>NW_008795127.1:8830661-8854474 GCF_000699145.1 Aptenodytes forsteri
CGTGAGGGTAGTAAAAACCCCACAGACACCTTCCGTAAAGGAAGTGCCAATAAGAACACCTGGTACTTTTGATACCAGAATTTGTACCACTGTCAGAGAATGCTGACACTGGAACAGGATTGCTAAAGAGTGTTTTCTCCATCATCAGAGCTAGAAAGGTGCGTGCAGAACTTTTTCCCAGAGTGTCTGCTATACCTATCACTACTGGACAACAGCAAACTCCAAGCCTTTGCGTTTAGAATTACCCTTCCATTTCTGAACCCTGACATGCTGCCCCTCAGGAACAGCAAGAAAAAGAAAAAAATACATATGGGCAAAGAGTATATATTTGTCTCTTAGATGAGACACACAGGCAGGTACAGTGACTCAGAAAAATCTTTGCTAGAAAAATAATAGTTTTTATTAGTTTAGCATGACACTATCAGTGTCGGGACAGTGACAACAGACTTCAAAAAAATGTTTTTTTATATTATAACCAATATCCCCTTAAGGAACATTTAGCTTTTTCTTTTTTATTATCTCTTTCTAACAGCCATTTTACCAGCTAGAGAGAGGAAAGAATGTGGGACAGGGCAGGGAAAAAGCAACACGATATTAACCTGCCTAAATTTTATAAAAGTGGTATCAACTACTTAGCCACATTTAAATGAACTTATTTCCTCAGAAATGCTCGCATCTCCATCATGACCTAATAGCTGACTCATAACATCCATTTTCAAACTTATCTTTGAAATATTCTTACGAGCTACAGAATTGTAATATCCCTACAATAAAGATGAGACAATGTAGTTTATAATTGGAAGTGCTATAGGTACACGTAAACAAACTAATTAAAAAAACCTGAGTGTCTAGGCCTTTCATATTTCTTTAAATACACGATCATCCATATCTTTTCCAGATTATTTTCTTCCATTTGTAACTGATTTGGTGGGAAAGCAAAAGCATGAAAATGCCATCCAGCTATTATGGGGTGACTAGGCAAGTGTCGTAAGAGTACATGGTCGCTGCCAGCAAAAAGAATAGGTCACGGTAATTCTCTTCAATCTACTGCAGTCTTCAAAGTTGGGTATCTACTCCTGCTCTGAGCATGCTTCAACTGTACTGGAATTTGTTAGAGCTCCATCTACCACAGCAGCAACTCTGGGCTGTGTGGCTCCAGAATATTCAAACTGAGATCAGTGAAAGCATGGAGTTTAAGTCACACAAAATATTCTCTTGATTGTGGAAGCTGGTAATAGCTCATTTAAGAGAAAAAAAGAAAAAAGAAAAAGAAGGTACGGTTTATTATGGTAAGTCAAAAGTTAACCCCTCATGAAGATTTACAGCCTGCTCATTTCAGATGGTCAGTGTTTACTGAATGAAAACATTAAGAAATTTACCAACAGTAGCTTTGTTTCTATGCAACCAGAACTTATTCAAAACCTCTACCTCATTTTGTCTGAGCTTCAAACTGAGTAACTAATTGCTTTCAGATTATTTATATTTTGAAAGATGCAAACTTTTGATTGCAGAAGATGCCCCCTACTACTTCCATTAATTCTAATTAATTAATTGAAAATTTTGGCAAAGAATTTTCATCAGTGCAGCACAATTAAAGTATTTTTATAAAGCCTTACCTATTCATTCACAATTATGATTTTAGCAATAGTCTCATAAATACTGTAGTAGAAACAAGGCGGGGGGGAAGAGAGATGTTCTATGATTTGCAAGGCATCACAAAGACTGTCTAAAGCAAACCTCAGGACAAATTTACTAGACTGTTAAGTTTTATGAATTAATGTGTCTTATTCCTCCCTATTTAAAGAATTACAATCATCTCTAAATTTTTAAATTCATGTTTTGAACTTCATCAGGCTTACTTAAGGAGCAGTATGTATAACAGCATACATGCTGATAGTCGCATGTCCTGTTTAAGTTTCTTCAGAACTATTAAGTGAAGTTCGCTGAAAAGGTGTAGAAACAGGGAAAATTGTACCTGTGCATACCTGAAAGTATCTACTTCAAGGAATAAGGTCTAGACATCTATGACAGTTGGTAACACAGGCTGTCTGCATGGGGCAGGACCAAACAAGTTAGTAAACGACAACAGAACAAAAAAACCTCTCAACACTAAAGGTTTTGAAAACTTCCAAAGTTAGTACACTCCCATTTTACTTTCCCATGTTAATAATAGTGTGTTGACTGTGTTTTCAAAACTTATGTTTTTCCACTACAGAGAATTTTCTCAATAAAGAAAACCTATTTTTCATGTTAATAGGCCCTTATGTGGTCCATACACACATCCAGGATAAATTAGACTCTAGATCTAATTACTTGAAAACATAACTTTCAGGGAAGCAGATAAATATTCCTTGTTTTCATCCTTCTAAGGTCCAAATATCCATTACTGTTAAGATTTTTGCCCTCAGCATGATTCTGGAATAAGGAGAGGAATTATTTTTTAAATGAGACTATCAGAAAGAAGACATTACATTATACAGCTCATTTTTCCCTAAGGAAAAAGCCAGTATTTGGCTAGAGATTGTGTAACAGATACACGCTGTTAGATGATTACACAGTGAGGACTGTATTCTTACCTAGCAAATACCTTTACATGAAACTTGCTTTACCTTTCCTAAGACCCTTTACACAGTGATGGAAGAGCAATGTACAGAAAACGTATTTTTAACTCCAATTTGAGAATACCCTATACTGTGAGAGTTGGAAGTACAATAAAGTCAACACTGTGATACTGAGAGGAAAATACAAACTAAGTCTTCAAGTCATTATGTTCTGGTGAGTGTGTGCTAAACTGTTTACTTCCAATAGCTATTCTTTAAGACAGGATAAATCTTACTGTGATCCAGAAATGAATACATCGAGTTCTCTTCATTATACATCATCTGGTATAAAAATTCCCTCCCACTGAAACACTGCATTCATGGTTCAAGGTGACATTATGAACATTAATTAACAGAATTCAAGCTCTTATTATATAAGGATGGGATGCTAAAGAATATGAGATCAGCATTTCCATTTAACTTCACTAACTGGATTTGTTCCTACAAATGTTTTTCCTCAATAGCCAGTGTCATTATTCCACTAACCCTTCCAAGATGAGGCTGTATCCCTAACAGCCTGGAACTGAGGGTGAAGGCTATCACAAGCTCCCTGGTATCAGATGTGTTTAAGTTTATGAGTACAAGAGCCTTTAGAAATCATCTTCTCTTTCAGCAGAGCCCTGCTGAAATAAACTTTCTGGAAAGAATACATACCTCAAAAATATTACTATCATAGCTGAAGAGATTATAGGAACACACCACAAATAGTGAAGACTGAAAATATCACCCAACAAAACTATCCATGTAAGGATTAAAAAAAAAAAAAAATTCCTTTGTATGGACAAACCAGGAGGAATCATCAACTTTTGGCCTCAGCTGTGATAACACTGTTAATGATGACACCTCTTTGATAATCCTCAGACTACTACCTGACATTTTCGTACTGAAAGCAAACAGGAGACTCGCAATTACTGAATTTATTTGTTAATGTTGCCCCTGTAAGTTTGCCACTGTAACTGAGAAACATACAAAACTTACATCATTCCATAAGCATTTGAAGTGACAAATCATCTCTGTTAGGAAATACAGTCTCTTCTGGAGAGCACACATCGTATTTTTTCATTGAAAGTAGACATTCAAGAACAGACAGTGACTGCCTTTTTCGCTTAATGCAGAATCCACACCAGCTAATGTCCCTTGAAGGCTTATCCTGAGTTACTAGTATGGAGCTTCTAGGAAGTCTGCCTCTAAAACAGAAGCAATGGTAAAGAACTGGGCCTAGAAGCCCCTTATTCCATAAACTGGCACTGTACTATCCATACTGGTTTTATTGTATACAGCATTCTCTGCATACAATGTAAGAGGAAATGGCTTTGCAAAATAACTACGTCTGCTACAGCACACTGCTGTAGAGGTTCCCAATTTCAGATTCATTTCTGCTTGACAAACTGAGATGTCTGACCTCCAAAGACCAAACATGACAGGCATGAGCTCCGCCTGACAAACAAGCATAGAAGTAGGAGACAGCTTGCTCTTTGTCTAACTTGTTTACAGAAGGTTACAGGGGCACAAGGCAAATTTGAAGAAATCCTTCCTTGAAAGAAAATAGAGCTCCAAGACTGTCCTGAATGTTCAGCAAATTATTTCATATTGCCAGTCATGCTGAAATAAAAACTGTTTTCTTGAAGACCAAAACAAAAGAAACTTATACGCTGGGAAGCAGAGAAAGCCCAAAATCCTTTATAAGTTAAGAAGGAAGACAGACAAAAATTGGAACCACGTCAGAGAAGGATAGTCCCCTCTGGCCCATGACTGGCAGATCTGGTTTCACCTGCACCTCTAAAAGCAGGCTGAGGTCTTCCTTTTAATAAAGCCTTACATGGCAGTAGAATGAAGACTAGAACCATTAGTTATAAATGAAAGGCAGATAAAAAAAAAAATCCTTCAAATTATGCTTTCAAAAAGCTTTTAAAAAATATTATATATAGAAAATACTGATAGAGTAAGAAATCAGTTTCTCATCATTTTCTTATTTGAACTACACAAATCAGTATCTCTTACTTACAGACAACCTTACTTTCTAGGGGGTTTGGGTTGTTTTGTTTTATCAGTGTCTTGGCAAAGGGAGGTAGAGTTAAATTTTGTGAACCTCTCTACTTAGATTCTAGAAACATTCTGTCCTCATTTCGCTTCCATATTGTATGTGTATCTTTGAATAGACTGTAATGTCCTCTATCAACTATTTAGCTTTTACATCTCATTATTTCTGAAAAGCAACACAAGATATTAAGAACACGTATTGCTTTTTTGTTCTTGCTAGTGTTACGTATGCAAAGCAATGAAAGGGAGAGTTGAAATCTCTTTCTCCTTCTGCATCAACAGATCATTTAATAAATTCCAGTGCAGCTACAGTTGTGCAACCCTATTAAACACAATGGAGTTATAGAGGCATAACCAGAGGCTTAATTTGGCTACCAGCATCTTTCTTACTCATGCTAGAGAATAAAAAGGAAAGCACCCAGCCTGATTTCAGGCTGACAGTTAGGAAAGAAATGCATCTTTTTACCTTTCTGAAGATACTTGTTATGGAAGCATGTGTTTTCTGAGTCACCGGTAATACATGAATGTAACAGAGCTCAAATTCTACTGACTGACGCAGTGGCAACCAAACTTTCTAGCTGTATACGTCACTTTTCAACGTCAGGACAGTCCTGCACCTATCATGCAGGAGTGTACAGTTCTGTACTCCCACAAGTTCTGAATTTAGTGCACATAAATAGCAACTGTCTTACACACAAGGAGCACATTCAATAGTTTCTGAATGACTGAGGCTGACTGAACATACACATAATGAAAATCCAACACTTGCAGAAGTCTCAGCTACGCAACACCTATGCCAAAAGAATACACTGCTCATCCGCACAGTTATAACTCACTTGCGCTTCTGTTGCCCAGTGGGAAACTGAGCAGCACCGCCTCAATCACCACCCAACCACTGGCTATCACCTTGCCTAGGCAATCTTCACACTTCTCTTACGTGATCAGCATCAAATCACACCATGACAGGGAGAGACTAGGAGGACTTCAAGTAAGAGCTGAGTGGACTACAACTACATTCACTTTTCTGACAAGCTGTAGATTGAGAACACCCAATCCAGATCTTATGCATGTATACAGGAAGGTATTACTGTATCTCTTGCAAGTTGTTTTTGAACAAACAATTATGTCTATTTTGACAGCTGGCAAACTAGAGCAAGGAGAAGTTCCCTACAAGCTCCTTGTAGACTAGAAAAAGGTGAGATGCAAACTGCACCTAGATGTGCTTATCAATATCCCACAGTTCAATCACAGGCTATGGTTCCACATTGAGAAACCAAGCAAATTTGAATACCATTTCCATTAGTATTTAAAAACACGATCATATCAGCTATTCAACTTTAGATATTCCATCAGTCTTAGCTCATGGTAAGATGACATACCCATCATGTCTACTTTTCTTAGCAGATAAATCATCTCCTGCTGCAGGTCTCCTCTTTTTCCTTGGAGGCATCACTTTACTAAAGCAGTCTGATGAACTGCAAGACCGGAGACTTCCTACAGAGGGAATTAAAAACACCAGTACAAGAAATGAAACTGTTGCAGACCAGTCAAACTGTGTCCACTAATAGGCATATTACAAAGGGAAGGGAAGGGAAGAAGTTAGTGGATTTAAAAATTACAAAAGAAATGGTCTCCTTTCAATAGCAAAATCCATCTCACTTTTACATGGTGTTCTATGACCAGATTTCAGTTAAGGCCAAAATTACTACACCAAACTGTACAGTAGTGCTAGTGCTACCTCAGTCTAACAAAAGGCAAGAACTGAGACTATCCTGAAGAAGTATTTAAGTCCTCAGAAAGGCATCCTTATTTTTAGTCATTTATTCAAATCAGAACTTCTAAAAGTTGTTAATTACTTTTTGAAATACAGATGTGACTCAAAAACTAGAGCACCTACCTCTAGTAAACAGAACCTTTTCCTTTTTAAACCCCAAGTTTTTTGTAATATGGAGAGCAAGGGATAGGAAAGGTTTTGTTTGTTTGTTCTTTGGTTTTGGGTTTTTTTGTTTATTTTCTTTTTTTGCAACCATTAGGGGAAAAAAGTAAGTGGCTGGCTGTATCATTTGGACTGGATACTTCTCTCTGGCTGTATCATTTGGACTGGATAGTTCTCAAAGAATGAAGGTCCCCAAGTAGGAAACAGCCAATTCAAGACACTAACACTAATCAAATGGCAGTCTTTCCCTCCCCTTCTCTCAGCTACGTATTCCTATGTCTCTGGTGACTCTTCAGTGTGCCAATCCAGCTCACCAAACCTGTAGATAATTAACCCAAGCAAAAAAGAATAATAAATTTCTGTACATTAGCACAAGAAAGAGCACAGGACCAGCCCCTTTGACCACAGCAAGTCATTAAATTGCCTTTGCTGTTTCAGGAAAACAGTAGGCTAACACTCCAGGCAAAATTTTGTCCTACTTTCATATACTGAAGACCACACTGACACCTGAGAAAGGTGTGTGTAAGAGCAGCTCAAGGAGCTATCAAAGCTCCAAGTGTTACACAGAGAATTTTAAAAGGAAAGAAAGAGAGGTGAGGTATAAAAATCCAGACACAAAGCGATGCCAAAGAAACTTGCAAGAAAATATGAAGAACTCCAGCATGCCTAAAGCTACCTTCTCTTCACTTCAACAGCATCCAAGTTTAGCTATGCTTTATTAAGATGCCCACAAAATCTTTTGTTTTAAATCACAGCACAGAAGCAAGAAATAAAACTTTGACTACTTTTTGACACCAAGGGAGCAGACTGAAATCAGAGGCCCAGTTCCCAACAAATACTAACGGCAATCTTTTGCTTACCTATTCTTCGTATCTTTGAAAGTCTCTCTCCTGTTATAGGAGAAACACATGTAAGGAACCTTACAGCCTCACAGGCTTTGCTACATGTACTTTTTAAACATGCACTAAAACTATTATGCATATGAAAGTATGGATTTTTCTAGTATTAGGCAAGATGTTCAAACCAGTTTTTACATCAAGATGAACTAATTTGGTTTCAACTAATAAAGCTTTTGTACTTCGTATGCCTTCTTTGGTCTTAACTTTATATTCATTTCTATTAAGAAGAAAATTAATCTCTCTAGTTCAAGAAATACTCTTTCCGATTCAGAAATTCTTCCTCTATATATATATTTTTTTTTTTAAACCCTGAAGCTCCCCCACCCCAGCATCCTTCCAGGAAAGTATAGCTATACCTACACTATCTTTTAGAAGGAAAGTTTTAAGAGTATTGTAAATTCAAATTATAATTTAACTAGTTATCAAAAAACTTCCAAGCATTATACTCCATAAACTACTATCACATGAAAAAATCGTAATGGCTGTGTCAGAATAATATACTTCCAGAAGCACTGTCCAGAATGTTACAAAAGGAAATTAACAATATTTATCTTCTTCTCACCAATATCAGATATATTTGAAACAGGTAAGCCAGAAACCAAAAACTCACAATACACCCGATACATTTTACTACCCAGATTAAAGAAACTAAGGAACCTGACCTGCTGAATGTCATTTGTTCCATCTGATTATGCCTGCAAATTAATGATACTGCAAAATTGTATTCCCAAAAGTTATTGAAAGTATGATGCTTTATGGCTTTTTAGATCAAGTTTCTAAACTCTGCCAGTAAGTATTTTTTGAAAACCTACACAAACTAAAAACATTTCAGATGACAGCAGAACTTAACAGATGGCTAGAGACAGCCAACACGACTCAGACACACACTAAGCTTAATAAATGAAAACGTGTGCTAATGAACACCTTGTTTTGGAAAATATGTATGTACTTGAGTACAACCTGTAGCTATCTCATTCCTTTGAGAGCAATTTGATTGTTTTTAAATGCCTATTTAAAAAAAAAAAAAAAATCTATTTATGATGCTCACAGGCATTGGATGCTGGTAAAATGCAAGAAAAACCACCAACACCCCCCCAGGGTTTGTCCAGTTTACTGGTTATTTGATTGGGAAAAGACATATGCAAGGCCTCTATGAAAAGAGAAGCACAGCAAAAGATGAAAATAAAATAAATAAAAATAAATATAAAAATAGAACAGTTATAGAACAGGAAAATCATTTTGTCAGATCTGCAACCCAATACAAACCAAAGAATTTAACCCAAGAATTCCTGCTTGAAGCCTTTTCCTCATGAAATGATATGACATTTTTAGGAAGATCGCTGAACTTGTTTTAAAGGCTTAAACCAGTAATAGAATTCATTATAACCCAATTTCTCCAATGACTCATGAAAAACTTGTGCCCTTTCTTGGTTTGAATGTATCTAGTTGCAGCTCTCAAACTGACAGAAAAGGGAAGAAAAGAGATAGCTCAGAAATTGGTAAGTGGCTATTAAATGCACATGTACACCCCACTCACACACAAACACACACACCCACACACCCCCCCCAGGTGAACAAACGTATCGTACATGCTTTCAGAGATTCAACATCTTAATAACTGAGGTTTGGACCAAGTCTTCACTATGTTTTAACTGTTGAATGATCTCTAAACTACTAAAAAACACTGTACAAGAATGTTACTTTAGCAGTATTTCCTTTTGTTACTGGAATCAGTATATTGAACTTGAACAACAGTTATAATTTCCCTGTGACAAACTCTGAAGTTAAACCAGCAGAATATTTCTATCTTTTATTTCCATCTAAAGCTAAAAAGCTATCAGAGGTTGGGGTTTTTTGTTTAAATTCTTGCAATTTCTTGTTTTACAGTATAGCTTACTAAGTAATTAATATTAACCTTTCCTACACAGAGCTTTATAATTCTAAATGTAATTTCTAGGTCTAGCCTTTCACAACTAATTTCATTTCTCAAAGGTCTGATCATCTGCAAATGAACATGCAGCTCCCTCTGACTTCATGCAAAGTTTGACAGGAACTTTACTTACCAAGTGCAGCTTCTCTGATGTGATTATCTTCAAAGTTTCTTACTCCTGGGTCTCAACTCAAGATTGGCAGAACCCTCCTAGTTCTCACTGTTTTTTTGACACTTGAAGCTAGCATTTGCAAGGTAGAGCCTCCAAATGGCTGCTGAATAGGCCACCATCAGCCAAAAGCCTGCCGAGTATAAATGTTGTTTGCCAAACGTTCTATTCAGTATTTCCAAATTTACAGGAGACACTTTGCAGGAGACAAAGCTACCAAAGGGAAATATCAACTCAAGCGCTAAAATTCACCCTAAGAAATTTAAAACAATATGCAAGATAATCCCCACAAGGGAGGGACACTCCTAGAATAGCAACAAAACCAGAACAAACAAAAAAAAGAACACAGAGGTCAATAAGTAAGAATTCTACAAGCTGTGCCCCTATAGAAGTGATTTACAGACATGTAATTTTCACCTTCTCTCTAGATAATGCCTGTGAATAATCTTGCTCTTCTGATGCTTAAGTAGAGGCACGTTTCAAAGGAAAAATAATTAGAAACTGTGAATGCTGAAGCAATTGGAAAGACATAGCTGCTCGCTTAATGATGCAACAAGACCACCACAAGCACAGTTAACAATCATCATTTTTCAGATACAAGATGAGAAAACTAAGATACTCATCAAAACATCAAACAACTTGCGATTTTGTAAAAGGACAAATCATCTTCTCTATCTTGAATTCCACTTTACAGAATTGCTTTGGACTCAAGAGGGTTTTCTTCTCTAAAGCAACAAAAAAATAGTAGAGGCAAAAGTAATTCTCCCCCCCCCCCCCCCTTGGGAAAAGAGTAGACCCCCCCCCCCCGCTTCAGGAACAGCAATGAAGCCTTGTTTTTGTTGAAGACTACCTCGTTCTTTTAAACAAGCCAGGTGGCAACAGGAAGCATACTTTTACTTTTAAAGACATTTTAGTCTGGATAGGTAAATAAGTCACAAATTAATAACCAAACCATGACTTTAAGCTATTAACAAGTTGCTGTATTTGTAGTTACGACATAAAAACAACTATTATTTCAAATTTTGGAGAAAGAGTTTTCCAAGTTAATGCATATACATACTAGAAGAAAAAGAAATTGTTTACAGAATCTGAATGCCTGCTTTTCTGACCCCTACAAACAGCTGAAAAGGCAAAGGCCCATGACACATTTACAGCCTACCTTATTTTTCAGATTTATATGCACACTGAATGCTAACACATTTTATGAGACTAATCATTACAGGTGACTGGAATTTTGAACTGAGGTCCATCTCAGCTCCCAAATCACTGAAGGAATTTTGAAACTGCCACCCTCTAGCTCTTAGACATTTCAGATCTGGTTCCAGAAAAGAAATCTGGCTAATACTTAGAAAAGATACAATTTGCTTGAAGTAATTCAGATGTCCAGTACATTTATTGTTAGCTCAGAAACAGCCGTTTTGAAATAAATGTAATATGCATTAAAAGCTCACTATAAATATTAACTTAAAATTGAAATACTTGGGTTTTTTAAATAGCTTTTAGAAGTCTCAACCGAATTTAGATATGCATTTATTAAGTCATCCCAAAAGCAGGACCCACAATGTAATAACATTAACCAGGATAGTTATGTCAAAAAACAAATAGTAATCTTTAAGGATAAGGCTTGCTCCAAAAGATGCAGTGTGAAAAAAAAAACCACACCACCAAAAAAAACCCCAACAACAAAAAAACCCCACCTCAAAACTAAAAAATCATCTTTAGATGGGTTTGGCAACACTCAAAGAATCTTTTTGCAACAGAGCTATTAACATGACTTTCAAATGAGTTCTGGACAGAATCCCAAATTCACAGCATCTATGCAGTTCTATAAATTGTGTAACAAAATTAATAGGTCTTGACACTTCTTCCTATGCAGCCAGTAATACTGGAAATAGAAGTTCCAGAAATTTAGGCACATTGAAATCAAGCAATTTGCAGAAGTAATTCTTTTTAGATTTACATAAGGCTCTCCAACAAGATGTTTCAGAAGTGTCAAGTCCCATACAAAATGGACACAGGACACTTCACTGTACTACATTCACAATGGCCAAAATAGCTCCTTGCATGTGTATTTGTCCTCATATGAGGAAAACCAAGCACACATTTCGATTGAATTCGCCTGGAAATTAGGCAAACATTGGGGCTTCATCTTCTTGTACAAGTAGACATAAAACAGGGCAAAAGTATAAGAAATACTGGAATGAAATCTGAAGATGAGGAGCCTGCCAGTATCAACCTCTACTTTTGGTTCTCATTTCATACTTGTTCCTGGTTTGAACGGTTCTTTTACAACTGTTATAAAAAACTACACTCTCTACTGGGATTTTGTGCCCAAACTCATTCGATGGGCATGTTTAAGCTTTTGAAACAGCTTAATTCGAACAACGCAATGCAGGCAATAGGACAACCATGAGTGTCAGTATAAAACAGTTCATCAAAACTAGTAACATGCTCAAACACCTTCCAATAGAGATAATGAGAGCTCTGAGGCTTATTTTTTATACTGACCTTTATGACAGAAGCACTAGGCAAGAAATGAGATAAGACAAATCCCAAATACCTTAAGCATGCCTACTCTTATTGATTGATTAGTGACAGAAGGGACTACCTCAACACTTCACAGCAGCTTTTTGTGATCAAAAGTAAACAAAGATTATGGAATGTATTTTCATACATGAAATCAGTACGTATCTGTGTTTAGTCTGAGCACCTGGATCACAAAGGGGAAAATTCCAAGTCTCCATCAGGAGATGGGAGAGGACATCAGTTCTAACATACCAACAATAGAACCTCTGACTGTCTTAAACTACCTGCCTCAACCTCTCTTGCAGATGTTTTTCATTTACATGATCAGCTAATTTCAAGTATCAAATCACTAACCACACTGAAGGAAAATATTTGATAGATAGTTCAACTAGGAAACAAAGTCACCTGTCACAGCATGGAGGAGGGTACATCAGCCCCGAGTGAGCTCTGTCTGATCCCAAACAATGCAGTCCTATGCATCTCTTCTCATTGCTCTAGGCTAAGAGTGTGCTAGATTTGTAAGTATGTCCCAGAAATCTCCAGAAGCTCACAGCTCTCTCCACTTTCTTAAGCACTCAAGGTAACATCAGCAAACATAGCCAGCACCTCAGGATAGAGAAAAACTTTGAGACAGACGGTAGGACAGATATGGTCAGTTTTAAAGAACAGTTCTGCTGAGTGATCAGGGCTTGAAGCCATTAAGTTATTTTCCTTCCTCTTTAGGTATCATGCCTGAAACACAGGAAGGAAGAAAGAAATCAAGGAAGACGCCGGCTAATAAGTAGCAAGCGCAAAAGGAGGTAACAAATGTTGCAAGATATCAAGTCACAAAGCACAAATGCTGATCAATCAAGAATGGGAGCAAGCTAGTACCAGGCACCTGAGATGAAGGCCTCAAAAACCAGTGACGTTTTATTGAACAGAAAACAGATTTGGGCTAATAAATAGCCCTTAGACACTGACTGAAAATCTGCACAAGAAACGGGAACAACCTGCATCAAAACCACTCAAGAAAAAAGCTGGGTTGTTTGGAGCACAGCATTTAAACTCGGTCACAGGCATCACAATAGCCACAAGAGGTCTTGCTTCTGCTCTGTTCTCACTAATGCTCTTTCAAGAGTCAAAACGCTGTAAGAACACGGATATTCTGCTAGTCTAATGGGTTGAGTCCAAGGAGTGAGAGAAATTTTTCATGAAGTCTTCTAAAGTACTTACGCTAAGAAATAGTAAAACGACAGATACTGCTGAAACCTGTGCAAGTCCTTCACAACTGGATAAATTAAAAGCACGAACATCTATTTTGAAGAAAACTTCAAAAAATCCTGGCACTTGTTTTCTAAAACTCCTTTAGCTTTCTCAAATATAATTTTCAGTGATGTCAGAGAGACTTTGATGAAGCACGTTTAAATTGTTTCAATCTATTTCTACTACATCCCTATTAAATACCTGTCTGGTGATCGTCTTGACCAACGTCCTCTGTCAGATTCTGCAAGAGAGTAGGAATGATACAGTTAAACAAGATGGTGATCTTCATTGTTCAGTAATGTTTTTAACCTTTATTTGATATTAATATTAATCTTAATTAATTAAGGAGCACCTAGCTAAGACTGCAAAGCCTTTGTGTTTTCAGTTCATATTTTTCTAAAAAGTTACCCTTGCAAATTTATCTAAAAAGTTCAAGGATAATCTTTAAATTATTTTAAAAATATTTTTGAATTTTTTTTATCAAAAACATATCAAACTATGTTTCAAGAGTGGAAATAACTATCCATTGGATGGAGAATTTCGCATTGTTGTATTGAACAATTCCATTAATAAATGCAGCATTAGAAAGACTGAATTTACCATTTACCACAGAAATGGCTTTGCTTAAGGATAAACACACGTACGTGTTCTAAAGAAAACTGATTAAAAAGCAACTGAAATCTTGGAAACAAGTTAACCCTTTTTTTAGGCAGTGCCTCTTCCACTAAATTTGCAGTGTACAAACAGAAACCATATTGGCATTTCCAGCTATGGTTGCAATAAAACAAATGTAAATGCACAGCAAACAAGCAGAAACAGGCTTCAAAAAAAATCTTGTTTCCCTCTTTGCATGGTTGTAAGAGGACAGCTTGCTCATTCAATATGTTTTCCACAAGAACTGTAAGAAATTGGATAACGATGATGATTACAATTATTTGATCAATCTAGGAAAGCTTCTTCTATGGAAACAACATCTAAATCCAATGTTGCAGTGAACAGTGCTCAAACTCCACTCTGACCCCCAGAGTACAATCTGTCACCTTTTACTAATACTGCTTATCTCTTAATGTATTCAAAACCAACAGGCTCTCATACAAAAAGGCAGTCATAGTTTTAAAAGTGTAATCACTTAATGATTTCAATCACAAAACATTCTGGACTAAAGCCCTAGCTATTCTGCTGAGAGAAAATGGCAAGTCATTACCAGCCTATTGAGGGTGTGGTAAATCTTGTGAATATTTGCCAGTGTTGATAGGTGAGAATTCAGTTGAAAATCTAGAGGAGGGGGGGAAAAAAAAAGTTTTAAACTCTCTGGTTTCCAGCTGTAGCAACCGAGATCTTCGTATGTTCTGGTCGTTTAATAAAATCACATGACTATAAAATAAAAGCCATCTCAACACTTTTTCAGCATCAACATTTTCAACACCAAGTGGAATCAGTAAGTGAAATCTGCAAAAGATAACCTACATATGCATTTTTCTTAAGGCATGGATGACCCTCAGCAAAATAGAACTATAGCTAACCATAGCTAAATATAAAATTATATTAAAAAAAAATCAAAAATAGGTATTTACAACTTTTTTCCTTTCAGTTGGAAATTATTGTAATTTCCATGCTACTCAGTCCTTCTGTTCCTTTTATTCCAAAACAAAAAATCAAAAATAGGTATTTACAAC
Organism: Aptenodytes forsteri; assembly: GCF_000699145.1. Classification (NCBI taxonomy): domain Eukaryota; kingdom Metazoa; phylum Chordata; class Aves; order Sphenisciformes; family Spheniscidae; genus Aptenodytes; species Aptenodytes forsteri. The sequence goes on from NW_008795127.1 coordinate 8,845,683, forward strand.
TTTTTTCCTTTCATTTCAGTTGGATTGTAATTTCCATGCTACTCAGTCCTTCTGTTCCATCTATTCCAAAACAAATTTAAGTAAAGTACAACATTCTAAAATCATTCCCAAAAATGCTAGTTTTTAAAAAAGATAATTTTATTAATACACACGTACTTGCCTTTATACTAATTTCCTTGCAAAACTAAGTGACTGGAATACACTTGCACAGTTGAAACATGACTTTTGTATAACAAACCAAAGGTCACAATACAGCAGCTGTTAAGACCAGGGCCAATAAAACCAAAAATAAAATATTCCGACACTTCATGAAAGAAGCCATAGCATAGACGTTAACTTTGCTTCCATGCTCCAAAAATAAAATACTTGAGTTTGCTTCAGTTGCAAAATGACAAACTAATTTTTCTCTATTCTTTTAAATCCCCTATTTTTGCTAGAAATGTGTCTAGGACAAAACTGGAAAATAAGTAATTTACAAAAAAGATCAACTGTAATCCAGCCAGAGAGCATGCAAACCAACAAGAATCTCAGAAGCTGGACACAGACCAGCTGACAAGGATCAAAGACAGACAACTACTATACAATATTCCCATTTAAACTAAAAGTAAATTAGCTACCCCACTAGAACTTGTGCGCAAAAACACTCTAATTAGAGACATGTACTATATGACAAGCAAAGTATTTCAAGCAAAATTCTTCTGTACGTGAAAAGCTGTATGTGCCTAGTGTCACCACCCAGTTAATGCATTAAAGCATTTCTACTGCGAGACATTTAATTTGGCTTTGCCCAGTAGCTGATACAAGATGCAAGTAAGGTCAAAAACATAATTCCCACGTTTCCATCCCTAGCATTTCAAGCAAATGCTCTCAAAATACACTTAAGATGACCCAGAAGCTAAGGATAAACAAAAGTCATCATTAAGTTTCAGATCCCCAAGTCAGTGAACCACACTGCTATGACGTTAAAAAGTGGATCTGAAGGAACTGCCTGCTGTAAATGTACTTGTTACACACATCATTATGGAATTCTCCTGTCATGGTGAATAAAAAAAAAAATCAAATTATAACTTTAGGAATCATACATTTCATTTATTATGCTACCTAGAGAGTATCATTTCACTAATTGCTACCTATTTCTTAATGTATTGCCCCCAAGCCACCACCACAGCAATACAATTTCTCTAAGTCATAAGTGCCAAAGACGGAGTTTCCAACTTTAGATATACTTATCTATATGAAATCAAGGACAATCTAGATCTTCTTACCAAGATAAGATAGGAAGATCTTGCATCTTGAACAGGGTGCTAGATTTTTTTCCTGCATTAATGAAGTTCAATTTTTGCTAGTCAAACAATACTAAGCAGAACCATTCTGCAAAAAAAACCAACCCTGAGTTTCTTAGCCAACCTTCAATTCAACATAAAGGAACTAAAAAGAGGGGAGGAGTGGGGCAAGGGGGGGAAACATAAATGCCATTCTGAGAAGGGCAAGATTAAAAGGTAAGATTTATTTTGTTAACTGCCAGACCAGACCAAGCTTTCTGGAATATGAATTTTAAAATTTCCCTTGTTGCTCAGCCTAAAATCTACAAAGAACATGAGTCTTTAGAGAAACCAGTTATACCTGGAGGTAACAAGCTGAGAACACTGAGCAAATATTTTATTCTAAACTAATATTAAACAATAATTTTAGATGGTACTCTTAAAAACAATAGGAAAATATTTTAAAATTAGGATTATATATATTAGGTATCACCTTTGAAATAAAACATTCCTAGGCACTTCAAAACACATCATTCATACCAGTATGTTTCACACATCCACTGGAAATAGCCTTACAAGTTTAAGCTGTTACTTCAAAAATAGGTTACGTAATTATGATGGACTTACAGCTCTTACACAACAAGCGTCACACCTTAGTTCCACAAAAACTAGTTTATCCATATGAGTGTGGAGGACCAGAGTCCAAAGTTTTCTCTGTTCCACAGGGGAAGCTTGCAAAGTAGGGATATTATCCAAAGCTGAAAACAGGCTTCTTTTACAGTAACTGTTATAAAAGCAAATACTAGCAGCAGCCAATGAATTAGGGAAGTTAAATTATAGCTCAGGTCACCTTCCGAACTGGTCAGTGTTTGCTGTATCTGTATTACAGGGAAGATACACAAAGTATCCTACGCCATTGACAAGGCATATTTTGAAAAAAATGTTTTTGAAGAAACAGAGTCCAAAAAATAATACCTCCCATGCTCAGATAACACCATCTTGAAAATTAGCACAGGGACAATGGCATAGTCAACGTGACAAGCAAGCGATTCAACAGCTGGCTGCAACTGTATGCATCAGGAACACGGTCTCTCCCCTCCACCTCCCGAAATTCCACACTTGCTTATGCAGCCACCGAGTTGCGCCTGCCTGACCCACTTGGTCAGCCCACTACCCCAGGAATCTTATCCACAAAAAATATAAACAAACCAACCCTGCCAGCTCAGTGGTCTGAATCAGATCACCAAGGATGTATAACACCACCAGATAAGCAGAGTTAGAGCAAGAAACAGGAAAGGTCCTTCCCAAGTGGGAGCAAAATAGTCTCTTTGTGGCAGCAGCAATGTGTTAAATCAAATCAACTGTCCATCCAAGCCCCACTATGAGAAGAGTGATACATCACACGAAGCTACACACTCAACAGCTGGTTGTATGAGCTTTACATGAAGAAAGCCATCATGTGTGAAGCTCTTTTTCACCCGAATATAAGATTTTCAAAGCACATGAACTGGTCTGAAAATATTTTGGGTTTTTTTTCCTGCAGAAAAAAATATTTTATAGCTAAGTACCACACAGTTTATTGATCTGGGATCAGAAGAAGGAAACCTGCTTCTTCATGAATACTGAAAAGAGATGTGCTGGAATGTTTGCTAAGACTTTAAGAGGTGTATGTCAAACAAGTGTATGTATGTTGTTGATTAAATTATTTTTCATGCAGATGTTAGCTTATCTTTAGGAAGGATTGAAGCAACTGAAATTCCAAATGGTATTAAATGCTTTGCAATAATTCAGAATGTAACAGCTAAAGAAAAGAAATTCTGAGTAAAATAATTGCAAATCCAGAATCCGGAAAGGAAAGAAATGCCAGAGCCAACCTAATATCATGGAACTTAAACCTTGTCTGCAGTTTATCATTAACACTTAACATTAAGTGTTAAAGTCTGGGTTAGTCAATTAGCCACAATCATATACAATTTAAAAGTAAAAAGTAAACAGTTTAAAAATAACTTTTAAAATATTATAGATTAATATTTACACTACGGACCTGACAGTTATGGAGAGGCAAAAGAAACAACAGCTAGCTGGGCTTGCTTCCCTAACAAACTGGACAAAAATCGTTCTACACCCCCTCATTAAGACAAACCTATGAAATACAACGAACAAACAAAAAACTCAATATATCTTAAATATAAGCAAATGATACAGGTGCACTGAACTTGAATACTCTACTTTCCTATCTGAAATGAAAAAATTTTAAAGGTCAATTTTTTATTGGAGGGAATTATGTGTTGCCAAACTATTCAAATGAAACCACAAATGAATACCTAAAAAAACCCCAAAAGATTATGTCTGCCTATGCACCTACTCACACAGACACATACCTGCCTGAATGAAAACTTTAAACTTAGTTCCTGCCGTCAAAATTATCACTTTAAAGCTTGGACAAAACACAGCTACAGGGTGCACTACAATCTACTAAAAACCTAGTAAAAAATTAACAATAGTACTAAACCGGATCAGCAGCTGACTCCAAGTTTCCTTTAAAAGCTTCTAGATTATTTTTCTGAGCAAACAGAAAATCTATAGAAAATCTCACAGGAACAGTAGGTCTAAAAATATTTATCCCAGACAGACATGCCATATAAATGCTACAGATACAACTCTGTATTAAAAATTAAGTATGGAAGTAGTCATAGTATTAATTTTTACTACTGCTGAGATATCTGACTCAGTACAAATATTGTGGGTAATTTTCTGTAACCTTCTCAGAAAAAAAAAATCAGATAGAAAACACATACTAGGCAGACTCATTCCTGAAAATGAAAATTGGTTTCCTTGGTTTCAAATAAAAAAACTGGACTGGAAATAATAGTTCAAAGTACTGTCGTCTTAATTAGTTTTAAATAAACTTTACTTATCCAAAAAAGAATCATTTAATCTTCTATGAACTACACCATTTCATGCTCTGTAGTCTACTTACAGAATTATCCTAACAGCAAGACAATTTATATTGATTAATGAACTTGGAAGTTCAGATCTGAAATCTACATTTGGTGAAAGCCTTCAATACTTATGTTCAAGAAGCAGAATTTCTACATTCCTTACTAAATGCAGAAAACAAAAGAAAACCGTGCATCAGTTTTATTTTCATTTACACAAAAACATCACAACACACCTAAAAACTGAGATTCCCAAACTGCAGTACAGAGCAGCTAGGAGCTGACTCTGCATTCCTGTCAAAGACAGGATTAAGAATTCATTTCCGATATGTCTGTAGCCGAATCCGCACAGGCAGTGACACCCTTTAGCAGGGGCAGCCTGCAGAAGAGCCCTCTCTCCCAGTCCGTGATGCGAGCGCAAGCATGCGGGCAAGGCGAAGCAGAGAAGAACAGGCTTAGAAAAGTAGGGTCTCCCTTGATTTGGTGGGGTTGAACATAGGGCATGATTCAGAAAGTAAGGAAAATAGAAGTGAATTCCAGCCTGGACAGTGAGAACATGCAATTAAACGGAAAGAGAAGTGGGACGATCCATCCCAGCTTGAGAAGCAACAGGACCTAGCCATTAGAGCTAAAGACATGGTGCTGCAGTACGCTTCTCCTGCACGCATGCATACAGAGCTGCACCAAGCTCAGAGCTACTGCTGACTCCAGCAGTATCCAAACCCACAGTCGCAAATTTGTGTACATTTTCCAAACACAACAGCCTAAATGTTCTGAAGCAAATCAGAGTGATTTAAACTATTAAAAAAAAACAAACACCAAACCCTACAAAAAACCAAACCTAAACAATAAAATATGGTTGAATTGACAACACTCTAAAAAACACGTCTCATTTTAAGGTAAACAGTCACATTCAACTCTAACATTTGGTATTACCACATGTAATCAGTCACTCACTTTATCTGCAACAAATATTTTAAAATCACTGCATGCTACATAGATAGGGAAAAGCATTAACCTTTTTTCCCCCCCATAGGAACAAATCTTTATTCTACCTAGATATTTAAAAAGTACCCTGCTCTGAAGGCTTGTTCACAAAAAAAGCTACCGCAGTTTAAAGCTCATGGAGAATTTTAGAGCAATTTAAGCAGTGCAAAAGTTGTGTAACTGTTACTTTAGTTTGAATGCATTGCCATTTACCTTAAATTGACTCTGAACAAATAAGAACTATGCTAACATATGCTATACTAACATATAGGATAAAAAACCCTGCACGCTGGCTTGCAGGGGTTTTTAGGGTTTGTTTTGGGGCAGTGGGGGGGGGTTTTTTTGGGGGGTTTTGTTTTGGTTTTTTTTAGGAAAGGCCTAACACTAAGTGTATTTCTGATGCAAAACATCTTTTTCTGTTGCTGCAAATACCACTTGTGTACCTACTAAATGTATTTGATAGGCATTCCTAATGGAGATTCTTGCCAGAATATAATAAAAGCTGAAGTGACCAGCCGGAGTTGGAAAAGAATGAGTAAAAGCAGTGGATAATTAGAGCTAATTTAACTCTATTTCTAAAGCACGTGTTACCAAATCAAACAGCATTTCAGTGATTCCATGTTACTCAGACTGTGAACAGACATTCTTTCAGTCTACAATTCAAGAACATAGGAAATTGAGATACAAAGCATTTAATACAGAACCAATTTTCACCCATTTGATGCAAAGTGTTCATCCAGTCTTTTACTCTACCATCAAATTAATTCAAAAGAGTGTCAGTGAGTTAGTATTATCATCGGCTGCTATGGCCTGAGAGTTGTTTTCCAGCACTACTCTTAACTTCATGCCAGATTAGGTGTCATCTGTCACCCTACAAAGAGCATAAAGCTAATAAAAACTTTCTATCTCGTGCTCTAGCTAATTCAGCAGAAATGCAACCCTGTCAAGTGCGCACTACTAGGGTATCCAGCACCATGCAGATCTAGTATACGTCACGATGGATCTGCAACAGCCTAGGAACAGCTATGCCAGTCAAAAGCATTACTGCCCCAGCTGTTTGCTTGTTCCTCTCTGCTAAAAGTTACAGACCCCACAGCTCTGCCAGCAGCACAGGTCACGGTTGCACTCCCTAATCCACTTCAGGCAAAAACCCAACCCTGTCAGTTTAGACAATTTAAGTAAGTGGCAAGAGCTAACCCAGATACATTTGACTGAGTGGATTAGAGAGTGCTCCTACAAACCATTTTACCAGTAGAGCAAGGGAAGCAGTAATCTACAGCTAATGGGTAGTAATGAGCAGCTGCAGTAGACAGAGTCCCACAGTCTGCGCAGCCACACATCTGCACCAAGTGACACAGAAGCATGTGTCACACCGGCCAGTTCCCGAGGGCAAGCTAAAGCCTTGTAACTCTAACAACAATATAGATATATTTTTATACATATATACGCAACTATATATATATACACACACACACACACACAACTCTATGGGTATATATAAAAAACACTGAGCAAACTGGTAGTTATTTCTATCTCTTTATTAGCCAAAAGTAGAAATTCTATTTAACCTCAGACCTATGATTTTAAATAAAACAACTTAATTGGACAATATAAGAAAAATGCTGGCACAAATAAGAGTTTTGCTTGAAGCCCTTGTTAGTAGTCTTCCTTATTATAGAAAAATAACCACACTGTTAAATGCTCTAATATTTAAATTGGATACAAGAGTTGTACATTTTCATGGGATGTACCGTACTTCCTAGTGCAATGCTTTTTGGCAAGCACAGGACAGACAAATTAAGCAAGTTTTCCTCTTCTGCTTGAAGACACAAACGAAAATAGCAAATAATGCTTTCAAAAAGCCCAAAGTCTTTGTTTTCAATCTCTCCAAGGTAAGGGGGGAAAAAAGTAAATACAAGATTAGTAATTCACTTAAAGTTAGCACAAAAACTACTCAGACAAAAATAAATTTAAATCAAGTGCTGCAATTACACAAACGAAATCTCATCCTGATACAAAAGAATGAAGACAAGCAGTGAGAGGAAGACTGTTTACCTGCCTAACTCAACTTATTGCATGGCCTTGCACAGAGAAGACATTTCCAATTATAGTTATCGGAGTTGCAAGAAACTTTTAAGCAAACGTTTGCAACGGAAAAAAGGAAAGTCGATGTTTCTCATATAACGTGAAAGCTGTATATTCAGTCTCAGAAAGTAAAACTGAGACTGAGCGAGAATGTATTAATGGAGTTTATATCATAAGAACAGGTAAGAATCTAAGAAGGATCAAAAAAAGGCTCAAAAGAAACATTCAGTCAAGAAACAATCATAAGCCAACTTCTGTATGTGTAAAGATATGCTCTGAACACTTCTTGTTTCACACATTTAAATCAATGAGGAAAAAAACCCAACTACTATAAAGCTACAGACAATTAAGTTAACTAATTTAGGAAAACATTCCTATTTAAAATAACACACATACAAGTCCATGAACTGCCAACAAAAAAAAAAAGTATAGAGGTAGAAGATTCAATCATTCCAAGGGACATTTTTAAAGAAAAGCCAGTAACAGCTGAAGGCTGAAAAACAGTACTCTTCTTGTTTTCTGCAGAGAAATTTAGAAGAAAAAAAAAACCAAAACACTAAATAGTCTTAACAACCTACATGAGGGAGCACTGGAGTATTTGTAACTGTAGCTTACATGTGTATAATGAAGACCTGCACTTTTTTTTGGACAAGGCACATGACAAAAGACACTGAACAGAAGGTATTTTCTAGAATAATTAACCTCCCATTTCCAACACGAGGCAGCTGTTTGTGCTTTAATGGCAGCCTTAACCACCAACATACAATGATCCCTAAATATAAAGCTAAAATAAACCAGAACCACTAAAGAAATTATATAACCTTGTGAGTTAGAGCCTTTACCAGGCTGCCCCTGTCCAATCTCTCATTTTGAGAAACACAGGAGGATTCAAGAAAATCCAGGCCTTATGCAGCATTTCTTTCCATAATTGCTTTCAGGACTTTGTCCAAAAGTCAGACCATCATTCATTAACGTGATCAAAGCTTCAATTTTCATCCTCTTTCCCATAAGCAAGTTCTGCAGCAATAAAGTGTCTCAGAGCTGCAACTCCTTGCACAGTGAGAACACGTTCCTGGGAGATTTCACAGGAATCGGGAACATCATTCTGCCGAGACAGCTTTGTGCTCTGGATGACAGCCTCATCTCTCCAGCGGACAGGGATGGAGCCTATTCCTGAACCCCACAGCTACCCCACACCCACGCAGGTGTGTCATCCCCCCACGCGAGGAAACCTGCCTACAGCATACGGTCCCGCCTGCTCCGAGAGCAGAGCCAGTAACTATACTGCAGAGACAAAGCCCTCCCTACGCTCACCCAAAACAGGCGGCGTGACCTCCCCTTGCTCCCGTCCCGAAGCCAAACGGCCTTGCCCCAGGCCGCAGCGGGTCCCCGGCCCTCCCGGGGGCTCCGCGCCGGCCGCGGGGTACCTGGCTGCAACTCGCACCCCCGCGCGGGGGCGGGGGCAGCGTGCCGCGGCGCCGCAGTGCCTGCTGGGAGTTGTAGTCCCCAACCCCACCCC
>NW_008795127.1:8855938-8892290 GCF_000699145.1 Aptenodytes forsteri
GGGGCGGCTGCCGTGGCGTCACGGCTGCAGCAGGTAGCTGGCGCTGGGGAAGGAAGATTTCTGGACTACGCCACCCTCCCTTTGCTCTGTGATACCCGACTCAAATGTAGCCAAATCGCCAACTAATTTAGAAAGATTTCTTTGTTTCCCCCATCTCCCTAAGGAGAAAAATGGCAGCCTGCGAACACCAGCTGAACGGACTGAAGTGTCAGGTCAATGTTACGGCAGCAGCAGGCTGGGTAGTGGGGAGACACAGGAGCCACCAGCTGCTCCTTGCAGGTAGACGAGACGACCTCACCTCCCCCTCGTTACTGCTCCTAGAAATCTAGCTCATGGACCCGCCCCCCTTCCCCCCCCTTGCAGTACAGAGGGAAAGAGCTCCCCGTTCCTGAGTCGGAGGAGGAAGACACGTTGCAGGTCATTGCTGCTTAGCGTGCGAGCTCAGCATCTTACCTCCTTTCAGGGATAACAGCCTTCCCTTGCCCTATTCAGCGCTGAAACACAGATGAGAAAAGACCGCTACAGCACCGCCTGTGCACAATAATGGAGGATTGTTAAGACAGAAATTACCCACGGAAAAAATCTTCCTCTAAGAGGTTAAGTTAAAAGAAAGTCAAGGACTCGGAATTGAAGAAGTGCCAGATTTAAGGTAATTGTCTTTTTGGAGCAATGCGTTAGCATACAGTCCTGAATTAACTGATCACACACCTGTTTTGGGGTTTTTATGACCCTTGCCTTATTCAGTGAACCAGTCAGAACGTGCAAGGGCAGCCGATTTATTTTGCAGAGCAACATCTTACGTTTTCAACTGCCTGTTTTACAGAGAAGATGGCGTCCATAAGAAAATGATTTCTCTCTTCAAAAGTCATGTACTAAGACCATGCCAGAACAATGAAAGACCCCATTTATTTGAAATTTTTACTTGTTCACTAACTCCTTGAAATTATTTCTGTAGAACTTCCTGTCTATCTCTGGTATTCTCCTATTTGCACCATCTTTTCTTTACCTTAGCAATTGTCGTATATTTTACACTACCACCTTTAAAAATAATAATAATCTGTAGCGGAGTAAAGCAGTACAAGCTAGGTTTCACTTCTCTGGGAGTTCTAACATCCCACATGCCAGACATTCACATCTGTGCGTGTCATCCCAAGCTCTTATACCCAATAGGGGCACCACTGAGTTGCAATTCATCTGATCTGTTCTAATTCTGGATTGAGAGGAACAATTCCTTTAGGGGTGCCTGTTTGTTCACATTAGCCATAAAAAGCACATAGACCACTAGTTCAGAATAAAAACGTATTCAAAAAGAAATCTTCTCCCATGCCTTACGTAGCTGTACCTGATACAGATCTAAAGTAAGGTGGCATTAAAAAAAACCCTTTCTGGTTATATCTGAAGCCATTTGGACCTAAGGAAAGGTTTGTATTTTTTTTTCCCTCCTTTTTATTAGTCTAAACTGAAAGATACTACTTGGCTTTACAAATCTTTCCTTAGACTATAGCTTCCGTAACTACTGCTATCCGTAAGTGTAAAGCAAATAATACTGTTTGACAAACAAAAGTTCAAAATATTTTTGAATAGTTGAATGCACAAATATAGTCCATGACCCTTAAAAACTAGACCTGCAAAGAAATCCATAGGGAAACACAAAAGAGACTTTGTTTTCTGCTTCTGCCTGCTAAACAAGGGAATGTATGCTTCAGCCAGAAAAGGCCTGCCCCACAAGAACAAGGCCCATTACAACACGCACCTTCGTTCCAACCTCGAGAAGGTCTAAATACCCCCTTTGTTACCACTGGTTGTAAACTACTAATCAAGTCTCCAGGCTGGCAGATGTAATCACGCTGTATTTTCTTTCCAAAGCCTGAGTTTACAAAATGCAGAAATGCTTCATTTTACACAGAGCAGATCGATCAGGTCATGGTTGATCGAGGATTGTCTCGGGGACAGAGACAGTTTAAGCAGTTCCAGCATTAGCCTCTTAATCCTAGCCCTCCTGGCATCCTTTCTTTCGTGCCAATGCAACCATTTGGACAGCTAGATAGCAAGGTAGATCAAAGAGCAAGACTGCCCCCAACACCCCCAAAAAGCAAAAAAAACTAAAACAAACTAAAAAAACCTCAACACTTGTTTTGGTTTTGTTCATTTGTTTGTTTGCTTTCCCAGCCAGATGAATATCCTGGTCTGGCCCACTACACATATGTGCAAATGCTCCCACCAACACACAGGAGAGTGATAATAAACCAAGAACTGGAGAGGGGCAGAAAATGCATCAGCCAATTTACACACTGCCAGATCAAACTTAAAACTGCAGACTTTTTTTTTTTTTTTAAGGAGAAAGACTGTCATTGTTTGCGTTGCTTTTTTTAATTGATAGCTAAAATGGCAACCACATTAAAAAAACACCATAGACTGTGAAAAATACTGGCTAAGATGAGAAAGAGGAGCCATTTACTTAGTTTTATCTTCTTCACCATCAGAAATATAGTGGAGAGGGGGTCTTTGAGAAAGAGGATTCCCTCTGTTTCCAAAGGGTATCAGACTCCAAATTGCTAAAGCTGCTGTATCTCTCAAACACCTTTGTTCATCTTGCTTTGCTTAGAAACAAGCTTGAAAGTTAATTTTAGGCACCAGAATCACAAACCAATACATGTTCTACAAGTCAGAGAGGGAAGAGAATTGTATTGAAAATAAAAACATTTAGCAAAGCAGAATTTGCTGAACATTAACAAAGCAGATAAAGCAGCAACAAAGCATAGTACAGGGCATTGTAAGAAAAGAAACAAATTGTCTACCAGAGGCCCAGCAATCACAGTTCTAAATCATTTGCGGATATGGAAAAGTAACTGATACCCAAGTCAATACAAACAGCTTTATGTAATGCTTCTGAAAAGATTTTCCACCCTCAGAGTTACAATGAAACAGCTCAACTGTGTGTTATTCTTGCATGGTATCAGCAGAACAGTACTGATAAGGGGGAAAAGAGGACCTCAGGTGGCAGAAAGTAGCAGCTGCAGATTATAGAACTGCTTTCAAACCACTCCTCATTAAGTAATTCAGCTCATTTTAACTGTCCTGTCCCATGGACTCATACTATGCTCCTTGTTTAAGTAAAAACGTTTGTGTTGTTATGCTTGCTCCACAAATGTATGACTTTGACTCTGAGGGTCCTTTTGTAACACACTGCAAACAGATTTAATTTCACATACATGACCAAAAACGTTTCAGGGCTGTTGGTAGCTCATATTTAAATCCTTAAATTGGATTTATACTTTTTTTCAGCTTCAGGTCTCAATTTTAAAAAAATTCTGCTTAATTCATAATTAGGAAGCTCTTAAGCAGCCAAGCTTAAGAGAGCAGCTCAGAATTTCTGCCTGAATCCTGGAGGTGCATCGAAACAACCAGCACCCTTGCCTGGGGCCACAAAGCTCCCTTACTGTCAGTAGAGGACCCTGAACATTTTCAGTGTTCTGTTTCAGTGAGACAGGTGGGAGCTGGTCACCTGCACACTTAAGCTGCACCCAACTTGTTTCAGTAACATCAACTCCAGTTCAAAACCGAAGAGTGTGCCCAACTTTTAATAAGCTTGTAGCTGCAACACCCTTTTTGAAAACAGGAAATAAAAGTTTCAGGTCCTTCTTAGCCCAAGAGGTTTGAACTGCAGCTCCCAAGTTTCAGAGTGCTCTGTGACAACACGAGAGCTGCTGCTCCTGAAAGCTGAGCTTACAATACACATAGACATGCCTGAGTCAAGGCCCCAAAGCAGGAATATATGTAGGAGGAGACTTGAGTCTCCACCCTGCTGAAGAATCTAGTACAATTACACTCAGAAGTTGCTCTCTTACATGTTAGAGTCCTTCTTTCTTATTCTGAGATACACACTGGTAGGCTCCTGATGTACTGCTGTCTCTTCCTGTATATTCCTAGAAACTTTAACTGACCTGCACAGAATGTCAGAGAAGATGGAATTAGGAGTACAACAGAATACATATTATTTAGAAGTCAAATATATATATAATCTAGACCTTTCACCGCCAGGAAAAGCTCAAACCTTCAGAAAATAATGTCTATTTTATACATTTTATCTTTTCATGCTGTCTCTGAATGCAGTTACAGATATCCACAAACTTTTTCTTTCATAACGTAACTATCTTATGAAAACTGAGGTGAAGAGAGTATGATTAGAAAACAGCAAGATTAGTCACACGCCCCTACAGCAGGACCTGTTCTAGCACATTTCTTTCATAGTTTGAAACACAGCGATTGCAACTGAGAGATGTACTGCACATTTTTCTGAACCAGTCAGATACAGGGGATTAGATCAATATGCAGATTCAAGGACAAATAAAGTGTAGTTTTAACTTCCCAATTCTAACCACAGTAGTAGAAGCAGTATACAAACAGTTCATGGTCATAGTTTTTCTTAGTCATTCTGATAAAATAATGCAAATGTCAACAAATACTTGCTACTCATTAGATTTGCATACAGTGTTTTCTGATGTTAGGCATTATGACATATGGATCCACCAACATTAAATTACACAAGCTACTCAGAAGAAGAAAATATTCAAACATTAGATTTTGTCAATGTCTACGTGAATGTTTCTAACGGGGTGAACATTTCTAAATCCTGTGAAAATCCATCCAAGTATGCTCACAGACTTTGAAGATTACACACAGGGATGACATATAGTCTGATCTGTTATGCAAGTCACACTTTGGTGTCTGACTTCTTGAAAAATACCCTGATTCCATTTTTTAATTGTTAAAAAAATAAGGGTTTTTCAAGCTTTTTATGTTTATGAGTATCATTTCCTGCATCTCACATGAATAAACTGCTCACGTTACAAGGGATTTGCAGAGTCAGCCTGTGGAGAATGTTAAGTAATGTGGCAAGATAATGTTATGTTTTGTACAGGCTATGGAAAGGCAAACCTGTGGCTGGACATGTGTCAGAGCTAGCATGAGAGCATGCTGCAAAGAAGTGAGGATACTCAGAGCCACTGTGCAATGTTGGTGCCAGTGTCAGCTGCTGTTGCAGGCTGGGAGAAGGAAGAGACAGGGGCTACTGCTGTTTGCAGAAGAAAACTGCTGAAAGTGCAAAAAAGTCATTCCCATCACTCCAAAACCTAATTTATCCTGTCCTGCTGGAGAGTCACACAGAGAACAAGTTCAGAGAATTTCAAAGCCTTCCTAAAGGATATCTAAACTGATACGTTTAATTAGACTTCCTTGGGCTTGTAAAGACAAACACAGCACCTCTAGGTGAGAAGTAAATTAGTTCGACAATGGATGGTTAATTGTAACTAACAAAGTCAGGCTTTCTAATACCATCTGAGATGAAGTTGTGGTGGCTGTGTATTCCTCAAGTGCCTTTCAAATATCCTCTATCCACAAAGATCAGTGAAGCGTTTCACTCTCAGAAACACAGTCCCCTAAAAACAAGGGAGGACCAGGATAAAGTGACAAGCTTGGTGATGACAGCAGTTACCTGACTTTGTAGAACAAGGAGCCCTGGGTAAAGACACATCCTATGTCTGCTTACATCGAGAAATAATAAAATTGAGTATGCTCAAGCTGTTCTCAAAAGCACATGGTGGAGAATGAGAAGGAGAAAAAAAAACCCACCTCTTTCCTGCAACGTGTCCTATTCCTTTCTGTTACAGTATGTTTAGGAATTACTGGAAAGACACACAGTACACTAAATACTAACATCACAAATGTGGTTTCCAAGTTGAGAGAGTCATTTAAATAAACCATCGAAAACGTTTCTCACAAGCACAAAACTTCCTTTGGCCAACACTGAATATGTCCTCATTGTTTAAGGGAAGCTCTGCTTTGCACATACACTGAAGGATCAGGAGTTAAATACAAAAGACATTGCCAAGAGACCCCCAAGAAAACACGTTTTACATTGTGTTACATGTGTGTTACGTAGTAGGTAGTTCACTACCTAGGCCAAAAAAAGCCCCACTTCTATACAGTCCCACTAAAAAGTGTAGTGCTAGCAAAGGAACAATGCTTTTTTTTTTTGTTTTATTACAGTTCATTTTAAATAAAAATTGCAATCAACTTTTCTCCGTTCTCAGAACCCCTGTTATGTTGAGCATGAATTTTTTTTTAATTCTTCTGCAGTGTGTTCACTTAAGTGTCTCATAACAACAGCTATTCAGAGGTACTTTACTCTTCCTTTTGTAAAAGCATTGCAGCGTCTAATGTCTTGTTAAAATAAAAGTCTGTAAAAGTCAGCCTTCTCTCCAATATTATGAACATCAGTCATCTGCAAATTGTTCTAATAAAACTCATTTAGGAATAAAATGTGGAATAGCAGCAGATGTAAATACTGTTTCAGTAAGTAAAAAAATGCACGCACTTCAAATACATAGTTACTGCCTATCTCCCAAAGAAGAAACACACTAGTCCCATTCCTACTTTGAAAAACCTAAGGCCAACCTTTTTATTGCAATAGCAGCAGGACCACAAAGTACAGCATACATCAACAGGTTACCTACACTACCACATTATTTTGCTTTGCCTCAATCATCAAAATTGTGGAAGTCAGCTGAAACTCCTCGGTCATGATGGTTCCAATGAGCTCCTAGGAGAGGAAAGGGGTCATATCTGGACCCTAAAGAAAAGGTGGATAGATACATTCAACTCTGGAACAGCACAATATAAGATACCTTCAAAAAAGTTGAAGAAGTTATTGCCAAAGCAAGTTCCCACCCTTGCTTTGCTGCATACAAAGCAGGTGTCTGGCCCAGGTAGATGCTGGTTTATCAAAATGCATGCGTCTTCCCTCTCTCACAGTGATGACAAATCATTAAAGAAAAGAGTCACCAGCTATTACACAGACATTCACAGTGTTATGCAGCATGGGAGTTGCTCATCCTTAAGCAATGTAGTCTTTTTGGCTGCCAATTCAGTTTCAAGCAACAAACCTTTCTCGTTGGCCCCAATGATACGTTATTTTCTCATTCTAGTTTGTCTGTTTAAAATATTTAGGAGTGCTCATATGAAAGTGATGAATATGCTCATAATTATGTCCATCTTTATAAGATCCAAACCTAAGAAAAATATTCAAGAAAGCAAAACCATTACAACACAATTTAACCCATGCAATTAAATCATACGCTTACTACAGTATAATTAACACTTCTTCTGAATGTTCTAGATAGTTTATTTCAGAAACAGGCCACAACCCTACTTACATATAAATCATAAACTATGTATGCTAACTAGACGTCTTTGAGTGTAATGGAGACATTTAATTACACTGATTGGATTAATGCCATAGGCATTCTATAAATGGAACTCCAGCTGACAAAGGTGAGCGGTGCTTTTATCTAGTTAAATCCTATGCTCTTTAAATTTTTTCTACTGACTTCAGTGGAGATATAATTTAACCCCCCATAGTATGCAAATACTCAACCCTCTTGTTAATATTGCACATCTTACTTTTGAAAATTACGGTGAAAATTGTAATTCTTCATGCCATATTTAAATCTGAAAGTTTTGACTACTGACTATTATGGTAGATAGATTTGCAAAAGTAAAATGTAGTACTTATTCAAAATCTCAGTGCTAAATAGCATTTAAAAGCAGTGCCACTGTGCTTCAAAAGAACTATAGTTAACTGGAAGAAGTTAAACTTATTCCTAAAGGGCATAATTTTTTTCTGCCTATAGGCAGACATAAAAGGAATTAGGACAAGAAAAATATTCTGCACTGAAATCAACTGAGAAAAATCTGAATGTGAATGCTAACTTCAGGCAAGTTTCATCATGTGGAAAAGACTGGGCAAACTCCTGCTTAGACAGGAAGCCAGTGACTGAGTGGTAAATAAAAAGTGAGTAAGCTCAACTATTAGGTGTATATAAGAAATTAGTATATTCTGTATTACACATGTAAGAAGTACTAAATACAGCATTGCTGGGAATTGTCTCTCTGTGGCAAAACTTATCTCAAACTTCATGACTCTTCCACTGATATTCAATGTAGAATAAATACCTTTCTCCGTATTTCTCTTCCTTATGCAATGCCAGTGGAAAAATGACAGCATTTTAGAAATAAATAACTTTTTATGTAAAAACCTAGCCCTTTTTTCTTTTTGACATATGTAACATACTACCTCAGGCATTCTCCTTAATTTTTGCTCCAGTTATATAGTATGTTTTAAAATGCTTATGCAAGGAGTATTTAGCATATATATTGTATTTTGTGTTCTAAGTAACAGTATATTAAGACCCCAATCCTCAAAAGTGCTGAGAAATATGGGAGATCTCTCATCACCTATAAAGTGAGTCACCACACCACTTGGCAAATATCCCTACCAAACAATCTCAGAAATTAATCACCTGGGTGAAATAAGCATTACCTTCAATTTATGCTACGACACTGCAGACTGATTTTCCCAAGGCACATGCCAAGTCAGTAGAAAAAATTACAAATCAGAAGTTCTTGCCTCCTAATCTTCTGCTCAGTTTGGTACTGACCAGTGCCTCCCACTTTAAGAACAATTCTGTTCCCAGACTTCTCTTTTACAAGATGTCACGTGCATCTTAATTTCTTATGAGATACACTGACCTGGGATTGAAATGGATGTCCTCAGGAACTTGGCTGGGATCAGTGACAGTTCTGTCATTGTCAACATAGCTATCCAAGTGATCTGGGATCCTAAATTTGGCCATCTGGACTTCTGAATCACTTAAACCAGCATGAGATATGCGGGCATAGCCCAACCTATCAGACACAAGAAGAGTTAGTTTGAAGAAATAACTCAAGGCAATTTCACCACATTCTTAATTCATGTCTCTTTTTTCCAAGAGTTATTATTTAACTTAGCAACATAACTTTCCATTTCTGTGAATCTCACCTTCAAAAAACTTAAAGTGCTCTGTAAACATGAGCATCGTAACACAATGTCACAAGTAGAAAAACTGAGAAAGCCTAAGTGTTTGACAACAAAAATGAGTTCTAGATTTAGAAACTTATTTTTAAAGTTACAGTTTTAGAATATGCATACTGGTATAAGCTCACCAACTTTTTTCACTGAAGAGATTTTGAAATTCAGGAAAGGAACTCAAGCATCAATGGAACGAGTAAGGCTAAAAATTAGATTGCAAATGGGGGTTTTGTTGGGTTTTTTGTTGCTTTTTTTTTTACTCAATACTGTTACTTAAGACAGCTATCTAGTTTACTGGTTTTACTCCTATGAACACTGCAGAATTTGCAGTTTATTCAGAATAAGCTGAATTCCATTCTGGTACATGTATCACCAAAAGAATGATTTACAAGCAACTTGGTATTAAAAAATATGGAGTGCATAGGTCCCAGCAGAGGAAAGCGCTTCAATATGGGCTTACACAGTTAAAGTTTCCACTAAATCCAGCATAAAGCTTGGCTGGATTAGATCAGCATTTTGCCTGAACAAACCCTACAATCATAGTTCAAAATTTGTATCTTCTGTGTCACATACAAATTAGGGCTTAGCCTTCACATTTTAGAATGAAGCTGCAAAGCCAGAGTTTTGGAAAAAAGTAGTTTTATGTTACCAAAGCAGATTAGATCTGAAGGCTTTTGACATAGAAGGATGAAACCTGTAATACTGTCTTTGTAAATTATATTCAGAAATACACCAATTCATCCTGAGATCGATGTTTCGCATTACTTCATATTATTTCTAACTGTCCATACATAATTGTTTAGGGATATAAGACTCTTCCACAATTACCTACAGAAGGGTGTAAAACTGATTGTCATAAAGATACTTAAAACCAATGAATAAATGATCCACTTTAACACACCTTATTACTCCACGATACATAATATAGCTACACCATCTGTCATGATCTGTACTGTCAATATCCTATGAGTGAAAGGAAAAAATAAAAAGTCAAACAAATAAGGTAAGCTTTCCTTATGGGTAGGCTTTAAATCAGTAATAGAACCAATGTATAAACCTGCTGCAGGAAAATGTTTTGCCTAAAACATTGTAACAAGGTAGAAAGGAAAAAACCCACTGTTAGACAGACAAATCAGACCACTTTTTGACATCTCCTGACAGAAAACCAAATTGCAGAACTCAGTTTTAAAACAAAAGAATCACAGAATTAGAGGTTGGAAGGGATGTCTGGAGGTCACCCACTCCCAACCCCGTGCTCAAAGTAACTTCAAGCAGGTTGCTCAGGGCCTTATGCAGCCAACTTTTGAATATCTCCAAGGATGGAGATTTCACAACGTCTCTGGGCCCCTGTTCTAATGCTGGACAACCCTAACTGTGATTTTTTTTTTTTTCTCTTCTACTATCTAACTGACAATTCCCTTGTGGCAACTGCTGTCCATTGCCTCTTGTCGTTTCACTGTGTAACTCCACCTTCTCTATAACATGTCAGGTAGCTGAAGACTGTATTTGAAAATGTGCATGTATTTTCTTATATGTCTAAGTTACCAATTTGATATATTAAGCTGAATGTTTCAAATATATATTATCTCTAACTGCTAAAAGAAGCAGTACTTTTACATTACCTGGACATTTCCATTTTCTATTAATTCAGTATAATCTCTGGATCCAGGAGCTGAAGTGATGTATCCCAGAAATACAACTTGCTTAGAGCTAGTCTTCAATAGGTTTGAAACAGCTATAGCCTGGAGTTTTCTGTCCAAGTCCTCTCTAAAAGAAATGGAAGAGATTTTAACATATATACATTTTAGCTCGGAATCTTTGTGCTATAACATAGTAAACCACAAATGAATCTGACACCTTTTTTATTGCTCCGTATTAGAGAGTATGAAAGTTTACAGAAAAGCTCACTGATTCAAAATGATCACTGTGTTCAATAAAAGCCACATGGTCATGGTAGATGTAATTAGGGTTCTCTTTCTAACCATTATAGGAACAACTTTTTC
This sequence comes from Aptenodytes forsteri, assembly GCF_000699145.1. Lineage (NCBI taxonomy): Eukaryota > Metazoa > Chordata > Aves > Sphenisciformes > Spheniscidae > Aptenodytes > Aptenodytes forsteri. Next base: position 8,866,850 of record NW_008795127.1, read on the forward strand.
TATTACTGTTTTGGTTTTAATACTGATCTCATCACCAGGAAATGTGAATGTAAGTGCTTTGGTTATCTGAGGCTTTGTCTCTGCCTGCACTTGAAATTTAATTGTGCTAGCACAGAGTGGTGCATAACAAAAAGCTCACATGCTAACAAAACTTTTATGATGGACAGAGCATGATAAATATAGTCTTAAAGTTTGGGTCACATAATTTATGAAATACAACTTCAGAGCTACGTCATCCCATTAACACTACTTAACGACATTTGGAAGGTATTCTGCATCTCTTTAACAAGATTTACACAACAGTTCCAACATGACCAAAAGCAATAGCATAAATGGAGCCTGGCAAAATACTGTATTGGATCCCATTCCCTGTCCTTGGATTTGTCACGACATAACGTAAAGGCAGTTCTCTTTCTACGATTTTTCATGTTAATAACTTTAAACAGTTGTGCAAAGCATGTTCTCTTCTATATTTTGGTAGACTGGGCTAGATACCATTGAGACAGGGAGTTGATTTTGGAATCTGTAATCCCAAAAGACGACAAAAATTTAAATGCTGCTATGCTTTCTAAATAGCAGTACTTCTGACTGAAGCAAATGCATTAGGGAGAAAGCGCACACAGACAGGAGACAAAAAACCCCAACCATTTAAATAGAAGTCTGACCAAGGTATACGTGAAGTTGCCTGCTCAGTTAGCTGCTTTTTCCAGAATTACACCTCTCCAGAAGATGGGTTCTTTTAAATGACACAGGCATTGTTATATTCCCACATTTTAAAAAGCAGTCTTTAAAAAAATCCCTAGTTATCCAGTATTCTATAGTTTATGTCATCCTAAGCAGCAGATGAAAAAAGATGAAAAACAAGCAGCTGTATGTGCCATTTGATTACAAATTAATTCACCTCAAAACACAATCTAATTTGCACTCATTTCCCATGTGTCTCCTTTTTTCTCCTTCACCTTTATCTCATCTCTCTGTGAGGGGGGAATACAGTGCTATTTTCTTCTACTTTGTCAAAGTTTCTCAGAGAGGCAAATCTAATCACCTGTGTGAGGCAGAGAATTAAATTCCTTTCTAGAGTTCAGATTAGGAGTGGTTTCTGACAACTATATGTGTTTAGTAAAAGGGAAATCTATAAACAATTTGCATGCTTGGAGCACAGCTTCTACACAGGGGAAGGAAATGGGGAAGATCAGTATGGGATAATGAGAATTCCTACTGCTTTCTGAGCGGCTTCTTTGTGTATCATATTCTGCACCCAATCCATAAATTTGCCTTTCCATGAATTATAACAAATATTAAAAAAAGTCCAAATCTTACTACATAACCACAAACATACTAGATATTGCAGCAAATGAAACAGAAAATACAGCTACAAGCAGCATCACAAAACTGTCCCTTATTAATATTCATTACACACAAGTAATCAAGACATTGTTTTAAAGTAAAGAACTTAAATCTTTCCCATCACATATTTGAGTTCTGAAAGGAAGAATTATACTCATAATCCAGAGATTAGATTTCATATTTCCAGTTTCATATAGTCAGAAGGACACTGAATGGATATTTTTGTTGCTCTTTCAACACCGTCATAGAATTCATAGACCCATTCAGGTTGGAAAGGACCTTTAAGATCATCGAGTCCAACCGTAAACCTAACACTGCCAAGTCCACCACTAAATCATGTCTCTAAGCACCACATCTACACGTCTTTTAAATATCTCCAGGGATGGTGACTCCACCACTTCCCTGGGCAGCCTGTTCCAATGCTTGACAACCCTTCCGGTGAAGAAATTTTTCCTCATGTCCAATCTAAACCTCCCCTGGTGCAACTTGAGGCCATTTCCTCTCGTCCTATCGCTAGTTACTTGGGAGAAGAGACCGACCCCCACCTCACTACAACCTCCTTTCAGGTAGCTGTAGGGAGCGATAAGGTCTCCCCAAGCCTCCTTTCCTCCAGACTAAACAACCCCAGTTCCCTCAGCTGCTCCTCATAAGACTTGTTCTCCAGACCCTTCACCAGCTTCGTTGCTCTTCTGTCCTTTCTTGGATGTTTCAGAATTGTTACTTTTTATTTTATTAAACACCAATTGTCCATTAATGCTATCTATCTGTCACTGTAACTATCTGCACTCGTTGTGGAATATAACAGGTCTATTCCACATGCAGAAAGTCAGAAGGATGCTATCCTGCACTGAGATGTATCTGTAGCCCTATTACTTGTTGTGGTTTTGCAGAACTATATCTTTATATCTTTAGTAAGTCAGATATTAGGCTCAGCTGAGTTTTGCGTGACACATTTGTCCCTTTTAAAAAATGCTTCAAAATTTTAAACCAGTAGCTATGTCATAGTATTCCCTCCAATGTGCCTTGTTAGAACCAGTATTACAGCAGCAGATTTTAAAGGGTACAAAAAAAATCCCAGAAGTTCACAAATTACAATTATGTTACCCAACTTTGCATGACATATGTAACAATAAATAAAATACACACTCTTCATTTCCAAAATGGGCAACAACAAAATCAACCAGTTTCCCTGTGAAGTTGACAGTCATGGAGATGGCAGGTGCAATCTCTCCCTCTGGAGATGGAAGGAGGTGATGGGTAGATTTTACAATTGGATACCTTGATAGCGCCATAATCCTACATGAGAAGAGGGAAACAGTTACATTTTGTAGTTCACAAGCGTCACAAGTGTGAACTAAGCAGATAAATGTGAGCAGAAGACTAACGGTCACTGAACTCAAACCATCAGACCAGAACACAAACCATCTCTAGCAGATTTTTCTGAATTTAGGTTTTCCTCTAAAATATTACTTAAGTACATGTCTAAAGATGTATTATCAAATTCATTCCTACACTAAGAAATACCATTCCATATTTATGAATTCTTACACTGAGCCTCTCAAAATCTACATCCTCAGACAAAACAGAATTTTATACTCCCAGTAATTAAAATGTATTTTATTAGAAGTAGAAGCAGGTAGAAATACATCTTCAAAGTTGGAGATTTCTCATTCTTCCAGCTTCTCTTTGGAATCAACCTTAAAACCATTTTGCATCAGGTTTTTCAAAATATTTCATGAAGAAAATTTCAGAGAATGACTTTTCTGCCCTATTCTGTATCACTTAAAAAGACAGGCTCTGGAAGAGGAAAGTTACTAAATTCCCCTCACATATGGCAAAAATTAAATAGCCATTGCAACATCACTAGGAAGTTCCATCTGCCACAGATATCTGCATATCCCCCTGGAAAAAAGCCACATCATAAGCCACTATTTTCCAGAGGGCAAAGATATGCAACTGGTAGTTGGTGAAGCATTAGAGTAAAATCAGACACAAAAAAATCTGGTCAAATAGACATGATGCTTTTGCTTTTGTATGCCCATTTCCCACTATACAGCCCAAGCTGGATTTAATGAATTCAAAATTTCTAATAACTCCAGGTGCAGTTACATTTTCCAACTGCTATCACATTCTTAAGTCTGAAATCTAAGGTTCTTACAGTCCAAAACAAAATAATGAGAAAAGCAAATCAGATGTAGTACTTAGAATGCCAGACTTCCAAATCTGCACCTTAAGGGGCAGGATGCCATTCTCTGCATCACCAAAGCCAAAGTACTTTACAGGGACAGGCACCAAAACTGACCATTTTTAACAACGAGAAAATTTCATCTGCATTGCATTATAATGCTAAGGAATCAAAGCGTGTTCTTAAAGACAAGCTCCAACAAGTGATTACGGTGGTTATTATTCCAATTATTCTTTGCCCGTGTTCTAGTGGAGTTAGCATTGGGTAGTGTATTTACATTTATTTACTGTCACTGTGCATGTAAAGATGACTCACCCCCAAGTGTGATCTCTTGTGCTTGGACCAAAATCTGTGTAAAATCCTAGTCTTTCTCCTAGCCACATTGTTGGATCGTTGTTCCCAATGAATGGTTTAGAGGCATCACTCTCTATAATAGTGATAAAATCAGCACCTAAAACGGGGAAGAAAAAAGAAAATATTTCCAAATTTATAACTGTGACCTATAAATGTGATTTATAAATGACTACATAATGTCATTTCCCTTTTGATTACACATGGATGGACACAAGCCCTTCAGGAGTCAATCAGGGCAAATCTTACGCTGGCAACAAAGTCATGCCCAAACTTTCAGTCACTGTAGGCTACACAGCCTCTGATGGAGAGACACTTAGTGTCTGGATGCCATAGCTCCTCCCTGGTGCATAACCAGGCACACATGAGACTGCACAGGACAGCTGGCCTGCACATACCTAGCGTGGACCATTTCAAAAGCATTAGACATAACGTGCATACACAGATTAACAGAATCATAGAATCATAGAATAGTTTGGGTTGGAAGGGACCTCTAACGGTCATCTAGTCCAACCCCCCTGCTGTGGGCAGAGACATCTTCAACTAGATCAGGTTGCTCAGAGCCCCGTCCAACCTGACCTTGAATGTTTCCAGGGGTGGGGCATCCACCACCTCTCTGGGCAACCTGTGCCAGTGTTTCACCACCCTCAGCATAAAAAATTTCTTCCTTCTATCTAGTCTAAATCTACCCTCCTTTAGTTTAAAGCCATTCCCCCTTGTCCTGTCGCAACAGGCCCTGCTCAAAAGTTTGCCGCCATCTTTTTTATAAGCCCCCTTGAAGTACTGATAGGCTGCAATAGGGTCTCCATGAAGCCTTCTCTTCTCTAGGCTGATCAACCCCAACTCCCTCAGCCTTTCTTCATAGGAGAGGTGTTCCATCCCCCTGTTCATTTTTATGACCCTCCTCTGGACCCGCTCCAACAGGTCCGTGTCTTTCTTATGCTGAGGGCTCAGCATAGTAGCAAGTCTACTGCTTTCAACTTGATGAACAAGCGCTACACAGCACATCTGCACTTACCTTCATCTGCCAAATCCTATTCTGCTCCAAAGGGTCCTGTGCAAGAGGGAGCAGGTTGCTGCTGCTGCCAAAACAATTAATCAGCCTATAGCAATCTAGCGTCAGTCCCCAGGCACGGTAACAAAAGGGTTCCCAGCTCTAGTGAATTGTTGACCATCCACAGCCACCACACTTTCTCAGGGTACTGTGGTCCCTCCCTGTTTACATGCTGAGGTGTGGTTTTGTCAGGGAAACATGACAGGTTCCCCTATATTTTAGCTGCAGGATACAGGAAGAGCTATGCGGTCCCTCAAGGAACTGGCAGCTAAGAAAGACCTGCCCATACCTGAAGGAAGGTGAGAGTCTGCAAGCTGGCCACAGGCTGGCTGAACCATCCAGGCTCAGCTTGAGCAGCAAGTCGGTATGGCTGCAGCAGCAGCAAGTGCTCCCTTCTTGCTGTGATTATGGTCCCCTTGGAGTACTCTCCTACTCTACAAGGCAGATCGAGTCACCGCTTCATGCGCAACCCTTCTATAAGGAATTAAGACCTCTCCATCCAGCACTGCTCTTGCTACATAAGATTTTTTGCTTTTGAAATGTCTTATTTAGCACTATGAAAGCAATGTTAGCAGGGAAAATGGTAGCTCAGAGTACTTTTAAGTGGATTCCCAGATTTTTGCTTCTACATCATTAGCATACATGCTAGCCACAGAAACAATGACTAAAACCATTGAGAGGGGTTGATGTTCGTTCCCTTCAGGGCAGACAGGAGTTCCAGTCACAAAAGCCATTACATGTTGCGTCTTCACTATTCCAACAGAGAGAAGATGAGCCCAAGGAATGCACACCACCACACCTTTGAAGAGAACCCCTATGCTGAAGAAGTTAGCCACTCTTTTCTCTGTGCCTCTCAAAATCAGCTACTCTTCTTTAGCAAACAAATCGTTTAAGAATCTCCAGCTTAACTCTGAATGCATTAATGCATTTCCTGGAAATGTTAATGTGGTATTTCATATAACAATATACATGTAACATAAAACTCCAGAATATTGTTTCTGGCAATCAGGAATTAAGATTTATTCATTTATATTTTGGAATTTGCTGCCTTTTTGACTTACCAATTGCTTCTTTTACAAGTGATACTTCATTACCACAAAGAAATGCTCAATGGACATAACCAAGTAAATCACTTTTTCTAATATTCATGAATTTAAACTATAGGTACCAGAAATAAATGCATTCATTACTGTTAATAAATAAATATGCAAAGGTTAAATACTCAGACATAAGCCATGAGCTATGGAATCCCGTATGTACAAGAATGCCCCAAATTTCAATTCATCAAATGTCCCAGTTGTTTTCTCATATCACTAGACAGCCTACAGAGCTCAGCCCTCTGAACCTTTGGTCATGGGACAACAGAACGAATGATGCACGAATCAGCCTGTTCCCTCTTTACTAACTCCTGAGCATCTCTGCCACAAAATTGAGGCTTGTACAGCAGCACCTGTGTCAGTGCCTTCCCACTGCTTGGATCTGTCAAGCCTGAGCTGCTCAGGAAAGCCGTGTGGTGCATTCACTCCATAGGAGGAGAGGAGAACAACAAATGCTGGAATGGCAGCATGGATGCTTCCTAATCTCCTGAGCTGCTTTAAATCTTAAAGCGGCCGCTCCCAGTCTTCCCTATGTCATGGGTATCGCAGAAAACAAGTAACACCTACAAGCACCGCTGGTCAATTCCTTTCAACGCACCCTGCAGCAGCATTAATCTTTGGTTCAAATTCTTCGTTTCCTATAGCTAATTTTCCAACCAAAACCCTGTCCATGAGCAACAGGTTAGAGATCCTTTGCAGTAAAATCATGACAACTCAGCCAAGCTACAATCACTATTCCTCTTTTATACATTGCTCTGGCTCACTGATGGAAACAGACTTGTCTGTTTTTCCTCTGAACGCCTTGTTTAGGGCATTTTAATTTCCAACTCTTCAGAAATTATATAATGCTTCACATCTAAAAAAAAAAACCACAGAAGTTATAAAACATTAAATTTGATCTAAAAGGAAATTCATCATTATTTCATTTATGCAAAGAATTTCTCTATAGACAAGTAACTCATCAGCAATATGAGAAAAAAATCCAAATAATAAACGAAGTGTTTCCTCCAACCAGAAACATCTTTAAAATACATTAAAAAAATTATCACCTCTGCAAATGGATTTTTAACAGAAGTGATTGTATTGGAACAGCTCACAAATTCAGGAGAAAGCCACCAGACACAGGTTCTTGTGTTAATGCAAGAATGGACTCACTCAGCAGGTGTTCTTGCTTCTGTCTCTTCAGATGAACCCTCTCAAATATAAATAAAGTGGAAAAAAGCATTACCTGTCTGATTAAGCAAATTAGCTGATCCTTCCAAATTAGACCATCCTTCATTGTCATATGCAAATCTAAAAGGCCAGATCATAGCAGAGAAGTCTCTTTTTGGAACCTCAAAAAAATAAATAGAAAAATGTCAAGTACAATTTGACTTTCATGTATTATACCTTTGCAGTCAACAACATCAGATACATGGTGCCATAAAAGACACGCAAGAAGAGATGTTTTAACCAACATATTTTCCTAATAAAGTTGTCAGGATTACAAAAGACTTCAGGCATTTTTGACAAAAATCTGCTATTAACAGGAGGAGAAAAGTGACCCTAGTTAAAATGAATTTGTACAAGTAAGAGTAAATAAATGAACATGAAAGACACTATGAATTTTTTCATCTTTTTAAGAGGAACTACCCACTTTTTTCCACATTATAAGGTACTACAAACCAGGATGAGTTCTAAAAAGAAAGCCAACTGTATATGTCTGTGTGCATGTGTGAATACGCACGTGCGTGTGCACGTGCACACACACACACACAATTTCTACTTAGCTCTCATCACCTTTTCTGCATCTTTTCCTGCATTTGTCATCAGTGATTTCTCTAACAAAAAAATTACCAGCAGGAATACATGTCAAGAGCAAGTTTCAAAGGAAGATTTCCAAACTGCCACCAAAAGAAAAAAGTCTAATTCATAATTGCAGCCACCTGCATCAAAAATTTAATTTTATATTAGTAATCAATTAAATCATAGCATGGAAACATGTTAATTCATACCTGATCAAAACAGCTCTAATTTTGTATTAAAATTACTAAATATGCAACACACTCGGACAACTTGTAAGTAATCTAAATGCTAAACTTTGCGAGTATTAAGCATCTTAATTGTTACTATCATTGCAATACCTAATTTTTTGCCAGATGGAAAACTGGAATCTGTCAATTTTTATCCAATTTCTGTAACTAGTCTAAGTCTAATCTAAGTCAACCAACTTTTCAGAGAGGTTCAATTCAGAGTTATGCATATAAATATAGAAGCATAGAATTCCTTCAGCTGGAAGGAACCTCAGGAGGCTAGCTGCTCAAACTTCCCTGATATAAGATTGGGCTGCTAACAGCATTGTCCAGTCAAGTGTTGAATCCAATTCAGATAAACTCATTTATAAAAGTAACGTTCAAATTGAATGTATGAGGCAAGCATCTCTCAGTTTTTCAGAATATTTTTTTCCTTCATAGCAGCACTATAAATCTCCAAAGACCCAGATATTTCCCGCGTTCAACATGAATTTACAGATTAAACTTTCTGCATCTTCATTTCTGCATTATTGTTGCTGAATACTTGGATACTGGTACAAAGACTTCTTCAGCACCAACCAACACACCTAAGATATCACACATGCATTTTGCTGTATATTTGAAAGTTACCATTTTCACAAACACACTACTCACCCCTTGGCCCAACTTCTTCTGGTAAGTTTTATAACGTAGACCCAATCCTAGCAAACCAACACCAACAAACAGCCACAATACTTGAAACAGAGAAACACAGAAACGTTGTTTTTAAAGCAAGAGAAAATGATGTTGTTATTGCAGTTAAACAGAACTGGGTACACTGTCATTCTAAGGTGTGTTTTTCATAGAATGGGGAATGTATACATTTAAATTTCCACATATGCCAGTGAGAACACCACTCCAAAGTAATGTACTTAAGAGTATCTATGTGGGCAGAATATCTGTATGTGTGCAGATACACTTACATTCTCCAAAACACAACAGGCTGAGCAGATACAATACACTAAAACTCCTTGGAATATTTATGTAAGAATGATACCTACTGAAGAATTCATTATAGGATATGAGTAAGAGCATCATGTAAACCTTCCAGTGTTTTCCTCTGTGTTCCAGATATGCATTTGTAGTATACAATTTTTATTTTATATTAATACAGCGTGTAGAAAAAAAATGAGTTTACTTCACAAGCCTTTAGATGTCAGAAAGATGTGATCCCTGCCAGACCTCCAGCGCAGTCCTTTGTTTGACACGTTCTTGGAAAGGCGCTGTGGCTTCACAGAACGCAAATTCAGAGCTCTCCCATTGCTCCTGTAGCCTTCTAAATAACCGCAGTGGACACTTACGAGGTCTGAGGGTTTGGCACACTGTAATTTGATGATCAAACCCCTCTACTGTTATTTCATTTACACAGTGGCATATGGTACCTACAGTGATTTCAGTAACTCCAGTTTATTCTTTCATCAAATCTTTAAACAGATGTGTAATTATTTTTATGCAAGTTTTCTGGAACAATTTTGTGTAAAATTTAAATAACATTTATCATGGATGATGTCAGAAGAAAGGACATGCTGTTTACATTAGTACATGTCAAGCAATTTCATACTCTGCAAGATGCAAAGGTGCTTGAAGGGGAAGATGAGAAATAATACAAGTCTGGGCATGACAAGGAAATACAAGAGTTACTGTTGTAATGTCACAAAATTAGCTGAGCAAGGGCTGTGCTTTGTGACAGACAGTATTTTGAAGTATTTACTCACTTTTGTGAAATGTTTTTGAGTAGTAATATTTAAACCACTTGCTATTGGTGCTCATGTTGCCTCTAACACACAAACTCTTGGGGGCCGCATTCTTCTGGCCCCTGAGTATATACGGTAAAGACCTTCATAAAGATTTCAGAAAAAGCCCTGAAAAGTGGTGAAGTACTATTGTCTCCACTTTCCAAATGAGGTAAAATGAGGTACGCAAATGATAAGTGAGTTGATCCAAAGTCACAGAGGAAAAAAAGATGCAGGAATTTGAATCTTCAGCATCCTGATCTCTGTAGGGTCAGCATGCCCTAACACCTAACAATTTTTTCCTTTACCAAACTTCACAATACCGACAGACTTTTTCCTTAGAAAAAGTAAGCTAACAATGAAAACAAATCTGAAACTCAAGTGATTGTAGAGAAATACTTGAAAACATAATTTGGATGGATTCCAGAGAATTGGGGGCCACATTCTTCTGGCCCCTGAGTATATAGGGTAAAGACCTTCATAAAGATTTCAGAAAAAGCCCTGAAAAGTGGTGAAGTACTATTGTCTCCACTTTCCAAATGAGGTAAAATGAGGTACGCAAATGATAAGTGAGTTGATCCAAAGTCACAGAGGAAAAAAAGATGCAGGAATTTGAATCTTCAGCATCCTGATCTCTGTAGGGTCAGCATGCCCTAACACCTAACAATTTTTTCCTTTACCAAACTTCACAATACCGACAGACTTTTTCCTTAGAAAAAGTAAGCTAACAATGAAAACAAATCTGAAACTCAAGTGATTGTAGAGAAATACTTGAAAACATAATTTGGATGGATTCCAGAGGTTTATAAGCCAAAAAAGCAGTAAAACCTCAAACACTTTAGTTTCTCTTCAAAACCTAAGGAAAAAAGCAGACCTCATATATATCATCTGGAAAGCTGGGATCCCTAGGCATAGTTCACAGGCAGGAGGTGACAAAGGTTTCCCGAGGACAGGCCTCATCTGCACGTGCAGCAGGGCATCAGGATTGTGTAGTGATGTCAGCCACAACAGGCTTTGCAGGACTGCCTCCTCACGCAGGAGGAGTGTCACGTTATACAGCAGCTCCCGGGCCCACCGAGTCCCATCCCACAGCCAGCCAGCTCACACAGCCCTATGAAAGGGTGTCACACTGAACTGCTTCAAAATCAACATACCGAACGGGCTGAGAAATCATTCAGATCTTTTGTATACACATGTAATAAATCCCAAGATCCAGAGAGGCCTCCTCCTCAACTGCCAAAATGAAATCACAAATGATGCCAAATCCGTTTTTCATTTTCTTTTTTCTGCAGTTCATTTTTTTTGGTCTCCATTTAACACACTCCATGAGGAATAGCCTCTCTCTCAACAGTAATCAGAGTGAATCAGCTCCTCAGTTAGTATATGTCATCATTAAAACTGGAACGAGGGCGATACCAACTACAAGTCTGGCTCTAAAACTAGCACCAAAAAACATTTCTAAAACATCTCAGCAAAACACTCCACTGCGTTACTCTTTTTCTTCAGAAAGTATTCCTAGAGTCATGGAAGAAAGGAGGTAAAATTATACTTACATAGTTTAATATAGTTTTTACTCTTTCTGAATAGTGGCTTTTGGTTGCTTTTCACTTCAAAGATAGAGCTAAGGTCTTTCTTGGGTCCTGTTAGAAAGTCTACCCCAATACATAACACGATAAACCCTGTAAAAAGATGTAATTAGTTTTTTCATAGAGCTTTAACATATTAAACATTGCTTATAAATGCACCATTTATAAACTCCCAGCTGTTGTGTTACATTCAGCCTTATGGCTCCAACAACAAAGACAATTCAAAGCACAAACACAGATAAATGCCATACCCAGTGTAGTAATGCAGGCAATATGAGATTTATTGATAGAAAAGACCCTACTTATCATTGTCACAGATTTCACCTCGTCTATGCCTGCAGCACTTCAAAAATTTTTGAATTACACTGTTGTACTTGTTGACATAAGCATTGCTTCCAACAAATTGGCTAGTGACATTAAACATGCCATTAATGATAAATATGTCAAAACATATTTCAAAATAGTAGTATTGCAATAAGAAGTCAAAGCTAAAAGATTATTTAAAATTCCACTGAACACCTGTTTCACACAAAAATAATGAAGTTCAAAATTATATTGTTTGGGGTTTTTTTTCAAATAAGCTGCTGCTAAGATTTAATACACCTGAAACAGCCTTAATAAGCCTGCTTTGTGCTGATGACTGAAGAGCAGACCTAATAGTAAAAGTATCTAGCCAAAGACCCCTTCACAGTATGAACTCTACTCTGGACTACGGTGAGCTCCAAAATACAGTCCACCTTTGCGTCTTTCAGGCTGTGCACAGGGGCTACTGACACTAATGCAACTTACAGCTGTTCTTGCTCTTCCCTTGCAACCCAGCAGCCTAAGGATCATGATATTACCAGATAACTTTGCGGTCCCCAGCATCAGGCTGCATTGGGTGCTAACCAAGCAATCCTCAGAACCTGTCTCATTATTCACTATGGAAACGCAGAGATATTTTAACTCTGCTGCTACTACCGGGTCCCACTACTGCACATTTTATCAGGTTTCTTCTATTAGTGAAATATTTGTTTAAAGCCATGTTCTCCCTTCCTCCACTCATGTACCAATTGGGAGAACAATAAAACCAAAAATATTTTAATCCTTTGATCTGGGGCAAAGTAGTGACTCTTTCAGCAGATCTCCCTACCTTTGTGTATCCTAACACCAACTGCCGCGGAACCTCAAGCACACTTAGCCAGCACTCTCAAGCAAAGATTGATTTGCAGTAGAGTTTCAGCGCATTACATCAAAAAGGCTAGCACACAGTAGATAAATTATGCTAAAATGCCTCCAGGCCCCTACGGACGGCTACAACCCTCAGCTCAGCCCAGTGCTTTCAAAGTTTACTGGAATTAACCCGGACAAGAGCAATTATGTTACACCTACATATTACAGAACCTTAAAATAACAGCTTGATGAAAAAAGACACTGTCGATTGTAAACGTCTATTATCTTTGCAAATGAACTACTCTGTCACCAAGATACAAGTAACGGATTTTTATATGGGAACTACAAAAGCAATTGCTCAGTTTGTTCTAAAACAGTGTAAGCAGACTGCAGCAGGTTGGGAGACCAGTTTAACATGGCAGCATCTTGTATTCTTGTGTTCCAGAGCCAACAGAAGCAGCTGTGCTTTTTAACAATAGACAACTAAGCACACCTACAGATACATTTTAAAAGCTAGTAAGCGACTTCCCTGCACTAACTGTTGCAATGCACTGTGATGGTAACTTTTCAATAGGTAGTTCAGACTAATAGTACAAGCTCTTTTCCCATCCCTTATGAGCTAAAGGATCCAATTACCTGCAAAGAAAAGGTGGGAGCATAATGAATTGGATAAGAGCTCTGCTGGAGAACGTATATGTCCTTAATATCTTTGTGGCATAGTTAATCGACTATAGAAGTCATGTTTTATTTCAGAGTTATAGCTGAAGATGAAATGACCATTACTCAGTATTTTCTTACTGCTCTTACTTGTTACATTGGTTGTAGTGAAAGTTTGCAAACCAGGAAGCTGGGTCTAGTGCAATGAAGAAGAGGACACACGCAAAACCTTTCTCAAAGGGAGACTGATTCAAAGCCATTAAAGTTGATGGAAGACCAGCGATCTGACCCCTCAGCATTATGTTATATCACAGTGAAGCAGCACAGAAGTTTTGAATATAATGATCTTACTTTCATTGTCACTTTTCCTGGTGCAGTTCCCTACCCAAACCGCGGCAAAAGAAAGGCAGGATATGGGACAGGAGGAGAAAGCAAGAAATAGCACTTGCACCTGAAAGAAACCAGAAGAAAACAAGCAGTTTGCCAGAAAGCCAAGCTGTAAGGGAAGAAGCGTAGCAACAAATACAGAGTCTCATGGTATAATTTGCAAATCTTTTATAAGCAATGGGATGGCATCAAAAAGACAGAAACTGGATTCTCAGATGGAATATAAACTCATGTAGCACCATCAGCTGAGATGGGTTCAGGTCAGAGTTTTCTTTTTACGAAAGAGAAAGTTAGGGCCATCTCTGTGTTACTATCCAGTGATCATGCCAGGTGAATTAATCACAAGTGTGCATTTCAAAGGAAGTGACAGAGGGGGATTTTATGTAACAGCTTCTCTTTTGTCAAAGCATTACTCAAGAAAGCATTTGGCACTCCTCTACCACATGCTTTCTTCATATAACTTCAAAAAATAAAATTAAATTAACTGAGATAGCTGTTTCTACGGACCCCCAGAGTGCTTTCAGAACAAAGAAAACTGCAATAAATGTGACGGAACTCTCCTCAAAACATAATAAACTGAAACCCTGCATGTGATTGCTGTAATATATGAAACACATATGAAGACTAAGAAACTAGAGTGACAGAAAGTGGTTGCAAAGACATTTACAAAATCTAAAACCATTGCAACAAGAAGTCAAGCACAGCATTCATTAATCCTTTTCAAACAAAACATAGGATAATGCATCACATTTTAAAATCTGCCACACACTTAGCCCAAGACAATGTTTGGCATTGTTTAAATATAATCAGTGAAATATGCTATTGAAACACATTAGCACCTATTAAGAAAATAATTCTGGAGACAAAACCAGAAAGGGTTGGTGTCATTTCCACCTCCCCACCTTCATCAAGGGATCATTTTGCTAAAACCTTTATATTTGCTCACCTCAATTCTTCCTCATCGGCAAATACCTGACAATTCCTTTTCTTCCTCTCCTGTTTGCATGTTTCTGACACTGCAGGCATATCGACATTTCTCCAAACATGCTGGTGTGTCCACAAAGCATAAGGTTGAGCCACATGGAAGTGAAGCTCAGGTCTCAAATGCAGACTAGCTAGATCAGCAGGATGCTGCACTTTGCTCCTCAGAGCAGGACTAAATAATGCACTGAATTATGTTACAGTCCCAGTAACACAGCCTTCATACACCCCTGAGTTTCCAGAAACTACATTGTTACCTGAGGTACCATACTGCTATCTTAGGTAGCTAGCATACAGGTGCATTCACACCCTGGATTGCAGCCATATTTTTAGGGTGACCGATTAACAGATCTCTTCCTCAGTTGTGTACTGAGTTATCAGACTTTTTTTCACTTTGCCATTTTCCCTCAGCCGAATTCCATTTTCTGCCCACATTTTAAACAATTTCTAACAGTAAGGAAACAAGTAGATTATTTTTTGCATGTCTCACTAATTTTCTCATAGAAACTCTTACCATAGTAAATCAAATAGAAGCTGAGCATTTGGAAAGACTTTTTATATACTAGATACGTTTTAAACACCTGGTTGAGGCTAAAGCAAGCATATTTGTATTTGTTCATAGTCATAAATGTACCTAAAAGAAGATGGGAGCTTTCTCTAAAGTAAATTCCTCCAGGTACAAATTTATAAGCTGTACACCACACACAGAAGAATAATTCAAGAACATAGGCAAACATGGCTGTACTCATGGCTTTCCCAGGATGCAGACAGCTAACAAAGCGTCCAGCGAGTTGAGGCCACACACACATAGTAAAGACAGCAAGAATGTTGCCTGCAACAGCAGCACTCCAGGTGTGTAAATAAAGGAGACCGGCCGAAGATGCTAAACCTGTGAAGGAATAGAAAAGAACAGAGTAAGTCACAGTCAGGTATATTATCTGCCACCTTCTTTTTCACATTCTGTTTAGGGAAAAAAAGAGAGTCTCAGAAATATAACTGTGCTTTGCAGCCATGAGGACTGCATCACTAGAAGGACAGTTATTCCCAATAGCCAAAGACAGCCTCTTACTTTTCCCAATATCTCATTCTCTTAAAGATTGCCTATTCAGCTGAAAACAGCACAGCAAAAAGACAGCAGAGAAACATCATCGAGAGCCAAAACTGAACAGTTTCTCTTACACAGAGCTCTCCCAGCACAGCAGAGGGATGATGCAGTTTTTAAGAGATAAACAGGTCTGCCTGTTATGAACCTCCTCTAACGTAATATAGAAAAAATCAAATAGGTCAACGTGAAGAGAAAACGTATCTTTCTCTGATCTTCTCTCCCTTTAGATAACCATATGATGGGCAAGAAAACAACTATTAATCTTTTACTAACTGCAAGATCCTTGATTTACCACACTGTCTTTGACTGCGATGGGATTTGACCCCAAACAGAACATTAACAACCACAAAAACTCTCTACAACAGGACGACTTCATTTTAAAACTTTATTGTAGGTAAGAAAATGTTTACTAACTTTCACATCATGATAGAAAATGTATGGAAATATTTTTAATATTTTACTCTTATGCATCAAGGTTCTGAGCATTTTAGAATACAATGCTTGAATCAGCTAAAGAACCATTCTGCACTTGTTTTAAATTAGCAATGTGTGTACATCAAAAATCAAATGCTCACACTCGCATTACAATCGGCACACACATTTCTTAAAACTAACACCTGTACCAAAAGGTAAATTATTTGGGCAACTGATGGTTTAAGCATTAAATTTCTTGTCTTCAAGGTTGTGGAAAATTATTTGAAAGTGTTGGCTCTTAAGTGCTCCAAAAGAGAAGGTGAATAAGAGAAAAGCAAAACATAACATCATTTCCTTTGGTCTCTGCATTTTGGTATGACCCAATTTATTATTAAACATTTGTAGGAAGTACTGCTTTGTCTTCTTGATATAAACATCTACAAACAATTAGCTAAGGCCAAAAAAGAAGCAATTTTACGTTTTTATTAAACAGCATTTATACCACTAAATTTCACTCAGATGGGCCTACACCAAGCTGCATCCATCCATCCATGCTGAGTAGGTATGGAAAACACACCTCTCCACAGTTCAAGAGCAGAATTATTTCCATCTCCTCCTACTTGCTCCACGCATAGCTTGCTCCACAGCACAGCTATACCATCCTCCTGAAAATGGCTGTCCAGATCCAGCACTTGAATCTCTTTTCCCACCACCCAAGACCCACTGTATGCAGACTGATTCACAGATATATTGCTCTAGCAGAACTGCTTTGATATTCATACTATTTTACTGCCTGGAGATCTTGGCAACTAAGGAGACAGGAGGCAAGCTTGCCTCCAGGTGAACTGCTCATTAAATTACAAGTTATCGTGCCTCCTGCGGAATCGAGAGGCTTGTGTCATCTCAACCCCATAACCCTAGATGTAGCCTCACACAATGCAGATGGTGAGAACTGAGACGCTACTCATGGGAACAGAACCTCAACAAGGGCTTCTGAAGAGAATAACGCTGCTCTGCAATGGCCTGGAGATTTGGCCTGTAACCCTTAGTCAACTGGTCAGACATGTCTATACTACAGTCTGTGACAGAGAAAAAGACGCTTTGATTAGCAATTGACTTTTCTGAGATATGGTGTAGGGTCAGAGGGCTGGAGTAAAGGGAATAAGGTAACAGAAACAAAAATTCTGCTCAGGATTTGCACCTACCTACAAGAAACCAGGCAAAACTGGTGACAGAAGACCAACTCCAAAATGAAAGCATCAGTCCATGAGCCAGGCTCAACAGAACTGTACCTCTAATACAACAATAAGGAAAAAGAAATCACACATTAATATAATTTTATAAATACCTGGCATTGAAAAAGAAACTTCTAGACATACAGACAAGGGTGCTTGGTGATATTTTATAATCCTTTTATTTTAAACAGAGCTCAATTTGAGCACAAAATATCTTTATCTCACACCCTGCTACATTTTCTCCCCTTTACTGGACATAAAAAACATCCAGTTGAGAATAATGGCAGTTTATCATAATATATAAATGAGGTATGTTCAGCAGCAGAAGCACTCCACTGAAGTACTGGGTACAAAAGGCAAAAAGAACTCGGAGAAAATGAGAGGGAGGAATCCACCCCAAACAGAAGCATCTTCTTCACGTCAAATAGGGGATCCTACAGCATCTAACATTGCTACCAGTCTTGGGTAGCTCTTGTGTATACTAATGCCAAATTATTAACTACCCCACCTGCCACTACACATAGTTGACTAAGAATATCTAATCAGGTCTCTTTCTAGATTTTGGAACCTGGGTGAGCAACACACAGCATTAAGACTAAATTCTTACTAACCAAAACTTCTGCAGAAGTATATCTTTTAATATTGCACACAGTTTACTTTTTTTATCTGCTTACATCTCTGACGTACACTATTTCCTACCATCTCCTCTCTGAAGTCAACTGCTAGATTCATTTACTGCATATTATAGATGCACTTCAGTCCTAAGTCCTTGAACCTCAGTCCTAATTTAAAAATCATTTTGCAATGTGGTAAATCGAGTTTACTATTGCTGAAATAAAAATCATTCTGTATTAGAAATTTTTAAGATTTATTGGTAGAGACACAATGCTCAGAGGTATCTGAAAGCAAGAATGAATCCACAAGTTCTCTGTGTGAAGTACCTTGCACCCACTTTATTCTATGTAAGTTCTTATACCATTGTCTGGTTGAGTTTTAATTTGTCACCCACTACAGCACTGGCTTTTGATTACTGTTTTGTTCAAATAATAATAAAAAAACCCCACTTACCCATATGGATTAGGATCTGGACCTGTATGTGGATGTCCACTTACTGCCCATCTAGAAATTAACGAGACCTCCCCAAATATCCACAGGGTGAGGAACATGAGGCTGCCAAAAGCAATCCCTGACAAAAGCCAATGAGGGTGGGAAACAGTCTCTCTAACTGCATTACCAGTTTTGTTTGCTTCTTGTTTCCTCCTGTCTCCACCTAGAATAAGAATAGAAATATAGCTGAGCAAACTGTCAAATCCTATTAGAAAGGGTTACTGAGAAAAAGAAATAGCCAAGATCACAAAATTACCAGAATAAATTACTGGCTCAGACACAAAAGCTAACTTATTTGATCATTCGTGGAAATTGATAAGACAAAAAATCTCTAATAACATTCCTAGGTTTGTCAGGAAAAGCTACTCACCTTAAGTGTACAAAAATGGCAACCTGCCCATATGATTATTCTTCATACTACTGGAATTCAAATAATTTAATTGGCTTTGAAAATCAGCAGAAAAGTTATTAGAATTTGTTCAGAGGATTCTGTTCTCTGAAACTCTAAACTCTGATAAGAACAAAACCGAACAATTTCCAAGAAGCCAGAAATCAACTCCCTTCCTTCTCTTCTTTTTCCATGCACTTTAGATCCTCTCTCAACTAAGGAGAAAGCAACGCCTTTAATTGCACAGACATATTGCTTTGTCACCTAGGAAGAAGACAGATTCCCTTCCTAATCTCCTGCAGTAGATTCCCCTTCTAAATTATCATGAAAGCTCAGGCTTAATTTATGTCATGTAATACAAGTCTACAAACACGATGCCAATTTATACCCACTTACACATAGATAAGGCCTTATCTTTCATTTAATTCATTCAGGTTATACTGAGAAGGAAGGAACTTCTGAGGATTTAACATGAGCTGCCTTAACTAACCAACCCAACCTCGCTGTCTTCCTTGGCGATACTACCTTCACAGTTTTCAAGTGTGCTTAGCCTGTGCCAGCCCCCACTGCTGTGTACTCTGTCCAGTTGCTCCAAGAACTCAGGCAAATTTTGACCAGGACAACTTGTCCACTCTTCCAATTCTTTCTGTTTATTTTGCCGCATCAGCTGTTCCCCAGCTTTGTCCTGTCTCCCTTTCTCTGTCAAAGGATATGCACTGGCAGAGAAACTCAAAGAGCAGACTGAATTAAGAAAATAACAGAAATACCACAGAAGTTTCATGTTGGAATGAGGATAACCCATTCTGGTTTTATTGGTCTAGGTTATGCCTTTGTTTGCGTTACTGTCACATTATTGATACTGCAGTTAGTTGGCAGTTCCAACACCAACTTACTACAGCTTGTATGAATTGTGATATCGATTCTGCAGATATTACGGGCAGATGGGAGTACCCCATGGTTTCTAAAGCCTGCAATGCTCATGCATCAGGACTAAAAACAGGCTGTACTGGGGGAAAAAAACAAAGAATCAAAACCCAGTGACACAGAGGCAGGTATACCTTAGGAAGTTTTCATAACTGCCATCTTTGCTGTAATATGCTTACCTGAATAAATTCGCTCCGCTGCTGCTATAAAACCAATTGTCAGTATGACAGTATTGGCAGCTTGTGAGCTCCAGACAGGGTTTAGTGATGTATACCAGATGCGAAGAGCAAGGAGCATTATCTTGCCTAGCATGAAGCCCCATATCCTGATAAACCTACAAGAATCAGTTTTTGAAATGGTGATGCATTTGAGAAAAAAAAAAAATCTTAACTTCTCAGAAAAAAAACCCCACCTTTTAATATAAAGAAATGTCAGTTGCAATCCCATCAGTATAAGAAAATACCTTTGTAAACTGTTTCCTGACCACCATGTTACTGTTTGTACCAGCAATGAGGAAGAAACACCTGCAGCCAAGATGAATAGTCTAATTGAAGCATTTGGTGCCTGGTATGATGCTAAGCTTCCTACAAACAAACACACACATACAGAGGTTGCTTTAATGGGCAATAGAGATCAGGTAATAAGGAATTCCTGTGCATTAGTTCAATCTT
Organism: Aptenodytes forsteri; assembly: GCF_000699145.1. NCBI lineage: Eukaryota > Metazoa > Chordata > Aves > Sphenisciformes > Spheniscidae > Aptenodytes > Aptenodytes forsteri. The sequence continues at coordinate 8,887,275 of NW_008795127.1, forward strand.
GTCTGTAATTTGGATGGCTACACCATTCATCTGAAAACACATGACACTACACCTTTTTAAACAAAGCAAAGAAATGTAGGTATGGATAGAAACTGGGTATATATGACATTATAGCAGTTACCATTTTCAGGGAAAAAAAAATAACATGAAGCAATTATCCAAGACTGCAGTGATTGCCTTAATTTAAGTACTTTGGTCATTGGTTCCATAAATAGGATATATGGATAAAATATCTAAGCATACAGATATTCTTGAACAGTGCACTTACATAACTCAAAAGCCATAAAATTTTATGTACAGTGACTGCTCCTTTCTAAAAAGGATATGGCTTTTGTCACAGTGCACTCACATAACTCAAAAGCCATAAAAGTAATTACACTGTGGCAAAAGCCATATCCTTTTTAGAAAGGAGCAGTCACCGTACATTGCACAAGGATTAGTAGGCAATTGCCTTAGCGAGTGTGAACAAGGCTTTCTCTGGCCCAGTATCTGGTCTCAGAGTGGTCATTAGCAGCCTGTGTCATCTTGTTACTGGACACTGCCACTCCCCCAGTCACTGAAAGAGACCGTGCACATGCATCTCTGCCATTTCCCAGGGCACAGTGACCTCACCTTTATCAGCAGTTTTAAACTCTGCTAGCAGGTTTCCAATTCAAGTGACTATAGGTCACACACATTCTCGTAACTTCAGCCAGTGTGGCAAATTCTGGCCCAGGGCCAGTGACAAACAGCAGGAGAAGCAACATCGTTTTGCTAAGTGAGTATGAGTCAAACTTGAAGAGACATTAAGCAAAGGAAGGCCAGAAAGGAGCTGCTGATTCTGGCAATGCATGCTAGGAATCCTCCAACTGTCTATTCGCTCATTCTGCTCAGAGTAAAAGATGCAAAGCTTAGAGCAAAGATGGTAAAATGATATCAATGTACTTGTATAGACTTTAGCAGAGATTGCACGTACAATGCACACAGATTTCTGTCACTAAATTGTGCTGAAATCTGCAACTCTGCCTCTTCAAATCTTTCATCACTTGTGCTAGCCAGATTAAAGCTAGCGTGGGTTTGCCTCCTTACAGTAGACACACCTTTTGTTGCTGAGCAAGTACACCCAAAATGTAAACGTATCTATCCAAACATGCAAATCTACTGTGCGTTGTCTGAAGACATAGATTCAGATGGACACTACCACAAGGTTAGTTCATTGTTGGTTTGTGGGTTTTTTTTAATGGAACACAAAATCAAGTAGTATGAAAGGATACAGAAATTAAAACAAAAGTTTTGGAGAAAATAAAGCTTCCTGAAAAGGCAAAAAGAAAGATAATGATGAATAAGGGAAGAGCCTTTTTCATCAAAAACAAAAAACTCCAACCCCCTAAATATTCTGGTTTTAGCTAAGCATGAAGAATTTCCAGATTTTTTGATTGTGAAATTGAAGACTGAATATTTCCAGTGGAATGGGGTGGAGCATGCATGGGGTAGATTGTTCTGCCCGATTTTGTTCAACAAGCTCCAGAGGAAGGCTACGGCCTTTCTGAGAAGGGAAAAAGATCAAAAAGAGAAAGAAGGAAGAAGTGTCTAGATATGAAGAAGGAAAGAAAGCAGGAAAAATTGAGGGATAGGAGAAACACCAGCACAGTATGATAGGACAGGAATAACTTAAAAGACAGAATGAAGTGATGAGAACCAAGTAAATGGAAAGTCCTAAAGCCCAGTGCTGCCTGCGCAAGGGCATCTGGATAACTTGAGAACCTGCAGTAGGGAGGCAAGTAAAAAGCGAGAGTTATCATTGGCTGCTAAACTCCTTGCTGGAGACAAAGAGGGCGAGGAACATGCTCTTACATCTTCCCCAAATGCTAACGCTCACTGTAGGGCAACAGGTAAGGAGAATACAAAGTACAGTAGAGCTGGGAGAGTATACGGAGTAGACTTGCCAAGGGGTGGACAATATTAGGAGGGTTTGGGAGATGGAAACAGCAGGGGGATATGGTCACTGTGGGAACAATTCCTGTTCAGGCAGGAATGAAGGGGAGGTCATACCTGTGTACAGCAATGCTCAGGTTAGCCCAAAAGTCAGGATGTGTACAGCTTCAGTCTCCCCATACTCTGGAGTCCTTCTATGACCACCTCCATTAACACATCCTTTCCCCAGATTACTACTGAAGGTGCTAGCTTTTTGTTAATATCTTTAGGAGCTTGTGATTCAGATGAAGCAAACAGGCATAAACCAACAGACTTTACACACTGTTATAGGCCTGGCACTGCTCTTTACTTAGCAGAACAAAAATTACACACATTTAAGCGATTTCCATCTCTTTTGGCAAAGTCAACTAGTAAACATGGCAAGACGATCTGAAGGACTAATCTTAAATAAATTTTGTGTTACTGTGATATCTGAAGGAATGCAGGGTGCAATTTGAAATGCTTACACTCATTACTAGTTTCTAAATTAGGAGGTCTTGTAAAAAGCAATGCACTGAGCACTGCTGCAGAAAGCTGAAGTGGAAGACTCTGCTCACTGAAAAGCTTATTAAAAAACAACAAAGAAGTATTAGGATGGATATGACAGAAAGAGTAGAAAAAGAAAAGAACATGGTAAAACTATACTTCATCTAAACTGATGAAACCAATGAGCTGTGTTCAGTTCTAATATCTTTTTAGAGATAAAGAACAAGAATTCCTTTTAAAAATAAAGTCATGCAGTGAAAGTAAATAAGATGATCCTATTCTGTCTTCTATCAGTAAAAGAAGAAAATTATATGGAAAGTGATTCTCTGATTATCATCTTATATTGATAAATGAGGAACCAGGAACCGCTGCTTCTGAAAGAGAAGCCAAAAACAGCTGTTTCTGAAAGACACCAGTTAGCAGCAGCAGCATTTTCCCTGTATGCAGGATGGAGACCTTTGTCTCCTCTGAGTTCATCCAGGTGGTCCAAACTCGTTAGCAATAACTTGCTTCTGAACATGGCTGTAGCTGCCAAACCTCCCAACAAACTTTCAGAAAATCAACAACAGCTAAGCCTTGCACCAGTTAGCTGAAGACCAAAAAGGGAATCCCAGCAAGTCTTGGCTTAGGGAGGAGCATGCGGGATGGGTAATGAGGCAGTTTTATCTTTAATATAAGATCAAACTTTCTTCCTGTGCAACTGATGATATGAGAGCCATCTCACACTCAGGATGAGTCTATAACCCCATCAATATGCTTTCAACAACAGCTAAGACTTGCACCAGTTAGCTGAAGACCAAAAAGGGAATCCCAGCAAGTCTTGGCTTAGGGAGGAGCATGCGGGATGGGTAATGAGGCAGTTTTATCTTTAATATAAGATCAAACTTTCTTCCTGTGCAACTGATGATATGAGAGCCATCTCACACTCAGGATGAGTCTATAACCCCATCAATATGCTACAGGCATATAGACACATTTAACAAAGAAAAAAAAAAACAGATTAACAAAAATACCCTGCTTCAGAAAGTAAGTCTACCAAAAAGAACATTTCACTCACAGCAGATTATTTTTATAATAGCACCAAGCTGTTCTGTAAGGTCTCGTCTCTACCCATTGTCACAGACACAGAACTGCTATACAAAAGACACCTGCTCTGCCAATCTCTGTGCAATATCGAAAACTTTTTTCCTATTGGGCATGACTTGTACTAATTTAAAAGCTTCTAGAAATAAAAGTGAAATGAGATTTGTCTTTAATTATGCAGTACTGGTCTAAAAACCAACACAATGGGCACAAACAATATTCCTCTGACCATATCTAAAAGCTTGAGAGAAAAAGAAAAGTATCAGTTTGGGAGAGCAAGAACTTCTTATTCCTGTCTCTTTTCAGAATCATCTGAATTTTGAGGCAATTTGGAATGTTTATTCTTATGCCTTGATACCGAGATGGAATCTGTAACTCACTATGGTGTATACTTACCAACCATAGTCAGTCTCAGAAGGGCTAGGATGTACTTATTGTTAGCCAACCTCCAAAAAGGGCCAATTATCAAGAATATTGGAGAAAAGAAGGCAACAGCAAAACTTTCTAGACCTGTGAGTGCCAGTGTCTGAAGGGGGAAGTAATAGATCATCGGTGGCAGTGCATGGTAAAGACACCAAGAAATGTAGCCTAAAATAAAAAAGAAAAAAAAAACCCATCGTATATTTTCAACAGCATCGTTTCCTGAAGATTACTTAAAAATATACTATTTTATACTTCCAAATGTAGAATATCAAATGTATTTGAAAGTAGCTGAAGTAACAATAGCCACTTTCTGTGAAGAAATATTTGCTATTTCAAGTTAAATAAACACATTTTCCCAGGAAACAGAACAATGAGAAGAAAACAGCTCTTCCCCCACTCAGACAGAAGTTCCTACTTTGATCTTCAACGAAGGAGTGCTCAATCTAGGAAAGGGTTAGTGTTCAGAGGGAACAATGCTGCCTAAATAAGTAGTTCACCCACAGTCTCAGGGCTCCTCAAAGACAGATTGGTGGCTAAATGAATTATTCTAGTAAATTGGTGCGCCGCTCTCCCTTGAAGACACGTTATCTAGGCACACTAGCACTGCGCTACAATTTTCTATACGTTTGGCAGGAGATGCATCAAGCACCTGAGCCCACAGTCCCGTGGGTAAGAGGTCTGGTGACCACCCTCAGCGCTGTGACTTGCTGAGGGCAGCGCAGCACAGTTCACTACCGGCTCTACAAACACCTGCACAAACACTTAGCTGAGGGCATGCAATAAACCCTAGGCAGACCCAAGAGACAGAAGGCATTCCAGCACTGGAAAAAAAAAAGAACCCAAAGAAGAACACTCAGCAGGGACCATTATTTACTCATTTCCAACGGAGGATCTTATTTTGAAGCACCTTTCACGGGCAACACCTCCCCACAGACTGTAAGCCCCACGGCGCTACGGGCGCCGGCCGTTCCCGGGAGAGACCCCAGCGCTGCCCTGCCGCAGGGCTCCCAAGCGAGGCTGAAGGAAGCCGACCGATGCCGTTAACCGCTTCCTCAGCGGGACAGCGACCGC
>NW_008795127.1:8892612-8898175 GCF_000699145.1 Aptenodytes forsteri
TGGGGCTGCGCAGCGGCGAGGAGGGGCGGGGAGGAAAGCTGCCAGATAGGGGTGATGACGGGGTGCCGGCCGGACAGGTTAGGGCTGGACACAAGGATATCTCCAGGCCACCACTGTTCAGCCCACCGGTCTCAGCCAGTACGCCATCGCTGACAGAAATGGCGGCTCCCTTATTTCTCTGGTTCCTGAGGGCCGAGTTTCCCTTTCGTTCCAGCGCCCTGACTGGTGACGGAGAGGAGTGACCCCCTGCCCGAGCTTGCAGGGTGGCTGCGGAGCAGGCTGAGCCCCGGCGAAGACCCACAGACCCGGTGGCTGTGTGGTCACAGAGGTGCTCATGGTGGCAAAGCCCGCGTCAAGATGGCACTGCAGCTAGAGAGGATGGCGCAGTGTGAGGTGACTGTGGAGAGATACTCAGTTAAACCAGGCATTTTTTCATGGAGGTCGGCCTGGATGGCCAGAGTTTGTTCTTCACAGCCCTGTGACAAGGAACCGTGAGTAGATCTCGCCCTTTCACTGCTGTGTTACCAAAGGAGTGTTTGTCCACTGGGTCACATCAGCAAGTAACAAAACAGAAGCAAAGAATTGTCATCCCACCGGCTGGTGGGGAAAAGAGGAGCTGACTCACTTGCTAGTTGCATAAATATATGGTTGATTAACTGTTATTACCTGTCTTTTTTTTTGGGGGGGGGAGGGTGTTCAGATTGGTGCTGTGCTCATTTTAATGAAATGTGCTTTGCTTTATAGCAGACTAAGGACTTCTGATAAGCAATCCTGTCTGCAAAAAGCACCAAAAGAAGCATTTAGTTTCCTGAGATTCCTGGGTTGATGCTTAAGCCGCTCTGTTTGTTAATTTTAGAAGAAACCCTGAGCTATATGAACCCAGCCGTGATCACATCTGCCAAGTTCTGACAAAAGGATTACATAAGCAAAATCTGAATTTTAGAATTTCATTTTTGGCATAAAATGTAAATTTGTAACTATGAACTAAGAACTAAAAAGCCCCTTTGCTGTTGGAATACGTCATCTTCTTAAGTTTTATTAACCTTCATACAGTACATTATGAAACTGCCAGCTATATTTTCTCATTTGTGTTAAAACTGCTATCCCATTCTAAACAAACTTTATGACATGCATTTTCTTTCCCTTGCATCTGTGAAACTCCAAATCCATAGGAGTAAACTATAAACCACTGACACCTGTTAAATATGAACTATTACTAGCAATAAATGCCTGTCAAAACAAGCATTGGGGGGGTCAGAGTACTAAGGAAAAGTTTGTTCCAGTAGTTTCACAATCAAGTAATTAATTTACTCTGCAGCATAATCGGGTTTGGCTAGCTACAGAAACTCTGTTGAATTTTGGTTGGTATTTGAAAACATATATATGTTTCAAATGTGCACAAAAGAATTGATGTATTTTGATGAAAAAGTCGACCTCTCTAGGGGAGGAAGAATGAGACTCATAGTTTTAATGACCTTCTTTCTCTTTTCTCTTCTCCAAGTTCCATGTAACTAAAGGCATCTCATTTTCTTCGTTTAAGAAAAGCCATCCCAGCATAGTCACCAAGTTTGCTTATCACTGGTAGGATTATGCAAGTGATGACACCATTTCATCTTGCTGTGGTGTGACGCAAATGGAACTTGTAAGATTAAATCCTTGGCCAGAGTAAACCCAGAATATGGCTGCTTTTGTAGCTGCGTAGCAAGAGTGTGAGGCTCACAGGATATATTCAGCCAATAAATATTTTAAACAATTTTGCAACACTTTTTGTAATTACAGTATCTTGCATCGTGGTTCAGAGGTGGCATTCCAGTAAAACTAGACACGACAGGAATCATGAACCTGACGTGCTTGTGTGGCTTCCATTAAACTCGTAATGCAATAAAAATAATGCAATTCCTGACATTTAACCACTGTATTCTGGGTACTGTCTCTGAGATTCTTAGTAACTACTATGTCTGGCTTCAAACATAACAAAGTTACATTCCAGTTTTCTCCCTAGAGTTGACACGCAGATAAGCATCTGAGCACAAGAGGAGGGAGTTTTCAGGTGCAATGTGTTTTGGAATGAAAACAGACATGTCTTAAATACAAAAGTCAATGCTTACAAGGTGCTTCATTACACATATATGTGTAGGAATGCCTTTCACTATATTTTTTTATTCTTGGAGTGTCACGTGTAGCTGATAAAAAATAAAGCAATAGCATTTGATCTATACAGGAATACAATGATGGCAAACCAGCAAAACCAAGATAGCATACTACAGTAGGAGTTTCCACTCACAGAAAAAGGAGCATCTTCATTTTAGAATAGTATACCCTTAACCTAAGGCAGACATTAAAAATTATCTCAATTTAACAGAAAATAAATTACAGCCCCACAATTATACTGGTATTGACAGGGGTAAACCTCTCTAGAGCTAGTGATTGTAAAAAACAATGCTTTTTGGGGGGTTCAAACTACAGTACAAGCATGTTTTGAAACCAAAATAAACACATGCAATTTAAAAGAACTGTCAGACACCTGGGAGAAGTTGTCCTTGCATATTGCCCAGTAGAGATGTGCCTGAATGAGCATGACTAAGAAGCAGAAGAAAGTGCCAGAGAAATAGACAAAAAAAGCATTAAGTACGAACACAAATTAGGATTAAGAAAGCGACTCTGGAAAAAAACTGGGGTGGTTGAGTTTACAGTTAGGCACCTGCCACAGTCGCAGTGGAAACACAAAGACTTGCAGGTCATTAGATGCCTATTCTGTTTGCACAACAGTCTAAAGCTTCTTAATCATTACCTTTACACCTGTTATGCAAAACTCTGTATGCATATTCATACCCAACATTAATTTGGTTGTCGTTTTCTCAAGGTTACAGCATGTTGGCTACAAAATACTGTTCATTTGTTACACCTGGGCTGAAGTGTAACCTCATCTCTTGTAAATGAGCCCTAAAACACAGGACTAATAAATATTGAGACTCGCCAAAGACCTTTTTCAGCAGCATGTTCTGTGGGACATGGTACACGAACATTGCCCCAGAGTAATTCCAGTAATGTACTCTGTATAATAGGTCTTGATTCATTTCAATATGTATTAGAAATGGCAGGTACAATCAAGTCTGATTACAAGATCTAAGCACCTATGACCTTGTTGAAATCAGCTAGTGTTGCAGGTCTTTACTGGAGGAAAGAAATTACACATATAGCTGTGTGGCCTAAGAGAAGAGAAAACCCTGTGGCCATTTTACAGCCGCCTTCACGCTGAGAAGTGAAAATCCTAAAGCTTGAATAGCTGATAATTGTCAGCCATTCATTTCTACTAAAAGACAGGCCAGACCAAGTGTAAAATAGAACTAAGTACATCCAAGAATCAGCCAGGACATAGAAAACTATTACATAATTTCTTGTACGTAGTGAGGACAGGTTAATGTTTTACTCAGAAATATGTTGACTGTTTCCTGCTGTGACTTTTGATGTCTTTGCATTCACCCTTAACTCCTACTCCCATTAGCATAAGAACAATGCCCTACAGTGTAATTCTTACGCGGTTTTCCATGCTCTAAATGTTTTCATTACTGATACATTTTTGTAACTGCACTGCACTTCTGTTACTCCAGGCCTTTGTTTCTCAGGGAATTTTTAAGCAATTGATGGTCTTTGTGATTTTCTAATGAAAAAACAAACCATATTTATCACACTTGATGATAGTTCCTCTTCCTGTCATGTGCTGTATGCACATATGGAGTGTTTCTGTTAAATACACACACTGGAAAGGCTTTGCCTTCGGTGAATGTGGTGAACCTCAGGATCCTGGCAATCCTGCAGCGTTTTCTAAAAGGTTCTTCAGACAAGCAGGCAGAGCCTGTAAACCTTCCTCGAGTTTGTGAAGTCTCAGCTCCTTGACCTCTTTCTACTCTGACAGTAGAGAATTCCTCAGCCGAGGATTCAATTCCTTATCGGTTGGGGTTTTTTTTCTTTGATGTGCAAGGTTGGTTTTGTTCTGGGAGGGGTAAGGATCTTTCTTTCAGTTTGTGTTTATTATTCTGAAGCACTAACATTTATTGGTTTCTGTCCATCAACTTCTCTCTGTTTTCATAGCTCTGAAGTACTTTCAGGTAAATCTTAAGAACAAAGAGCGTTTGAGGAACATATTCAATTGTGATAACCAACTTTAAAGTTAAAACGAAAAAGAAGTCTAACCTTTTATTAATAGGCACTTTTGCACAGGAAGGTGCAAGAATCCAAGCAACCACTGTCCCCGGGCATGCATATGCCCCACGAGGAAATTGTCATTCCAGTGCTCTTTCACTTTATGACTAGTTTAAGCTGAACCAGCTAAGAAATAATTGGTTATTAGGGACTCGCCTCACATGGGATTTTCTTGTATATTGTAGTTTTCAAAACAGCATCTAGCCAGTATCTATTACATCTTTTTTTACATATGATTTCAAGGATACCTCTTAGATCACAGGAGATGTAGGTACACTTTTAAGAGCTGTTTTAGGACGTCACTCTTGCCAAACCTCCTCGTGAAGAGCATGTTTTGCAGCAGCAAAGCCCAATGGTCTGGTTTGGCTGGCAAGAGTGAGAGAATACTCTGGGGAAAGGGGCTTCAAGCAGCTAAGACTTCTGGAAGCTGAAAGCGGTTTTGGACTTAAGAAAATGAACTATGACTTATGTCATGTTTATTATGAAATTGAGATGCCAAGGTCATGCAAGAGAAGGAAGTACAATGCTGATCTCACAAGCTATTCATTTCAAGAAAAGCACTGAAGTATCATATCGCCATTTAGGATACTCTACTAAAACTGTCTCACTGCAAAAAAACAAATGAGAGTTTTTATTAAAGATTAAATGCAAAAATAAACCTCAAGTTTACATGCTTTGCTTTATGAAGTTTATCATTAAAGAAAGGCATTGCATTTCTCATTTCAGAGAAAGTGGCATAATTTTTTTTCAGTATTTCTACCCCCCAAACTGACATTTTTTCAGTAACTTTTTCTTGCAAGATTATTTTTGATTGATCAAAGTATTTTTCTTACTTACATTTTATTTACTTCTTGTTAATATTGATATTAAAATGTATTGATTAACTTACATAAGCATCATAGTATTAAAACCAAAGTAGATAAGCAATGCTTTTCATTCCAAAATGGTCAAAATTGAATTTGTCACTTCTTTTTTAAAGAACAAGATTTCAGTAACTTTCCACAAAATATTTTCAACTCGTAGGACACCCCCCAGCACCGTATGTCGTACACTGTTAGGTGACTGTTAACTTGGTTAACAAATACCAGTGCTAAAATAGCGTTCTGAATTTCTTTTCGGAAATACAAGAACTCGGAAGGAATCTTATTAGAGCGTTCACTACTTGTTTTTCTCCCGGAGCAGCCCACGAGGAGGCGTGAACTGCTGGTTTAGTAACAGCTATTGGCAGGACCAAGGAGCCAGGGGGTGAGGAGAGCTCGGCGGGGCACTGCCCGGCCGTGCCGACACCCTCCGGCCCCGCGCGGTCGGCGTTTCGCCTTCGCTCCCTCAGCAGCACCTGCCCCGGCGGCACCCTGCCTCT
>NW_008795127.1:8898358-8907692 GCF_000699145.1 Aptenodytes forsteri
GGGCCGGGCCGACGCCCTCCGGCCCCGCGCGGTCGGGCGTTTCGCTTCGCTCCCTCAGCAGCACCTGCCCCGGCGGCACCCTGCCTCTCAGCCGGGCCCGGGCGGGCTGCCCGGGTCCCGGGTCGCCCGGGGACGCGGCCCGCCGCCAGCCACCTTCCGGGCCGCGGGCCGGAGGAGCGTCAGTCTCCTTTCCGTCCCGGAGGGGCTGAGCTCCGCGGTGCCGGATTTCTCCGGCGTCACGGCGGGAGGAAGGCCGGGGCTGGCGTGCCTCTCGGCGGCCGGGCCGGGGCAGGCGGCGGCTCATAAGGGGAATCTCCCCGCACCACCCGACACCTTGCCCTCTCCCCTTCCCCACAGGTCTTCGCCCAGCGCCGGGGCCGTGGCACGGAGGCGGGCAGGGCTGGGTGTAACAGGCCCGGTGGCCGGGTCAGTGGGGAAGGCCGCTGTTGGCTGAAGCAGACGCCTGCCCAGGGCCTGATCACAGGCACTCTTGCCTCCTGCGAAACCCAGACCTCCCGGCGTTTTGCACATCCCCAGCCACATCCTTAGCCCTTAGAGCAAGCAGCAAGCACAAAGTAATAGCCTGTTCTCGCTGGGCGTGCTGTGCCCTGGATGAGTGACTGTCAGCAGACGTCTTGAGCAGGTGCAGCAGAGGCACAGCTGGGCAAGCGCGAGGCATTCACCCGCTTAGTGGTGTACACCCAGTTGTTGGTAGGGAGCTTTTCATCCAAGACCTAGTGCAGCTGCTCTGTTGACTATCCTTCGAAATAAGAGCCTGGATTTAAAATTAAGTGTCAGTTCAGAAGATACATGTGGAACATCACAGTGAGTCTTCCCCTCTTCCTCACAATGGACACTCAGTCTTTGAAGGGCCTCTCTGAAGTCCTAATGAGTTGTCTCAGTGATCATTGTACTTCAGTGGTACCTGCCCTGGGCAAATGCGCAGTATCTCCGCTGTAGATCACAGTCAGCTGTAAATACCGCTTAACACGTGCAATTTTGGCTCCCACCTTCTCCTCCAAGCGTCCTGATTTCAGTTGGGGTAGAGTTAATTTTCTTCCTAGTAGCTGGTATAGTGCTGTGATTTGGATTTAGGATGGGAATAATGTTGATAACACACCGATGTTTTAGTTGTTGCTGAGCAGTGCTTACACTAAGTCAAGGACTTTTCAGCTTCTCATACTGCCCTGCCAGTGAGGAGGCTGGAGGTGCACAAGAAGCCAAGACAGCTGACCCAAACTGGCCAAAATGATATTCCATGCCATACGACATCATGCTGAACAAAAAAACCGGGGGCAGTTGGCCGCGGGGGCGCAACCGCTGCTTGGGAACTGGCTAGGCATTCAGCGGGTGGTGAGCAATTGCATTGTGCATCACTTGTTTTGTATATTCTTTCATCATTATTATTATTTTGCCTTCCTTTTCTATCCTATTAAATTGTCTTAATCCACAAGTTTTACCTTTTTTTCCGATTCTCTCCCCCATCTTACTGGGGGGTAGTGAGCGAATGGCTGTGTGGTGTTTAGCTGCCTGCTGGGTTAAACCATGACACCAAGTAATCTTAGAAATTACGTGGTCACCATTTCTATTTGGAAGGAGGTTTCTTAGTGAAAACAGAGTATATGAAGTTGGCAATTCTCACGTCCAAAAAACGTAGCTATCTTCTTGCATACTGCTTCTTTATCAACCAGTTAGAAGAATCAAAACCATGAGATCGTTCAGGAGTCTTATATTAGCCTTTTCTTCTGTAAATGAGTAAATGACCCAGAACAGTTCTTGTAGAATAGGAAGAAGTTTTTTGAATATTTGATCCCTGCAAACCACATTGATTTAATCATGTGTTGTATAGGTATTTCAATTAAACAGAAGAATAACGTCATTGGGGAATTCTTCCCAAGGCAGCTAAGAGAATATACATGTTACACTAACAATTACATAGTTAGGCTGAGAAAACAGCAATAAGTGTTAGAGTAAAAATATGCAAGAAAGTTACGTTTCTTCAATAGGTCGATGCAAATAAAGTTATTTTGGGGGATGATGGTTGTCTTTCCAAGACATAATGCCCCAAAATACTGGAACACTTTTACATTCCTCAGATAGGAGGCAGCATGTGTGCTAAGTACTAATATTAATAATTCAATTAAATAATATTTTGATGACCTCAACTCTGTCCCTTTGCTTCGTTCTTGCCAGTATAGCTTTCAGCTTTCATCCCAAGTGGGAGAGGTACCAGGAAGCTGCTTAAAGGGCTACATATTTTTGGGATTCTTTGTTATGTTGAAGCGGAAATGTAGCTGAATAACTTATAATTCTGGAGAAATGTATGCTGAAGACAATAGAGGAGGTTAATGGCAAGCTGAAAATACTCCTTAAATTTTTTTTCATTTTATTTGTTTTCTCCAGTGGCTCAGCTTTTTTATCCTCATGAAAAAGATGAGCACTTAAAATCTGTTGCAGCAGTTAGAAACCATATCAGCCAGGAGTGCTTTCCAGTGACGCTTTTTATGCAACCGTCTGCACAGGTAGGCTTCGTGAGCAGATAAGAATAAGAAAGCAGATAAGAATAAGAGAATTTTGTGTCTTTGATTGATGTAAACCTCTTTAAAGTTTCATGCATTTTTCTCATCTTTTATCTCCTTTTTTGCATTAAGTCATGAGAGACTAATGGAAAATTAAATTGCTCTTAGGGTGAGGCAGACAGGGAAGAACTGTGGGCTATCCCAACATTATGTGGATTTTCAAACTTAAATTTTTTCAAAGACATGGTGGTCATTGTCATTTTTGAGAGTGGCTGAGAATAAAGTGCAGATTGGTGTGAATACAATGCTTAATTGAGTCTTTTTACCAAGGAAAGAGGAGGTTGTGTTGCTTCTGTTCCATCACTTAAAAAAGCACTGCTGTCTGAATATCCAGTGTGCATGAAGCAGACGTTGCTTGAACTTTATAGCTGTGTAACTGACCCCAAAATAAGTGCAGGAAGTGGTTTATACAGTAATATTATGAATGCCAAAAACCATTCAGGTTATTAAATTGTTGCATATGTTTCCTGTTTAACTCCATCCTTCGCAGTCACTTTAGCCTTGCTCAGTGCCACCATTCTCAGAAGGTACTTTTTGAAAAGCAGCAGTGCCGTGTATGTTAATAAATAAAGTGCCAGACCATGCAGCAAAGTGCTAGGTAAAAATCACAGTTTCGATGTTTGAATTACTCCAGAAATAGATGGGATTCCTTCTTGCTTTTCCCTAGCAGCACAATTCTCAGGCATGGAAGATTGCGACTCTAAAACTCTTTGGAATCTATCTACTTTTATAGTTGATTTTTTTTTTTAAAGCGTGTTTGTAACTGGATTGTGTTTGTTGGAAACGCAGATGTGGTTTGCGATAGACTTGCATTGTGTGTCCTGTGGAATCAAAACTTCAGATGATGGCAATGAGGATAGAAGTAGTACAGTGATTCTGGACAGCACACTAAAGAAGCTAAATTTTTGACCTGCAATACAATAAAAATGAGAAAGATTTTGGATGACTTGCTCATATTTGTTCTCATTTCTTTATGATTGAGAGATCATAAAGATCATGGTCATGATCCAGCATCTGATTGTACTTACTGACTTCCCTGTTTGAATTAGGCTACACACAACTCTTGTGTTGGTAATAAGTGATACACTGTGCTGTACACTGTATATAAATCAGGTGACTGGATGCTATCTGCTGTAAAAAAATATACTCCTTTCAACTTGGTCATTACTATTTCTAGGTGAACACTGAACTTACAGTATCAGTATGAGACTTCAGCTTTTTACCTTTGTACCTAGCAGAAAGAGAGGTAGCCAAGCATAAAACACGTAATTTCTGCTGACCAAGATCAGCAGCAGAGTACAAGGAAGGAGACAACGAACAGTTGTTTGTTCCAAAACAACCCAACAGGAAAGTCAGACATCTCCACTAAAGCAAACTGGATGGGTAAGCTGGATTTCGTCCCTTTTATTTTGGTGCTATTGCTAGTGAATAACTGGGATTTCGCACTGGTTGCTCTTATTGAAGAGAGAAACAGATGTCTGTTAGCTTAAGCCTATAAATGAAGACAAGAAAGGGCTATGTGTTATTCTTCCTGATTCACTACAGTCAGAGGGCTAGGAGCTTTTGAGTCTTAAGACCGTGGGCTCTGATTTATGCTATGCTAGTTAAACTAGTTATGAACTGGCAGAGCCCTAGTGTCTGAGTACTAGTCCAGTATAACCTGTCCCCATCAAGTTGTACATGTGCGTGTGTATGTATTCAGAAGGGGAGAAGGGAACAGTACTGCACAAGAACCTGCCCTCCAACTGTACGGAAGATGAGCATTCCCCTCTGCTGGAGAAATTGGCTACCCACAGGGGTTCAAATTTTACCATTTTATGCTATAAGCATGTAATTAACCACACGGAATTTAAATGTGGTGTGGCCTTGTTGTGGTATGGCCTTGTGGCTAACCAGTTGCTGCCAGAGAGCAGCAAAAGTGGGCAGATCTGCAAGGGAAGGTGACCTGGGAGCCACAAGTGACAGCAAGGTGGGCAGGGGTTGTGACCTCAGGGACAAGTAGCACAGTCCCACAGTATCCCAAAAAAAGGAGCAGAGCAGATCCAGTGATGTTAACTGGGGTCAGCCAACAGTTGGCCCAGTGATTGCCGGGCAAGTCCATAGGAATAAGGCAAGTCTGATGGTAAGCCAGGACGTCAAGTTAGCAAGGCAAGGTAGGGATCATCATGGTAAAAGGCCAGGTACAAGCATACCTACAATACAGTTAGGGCGAGGGCCTGAGCTTAAATGCAGCTCCTGAGCCAAGGGGCAGAGGCCCTGGGCAAAGCTTCTTGCAGCTCTTTCTCCCAGCTTCGCTGTTTTCACAGGGGTCTAATTCAGTGTTACACAACTGTGCCATATTAGAGCTGACTTTGAGCCCAAGCAACTAAACCCCTGGCAGGGTGTGTATGGGGACAGAAAGGTTGCAAAGCCTGTTGGTGCACTTAGGGCCCTGACACTCATTTCCTTGTCTTTCACTCAGCCTGTTTGGATTTTATTGTATTTGCTGTGACCTTGCTGTGAAACCAGTTTGGAGTGGTTCTCTAGGGTCTGGAGTGGAGTCGATTCTCTACTGTTTACCCAAGCAGCACCACCATTAACTTCAGTGGGAGCAGTGCTTGAAGAAGGACTGAGATACTAATTAGCTAAAATGTGAAATGTGTGGCTGCGGCCAATAAATGCATTTCATTATTATGGTTACAAAATCATGAATCAGTCAGGCATAAAATGAGGTAGAATCCTGTAATAGACTAATGTGCTCTTTTTCCCAAGGGACTGCTTGTTCTACAAAGTCTCGTTTTGCTTTCAAGAATGTTTGTAGAGGTTGTGGTTTCACAGAAAAAATGTTAAAATTTCAACTAATTTTAACTTGACGACTCCTTCTTTTTCCCAGCTTTTATTGCTGAGAATGACGTCATATGGTATGGGATATCCTTTGGGTCAGTTGGGGTCAGCTCTCCCAGCTGTGCCCCCTCCCAACTTGTTGTGTACCCCCAGCCTGCTCACTGGCAGGGCAGGCTGAGAAATAGAAAAGGCCTTGATGCTGTGCAAGCCCTGCTCAGCAATAACTAAAACATCCCTATGTTATCAACACTGGTTTTGTCACAAATCCAAAATGCAGCACCATACCAGCTACTATGAAGAAAATAAACTCTTTCCCAGCCAAAACCAGTACACCCGATTATTTTAGGTGTCCCATAATGATACTACAAGTGCTAACACTGATAACCAAGTCATCTCTTAAAGAAAGAAAAATAATGTACTTATATCCGCATGTCAATACCCCGGATAGGAGAATGCAAGAGAGAATACCATCACTTTTTTCTCACAATCAAAATGGAAAAAAAAGAGCTACCATTAGCCTAAAAGAAGCCTGTTGGCAAGCTAATTATTATGAAGGTTGAGTTCAGTTAATGCCATGAATATATTTAAACTGCTCAGAGAGAAAGTTAGGCTAGTTAGGGGAATCTGACAGAGTTTATGTTGACCCTCTTCTGAATAATTGCAAAATCTACTCTTACTGAACTTAAATTGAGTTCTGTACGGGGCAGAACTTCATTTTTAGAAACTACCACTCTGCCTTTATTTCCCGTAATTTCTTTTCCAGAAAGCTGATGTAGCTCATAAGAATGAAATGGCTAACAAAAATAAAGCAATGTACTTCTGGGGTAAGCAGCAGCTGAGCTACTTTAAGAAAGTATAGACCAACAGAATGAGTGGTTTTAACTTTAAAACCTATGTAGTCCTTTCTGTTTCTGTATTGGGGTATCAAGTATTTCATCACACTGCTAACAACAGAACAAGGAGTTTTGCTTGTTTGGTTGGTTTGTGCATTGTATTTTATTTGTTTTTTAAACAATTTGTCTTCTTTAATTGATCTATTTTTTCCTTCCTGTGAGATTAAATTCAATAAGCTAACCCAGGTTTATCCTTTCAGCCAATGTTCTATTGTCCCATCTCACAAATTCACAATGCTGGAGAAATTGCAAGGGTCCGTGAAGAATGCAAAAAGTAAAGTTTCTGGTGCAGAGTTGAGTGATCCAAACTTGTTCTTACCACACTGAGAATGACTTCTTGATGTAGATGTGCAAAACTGGCTGCAAAATGCCATGCCATTTATTGTAATACATTGGGGTTTGTTGGAATATTATTTTGGGTTAACTCTGTCACCTTATTTTAAGTTGAGCAATATGTTATTATAGGGTTAATTGAATTATTTGCATAATCATTGTAGGTAAAGGTGGTTGAATTAAGCTCTTGTTTAATATGAACTTACTTTAACAATTGTAGAGTTGGTTCTATTCTTGAAGTCCATTATTAAAACCACCTTAGGAATGTTTTACTTTATTACATACTTATTCTTGCCTTTGCATGAAAGGCAGGCATGGCTATGTCTCTTGGGTTTGTGAAACTCTTTAGGTGATACGACATCTAAAAGATTAGTTACTCAGTGTTTTAGTGCCTTTTAAGTCCACCATGTCAGTCTGTATCTAAATTACACATTTTCTGAAAGGAGAAGATTGAAAAGGGTTTCAGCATTTAGTCGGAGCTGCTGTCATTACTAGTGCTGCAGTACTGAGAGGAGATGCTCAGATTATGGAAGCTATTATTTAATAAATATATATAATGCATTAGCTCCAGATGCTACAGCATGCCTGATGTCTGGCACTGTGTGAACACATCCTTGCTTTGAAGAGATAGCAATCTGAATGAGCATATGTAATGGGTGATTAAGACAGTACGTAAAGTTAATGTTTAGAAGATGGGTAATGTTTTTAACATTACAAATATATAAAACATTTAACATATGAAACATTTAACATGTAAAAGAATAATGTATTTAACAAATAGGTAACAAATTTTGGCTGATACCAGATACACTCCTTTTTATTTTTACAGCTCTTCCTTTGTCTCTTGGGAACATGCTTGTCACCCAGGGGCTAGTCTCAAAAGGTAAATATAATAAATACATGATGGTCCTAAGTTATGAAGTTGAGACTCTGGAATTACTACTGAAATGCAAGTTTCCCTAAAGCCTGCTGTTTTTCAAGATCAATATTCCTCTCACTCATCACCGTTATTGTTATAGTGATTTGATCATTATGTATGCATTGCCACAGTCATGCTTTTGAAAGAACATGAACTGAAAAGAGAATTCACTAATTCAAAGACTGGTGGCTAGATTTTGTCACCATGATCACATGTATTTGAGTAGAGTCTTCACTGGGGCTGCTTGTATGGCAGAGCATTGTACAACCTGAGCAGGGGCATCAGATTTGGGTACTGTAGCTCTGACTGTTGGTTTATTTGAAAAATGCTGGCGGTGTTTTTACAGTGACCATATATCGATATGAATACAGCTTTGGTGCAAAGGGACAAGGAATACTGCCAAAGTGAGGAGACAGAGAGCTTTTTATAGAGATGGCTTGCGATCTGCAGGCCAACACAAAAGGGAATTGTATTCCATTTATGTGGTGGATGAGCCTGGTTCTATACATTGCACCTTGAGTTTCCCTTCTGGGGGTCTTGACTAGTAATAACGTTGAGATTAGCGTTTTGGGTAAAGAGTGAAGGGCATCCACCCTGAAGACTGCTAAGATGGGTGTATCCCACAGGAGCAAATAAGACAGTCCTTCAGCCTGCATCAACAGCGGCTTACAGCAAGGGCAGGTAGGAGAAGAGAAAAATCACAGGGCCTGAAGCAAGAAGCAGAAAAGAATCCAGGGGCTATAAGGGATGGGTGGTGGGAGACAGCAAATGGAGGAGGTAGAAATGGCTCAGCCTTTTCTCACTGTGTGTTGTTGCAAGCCCCTTGTTTTGTTCCAGCCACTATTACCATGTTTCCTCCTCATCACATTCTTTTTTTTTACTAAGATGGTCAGGAGGACTAAAGTAGAAAACCTAAAAGCTGTGCTATACCACAAGAGGCTGATGTGGGTTCCTTGTTGCATCCTTGACGTATGAGCTTGTAGGCAGACAGGGAGGGAAGGAGCAAGGGAAAGTGTGTGAGGGAAGGCAAAGGTTTACACATTTGAAAAGGGGTGAGCAGTGATAGGAAGGGCACTGGGGTTGTCTCAGTAGCTAACATGCCACCTTCTGGCACCCGGTACTCTTCTCAGTTTCTCTCCATTGTACTTGGACATTTCTTATCAGCTGTGAAATAACAAATGCCCCTATTAAATAATCATTACTGTGTGTCAACAATTGGAAGAGGGGGGGCTGTTTAGAAACAAACAACAATTTTGTTCCTCCCTCCCCTGAAAGACCCAATTTAAAATTGCATAGATGCCAGTGGGCGAAGGCACTTGCACTTAGCATAGACTGAATGCCCCTCTGTCTAAACACTCCTCTCTGACAACTGCACGCAGTACACTGGGTCTAGAAGAAGCTGGAGTTTCTGAGCCTCATTAATACTGTCTAAATGCATGTAACAGTGCAAACAGTGTTTGCTTCCCTTCCCTTTACCATGGCAATCTTGCTGTGTGGAGCCCTCCTCCACAGTATGGCACTCCTCTGCCAGACACACACACTTGCAGAGGTATAGTATAGAACCATAGAATGGTTTGGGTTGGAAGGGACCTTAAAGATCATCTATTTACAAACCCCTGCCATGGGCAGGGACACCTTCCACTAGACCAGGTTGCTCAAAGCCCCATCCAACCTGGCCTTGAACACTTCCAGGGATGGGGCATCCACAACTTCTCTGGGGAACCCGTTCCAGTGCCTCACCACCCTCATAGTGAAGAATTTCTTCTTTATATCTAATCTAAATCTAC
>NW_008795127.1:8909859-8947494 GCF_000699145.1 Aptenodytes forsteri
TTGGCTCCTCATCCATCCCCAGGCAGAGCTCCATGCACTCCAGCTGGTCATTGACATAGAGGGCGACACCGCCTCCTCGTCTCCCCTGCCTGTCCTTCCTAAAGAGCCTGTATCCCTCCATCCCTGGAAGTATTTAAAAGATGTGTAGATGAGGTGCTTAGGGACATGGTTTAGTGGGCATGGTGGTGTTGGGTTGACAGTTGGACTCGATGATCTTAGAGGTGTTTTCCAACCTTAATGATTCTATGATTCATTCCAACACTCCAGTCACAGGAGCCATTCCACCACGTCTCCGTGATGCCAATAAGATCATAGCCCTGCAGACGTGCACGTCTCCCACTCCTCTAATGGTTCCACCTCCTGGTGTTAACTGGGGGTAGGTGGATTTTGGTAGGAAAACCTAATCTTTCAGTTTTTATGTTCAGCACACTGTATTTTCCTCATAAAGGCCAAAATGTATTCTCTCTCCTCTCCAGAGGAGGAAGCTAGGTATCTGTGGTACAGTACGTGCACGTCTCCCACTCCTCTAATGGTTCCACCTCC
Source organism: Aptenodytes forsteri (assembly GCF_000699145.1). NCBI lineage: Eukaryota > Metazoa > Chordata > Aves > Sphenisciformes > Spheniscidae > Aptenodytes > Aptenodytes forsteri. The sequence goes on from NW_008795127.1 coordinate 8,910,403, forward strand.
TGGTGTTAACTGGGGGTAGGTGGATTTTGGTAGGAAAACCTAATCTTTCAGTTTTTATGTTCAGCACACTGTATTTTCCTCATAAAGGCCAAAATGTATTCTCTCTCCTCTCCAGAGGAGGAAGCTAGGTATCTGTGGTACAGTTTAACAGAGTTTAACCAATAGCCACAGAAAACTACTGAAGAACAGTTTGGGCCTGCTTCTCACAGCACAAGGAGCTGGACCCTGAGTAAGAGATTTCAGTTCGCTATTATATTTGCAAGGTTGGTTTGTGCTGAAACATAAGCCACCATCTCCTCGTCCTGCAGTGCTGCAGGTGTCACCAGTGGCAGCCATGCTGCTTTCATGTTCATTTATACTCCAAACCCTTCCTGAAGTGAATCCTGCAAAGTCCAGATTTTTTTCCTCCTATGACTCTAGGACTGCACCAAAACAGATGCACTAAGAACTAGTGGAATGGAAAGTGCCCTGATGTTCCCAAATCTGAGTTAGTGGACTTAGAAGATTTTTGTATAGTCTTCACCTTCAGAAATGCAAAAGCTTGTAGGAAAAATACTGTCTTCCATTTTGAGTGCTGGTGAGTTCCTCAAATGAATAAGTTTTCTGACTATTTCCTTTTATTGTAGGCATTTTCTCAGCAAGCTCAAGATTTGGTGCATTACCTAAGATGGCAAGTAAGTTGTACCCAATTCTAAAAGGAAAAGAAAGGTTGTTTACAGGCAATCTGCAGACCTTAGATGCATCTCTGAATCTCTTTTCAAACTCTTCCTTTTTTGGAATTTATGAGATGTTGCCGCAGTGCTTTAGGAAATCAGAATTCTGCTGTGTTTAAAAATAAATGTTTGAAATAAAGTTCTTTTAATGTAAACATTTTCAGTAGCAGCTTATATTTACTTAGTGTATCGTCTCAAACTGGTAAAAACTCCAATCGCACCTTTGTTTTATAAATAATGTCAGCCTCATTGATCAGCTGTGCTTAGCAGATCACACAGCTTATAGTATCAAGGGGCCATCATAGTATATATAAAACAGTATGTTCCTTTTCATATGTTCATTTGATTTATCTTAACTGTCTAGTTCATGACCACGTTGATAAAGAAGACAAATAAAAGCACACAAACTGTACAGTAAGGTGGCTCTTAAATGGCAAGAAATTAAGTTGATTCCCTCTTCAGCAGAAGTTCAACAGAAAATTGAGGATGTTGAAGTAATATTTTTATTCTGACTCTGTAATGAGTGAAAGCCCCAGTACGATAGTATGGCAGGCTGACATTCTAGTTTCTTAGAAGCCCTGAGAAGATAAGTTAAAATTGGGATCATCAGAAATACCATGGTGTGCATACAAGGGCAAGAGGAATTAGTGCTGACATCGTGATTTAATTTCGTTGTGAGCTTTCTCTATAATCTGTTCCTCTGAATCCGAAATCTTGTAATTCCAGGTGAATATGATATCCTTCTCCTGTCTGCATTGGTTTGGACCAGTTGCTATGTCTCACGATAGGTAGGCGGTTTTCAATAGTTATTGAAATCATCCCTGTAATCCCTGTATAACTTCACATGTGTTTGTGACATGTTTTGAGAAGACATGCTACATACAATTCATCATATGATTAAAATGGAGCCAATTGCAGACTCTTGCTTTAAGCTCTTGTATTAACAGTGTTTTGTTATCTGTCTTTATAGTTGCTAGTGTCTTAGGTTTTGCCACTGGAAAGATGTTATACATAGGAGAGTGCCAAAAAAAGTTCCAGCAAATTGGTATTGTACCATTTGGTCCACAACAAAAAAGGTTTGTGCTTATTTAAATCATTAATCCTAGATCAAAATAGTCTTTACAAGAGTAAAAATAATATGCAGCAAAACTATGAATTTAAATTTTGTGATCAGGTCATGAGGTACTACTCTTATATTCTTAGGCTATATATGTCAGTATTAGAAACTACTAAATGTTCTTCAGAAAATGCAAATTAAACTCAGTGTAATACCTGTTATTAGGAAATCCGTTATTTAAATGAAATTATCATATTTTAAGTGTGATGGAACAACAGTTACTAGTTCTCTTTTCATCTAGTATTGTGCCTCTAAGTGTCTCACGATCTTCTACGATACCACTCAGCCCTTTGAGTCCTCCTTTGTTCCATACATCTGGCCAAATACGCTGCAGGTTTTTTTTACACTATCCTCATATTTTAACAACAATTTCAATCTCAACCCACATTCCAACCTCCTCCTCTGTGGTTTTGCCCAACCTCATGCTGTCATGCCAAACCATGAAGAGCACAAACTGCAAGGGTATTTTTTTCCACCTTGCAACTCTAACCATATGATAGATCTCAATGGTTGTCTCCTGCCACATCCATATTTTAGTCATTGTTTTCTAAACTTCATATAAAGTACTCTTTCCCGTCAAATCACACTCTGACTTCCTTCCAAGCTCCTCCTTCAACTGCCAGTACTACTTTTCATTCCCAGTGTGGCTTCTCATATGCACCTTTCACACACAAAATGCATTTCCAAAAATCCTACCCACAAAATCATTCTCCTCTGTCTTTCCACATCTTTCCCCCAGACCAGTGTGAGCTTTCATGCCTATGAAAATGCCTGACTGATAATGGGAAGCTTCTTCATTGTTCATATGTCTCTCCACTTCCATTCTTCCCCCACATAACAAAGCTATTACTTTCCTCCCATGGTGTTACACAAAATGTCTATTTGTCACTCTTTTTTATTATACGCTTTGCTCCTGACTCTGTTTGCTCATTATTGATAGGTACAACGGCAAGGACTGTCTCTTCCTGCTTAGAAAATCCTATTATATTTTGGTGATTGCTGGAAATGGTAGTTAAGAATAGTAATTAATGGGGTTTTATTGGTTGAGATATTTAGATATCATCTTTTGCAGTTTATGTCCTATAAAGCAGTTACAACAATTGGAGAACACAGGCAAGAGAGTACTTCTTCAAGAACATTTGCCAGCATGCTATATGGTTGTATTAGAAGAAATCCAGCAAAATTCTTGAATACTTTATCTGCTTTCAATATTGTAGGCATTGTCATCATACTTGCAAAGAATGTGAAGCAAAATTAGGATCAAATGAGAAAGAAGGTTCGATTCCTTCAGCATCTTAGTCCCAGGTAGGCAACCTTGAAAATTAAAATTAATTCTCATTTTCTTTTCCATGTTGAGTGGTATTCTTGTTTGAAACCTTTGGACAATATAATGAAAATTATGGATTTTAATAATGGATTAAAATCTGAGCATTATTAAAGGAAATATTCTCTATCTATGGTTTGTAATTAAATTTGTTTCTTCATTTTCACCTTACATACCTTTCATGCTAATTTTAAATCCCCCATTTCTGAGGAATCTCTGCTTTAGCTGTAGCAGAGTATTGTTCATTCACCTAATTGGAATTAATTTGGATTGACTACTTGTTTGAAAACAAATACAATTCCTTTCAATTTCCAACTTCTTTACTTAAGAATCAAATCATTATGGATAATGTTGATATTTAAAAATAGATTTGCAATATTTCAATGTAAAAGCAGACACAGTTGGGGGTGGGCTTGTTTGTTTATTTGGTGGGGTTTTTTTTTCATCCAGTGCTATGGTTTGGCCAGAGCCTTAGCAAGAGTAGTGTAAGAGCGGTGCTAGAGCAACTACATGCTGGGGCAGGGGAGACGGCCCATGTGATGTTTTCACCCCGGAAAGGGGAAAGTTCCCTTTGCGAAAAAGGAGAGTTTACAGGGTGGAAGGCATGGGAGTATTTAAAAGCACTTTCACTCTTTGTCTATGAAAAAACAGGCCAGCAGCTGGGCTTTTTAAAAGCATTTTCACACATTCTGCTTGTGGTAAGCTGTGGCCTACATTTCTCACAGGCAGGAGAATGTGTGAAAGTGTTTGCAAATAGCTTGGCTGCCTGCAAGAGAGGAGAGCAGAGGGCCTGTTTGAAATCCTGCCAGGCGAGTTTGTTATGGCTCTAACTGTAGCTTGGAACAAAAGCCTGATGCAGAAATTGTTGGATTGAGTCTCTTTGGCATATATTATGTAGGAATTTAGACAAAGGTATTGATAACGGTCCCTTTCTTGCTCTCTAGTGCATGGCTGCGTACAATCTATGAGGAGGAGTATCCTAGCAGAACCTGTTTACTTACCCAGAAGAGAGATTTTGATGGATTTTTACTATGCAACAATACATTATGGCAGTAAGGATTGTCCTGAAAGAAGCCATTAGAATAAATTCCTGGTTTTAATCAACTTTGCCACTGCTTCAGCATTTTCTATCAAGAGCTGCAAGTGCTCAGCCACTAGTGGAAAATGCACTTTGGCTTAGGCTCACCTAATAGGGTTGCTGCCAAAATGGGCAGTGCTTCCCTTGTGCCAGCTGTAGAGATCATGAAGCACTGTGGCCCTCCAGATCAGCTTGCTGCTCTAGCTGGTATCAGACCGATAAGGAAAGGGGGGGGGGGATCAAACCTTTCTGAGGGGTAACTTGCTAGTGCCAGCACTAAGGAGGGAGCAAGCCAGACTTAGATAACTGTGAATGAATGACACCCTAAATCCATTAGCAGTTATAAGCTTAATTAAGCCCTTGCATTACTGTGCTGATTAAGTTCTTTGGAAGATTTTCTCTTAAATAAATGTTTGCTTATGTAGGCCAGTATCCTCACCTATTTCAAATAAGGACCCCAAAGCATATTTAATTGAGGATGGTCACTTACTAGCAACTACCTGTGTAGCAGAATCAAATGTTGATGGTGGGATTTCCCTCCACTGTTTGTCAGAGCTGGAGCTTGCTGAACCTTAAATCCAAACACATTTTCTTTTTCAGCTTTTTCCCTTTTCAGCCTTCCTCTGTGAGCTGACAATATTTTTTCTGGTGTATAAGTACCAATTAGCTTTTAAATAAATTCCAAATTGTCTCAAATACAAAGGATTCTTGCAGCTGTATGAAGGGAAGAATGCAGGATGCCACAGGCCCCTCTGTTTGTTTTCCTCCTGCAGTGGGTCCTGGAATTTCTGCTGTGGAACCTGTTCCCTGTTCCAGCTCACGTGTTCATCAAAGACCTTGGTTGCTGCACTTTTTACCAGCCACTTAGGTCTTCTTGTTTGTTTTTTAAAAGGGCTAGAAAGCTTAGTCAGAAACATGGTCTGAAAACAAATATAAGACAAGTGTATTTCTTTCAAATTTTAATTGCTGGAAGGAAAAAGCCATTATATTTGGGCCACTGTGATATTTTGAATTTGCCAGAAACCAGTTTTGATGGACAGGTTTTAGAAACTTAGGAAAATAAATACTGTAAGCATTGTGGTGTTTTCTGTATTGTTAATCAGTGAAAATAATAACCTCATAACCTCTTTTATGTTTTAATAAAAATTCTTAATTTAGCACGCCATGCTCTAAAAACGTACAGAGACCCTACTGAGCGTATCTCATCACTACCCATGCTAAGCATACATCGCAAGCTCTGGCATCGCCTAGGAGGACCACCCAGATAAAATTATACTCATGTTGGTGAGTCCAAAGGTAATGTCTTTTATCCTCAGGGACTTTGCAGAGTTCTCGGAGAAATCACCAAGAAGCTGCACATTTCACATCGAAAACAAGGTGCCACTCAGCTAAATAACGGGTCCTTTCATTCAATTTACAGATATGGTGAAGATGATAAAAATCTTATGGATCAGCTTTTTCTTTCAAGACTTTATTCTATAGAGAAGAAATAATGTCTTTGGTTTGGTGTAAATCGGCTTATTTGAAGTAGTTGCTTAATGTTACATAGTTCTGTTCATAGTAAATACATAGTTTCTTGTAATGCACTTTTTGGTTTTTCCTCTTCTCTCTCTTCCCAGCATGTTTTGGTTTATTTTCCTCCCTTCAGTGCGATTTAGCTCTTAGTGCTGAAAAATTAAATTTGTCTACTGTACTTAGATGCTGGCAATACTTCATGTAGCAAGCAAAATGGCATACGCTGAAATGTTTGTCTTCTACATCAAAAGGCAAGAGTGCAAGGATGTTTAAATGATTTTGCACAGTTAAGCAGCTATTCAGTCTCCGAGCTGACTCCTTGTTTATGGGCTGTTTTAAGAGTACTAAGCTAGAAGTTCATTAGGGTATTGTCGCATTGCAGTTACTGTGCTGAACCAACTTTTAATAAGCCAGTTTTACATAAAAGTCCACTTTGTCAGGGATGTTAAAAGCACGTGCCACATTCATAATGAACAAGAAGGTACAATATTTTGGAACAGTTTACAGTCTGCACGCAGTCCAAGGCTAGTAGATGTTGAGAAAAAGCTAAATGGCACATGCTCCCTACAAACAGCATGACACACAACTTCCATGAAATATCTCGGGAAATCAAAAGCAGACACTTCCCCTAAACACAGTGGTGGTGTTCACAAGGAAATCAAATGTACAGCTACTGAAAAGTTCTGGCTTCACTGTCAGCTGATGAAGCCTGTCTTCTGTGGTGGGTTTTTTTTGTTTGTTTGCTTTTATACTATGCCTATGATTAGTGTCCCTCTTTTGAACCAGCTTCTTTGGGCACCTTTACCTGGGCACAAAGAGATTCTGCAAGCAGGATATATAGAATGTAAAAGTATAAAGTAACTATTAGTTGGTTACTACACACAAAAGACATTCTGGATTTAACGAGCTATTAGGCTAAATACTCACCACCCTGATAAGGCACGTGGAGAGCCTTTCCTAGCCAGGCAGCCACCAGGCAGGAGGAGAAGAGTTAGACTAACTAGCCTCCCTGTTTTTTTTTCCTTTAAGATTTTATACCTTCCCAAACTGGTGTTTGCCCTCTTGAATTCTTGAGCTACTAAGAAGTCCTGTCTCAACGGGGGCTTTAATTTTACACTTTTTACCTTTCTACAGACTTTTTCCACAGCTCTTTCTCAGCAGAGTCAAGGGTACACAGCTGTGCTATATCAGAGTTGATGCTTGGTGTACAGGCAGGTAAGCCTTGGGGAGCCTTCAACAGGGGCTACAGGGAGAGGGCTACACAACCGCAGAGAAGTCAACCTCCTTTGTGAAAATAATGTAATTATCACAGGTGTACTGTGGTAGCCAGCAAAACCTGTATGGTGGCACGTCTTAGCTACTTTTCCTTTATCTGTCATCTGCCGTCAAGATAGCAGCAACAAACTGCAGCAAGGTTAGTCATGCCTGGGTTATCTGAGGCAAGCCGTTACATCCACGCGATGCCGAGGAGGTTGGTGCATGTGACAGAGGACCTTTCATGCCAGACTCTGAGAGGTTGTTCTTGTGGTCAGTGTTGCCTCCTGGGGTTACAACTTAGATACTTAACTTTGCTTTAAATGTAATTTTGTTCAGGCTTCCTATTACTTTGCTGTAATAAATGTATTGTTTATATAAAAATTGTCTCCTTTTTTCTAAATTTATTTCCATACTTTACAAGAGGGAATACTCTGATTACCTAATTGTGTGGATCTAAGTTCCATGATACGGTTATGCAAAAGAGGCTGTTTGTGAATCTAAGCTGTATTAGCACTGAATTTGTGCATATCAAAGGAAAAATGAGCACAGCTTATGGGCAAACTGTTCTTTAGAAGGTCTTTAAAAGTTTTTTTCTGTACTTCAGAGGATTTATGGCCAAATAATTGTTTAAGCCTGTCAGGTGTCAGGCTCCACATAATACTCCTTGATTTGAGAAATAAGAGGGGGTATGTTTTGGCAAGGTTGTTACCTAATTTTGTTAAAACAGTTTCTCCTGCTTTGCTCAACCAACAATCTAGTCAAGTGTGCAGCTGGGCTACAAGCCTTTATAATGAGGTAGTAATGATGTCACAATATTTCTTAAATATAACTTAAAATTTTTAAAATAATGTAAAATTTAAGTTAACTGACTCTTCCAAAGCACCAGCTACAAAAGGATAGGGAAGACTCACAACACATTCTGTACCATGTTACTTGATTTGATAAAATTGGAGCCAACTGGCTTTCATTCTGCTGAGACTTACAGGTGCATTGGAATTTTCCTGGTGGCTGGATGTGTGTTCTAGGGGTGGAATCAGACAGATGCTGGATTTTTTAGCATTGGATGGTTTACAGGACCTAGCTGAACTTTTAAGCTTCTTAAGATTCGACAAAGAAATATGAAAAAGGGCCTTGTAGTTCACAGGAAAGGTTCTATAAGAAAGCAGGTGTTGGGGTGTTAGTAGGTGTGCTGCATGATGCAGAAAGGAACATTTAAATGCATACTGATTATTTTACGTTATTACTTTATGCAAAAGGGAGACAGGAAGAGCTGGACAAAACCTCATGTGCTCTCATGGCCAGACCCTCATGATTTTTCTACTTGGGAAGATAAGCTCCTGATGATTAGCACAACAAAGAGTGCGCTAGGAACTGTAAGTTAATACAGCCGTTTTGTACTAATTATGCACAATTTAATGAGCTAACCTATGTTGATATGCAAAAGGAGACAGGAAGAGCTGGACAAAACCTCATGTGCTCTCATGGCCAGACCCTTTTCTACTTGGGAAGATAAGCTCCTGATGATTAGCGCAACGCGCAACGCGCTAGGAACTGTAAGTTAATACAGCCGTTTTGTACTAATTATGCACAATTTAATGAGCTAACCTATGTTGACCGTTACTATCATGCATTCCATTCAAGTCGGTTAAAGGATTTGTTTTTAATTGAAGCAGAAGTTGAATACATTGAATTTAGGGGCGACATACTAAAAAAAATAGGGAAAGATTTGAGATAATCAGTTGTTTCCGTAATCTTTATTTCAGTCTGGAATAAGAGTGGAGGAGATCTCCAGGAGGAAAAAACAGTTGACCTTACAAAGGATCAAGCGCTGTTTATATAGTGCTAAAACTCTTTTTAGTATTTTCTTATACTAATAATAGGATATACATTCCCTTTTGGCAGGAAGATGTTACAAAAAGGCTAAAAAAAATTCCAACGAACATACATAGCTTCCTATTAATCATTTGTATCGGAAAGTAGAGCTTACTTTCTTCACCAGAGATGAGGGAGTTTAACTGTGTGCTTAGGCATATCACAGCTTAGTTGAAGTCTATGTACTTGCTAAAATCAAGAAACAAAATACATCCTTCAGCTGTAATGCATGCAAAGTGAGTAGCTTTATGTAAGCCTCAATCCACTTTATGAAATTATGACTAGAAAAAGGGTCAGAGTAGAAGAGGAAAGCTATAACGACATTAACCTGAAACAACTCCAATATATTGCTTGTCTCTGGGGACTTTCCTATTAGTTATTTGAAATCATTTTACAAATACTGTATTCAAGCCAAATTTAAAAAAAAAAAAGTTGTGTTTTAGAAGAGAAAGCAATTGTAGGTTGAAAACGAAGCACATTCCTGTTTAAATCCTGACTTAGTAGTTGGACTTTAGGCAAGCCAGCTGGTCTATAATTCTCTTTTAAAACTGGAAATGAACGCTCACTATCCCAGTTTTTATAAATCCCTATCAAAAATAAGATCTGGGGCTTATTTTATTACATTTTGAGAGGAGAATGAGAGAATAGGGCATGCTGTGCAACCACAGTTCATGGGAGGGGAGGGCTCTGGGCTGGGCTGGTAAGAAGAGAGCAAGCTTTGGGGCAGGAGTTACAACAGGAGCATGCTGGACCAGGCCAAGTGGGAAGTATGAAGGGGCAGCTAGCTCGGGTGCCACTCTGGTACCTCCGACAGCAACGCCAATTTGGGAGCAGCAGTTTCTTCCTCATGACTATTTCTACCAGTGAAAGAGCTGCTGGTAATTTGTCCCACTCACCCGACTCATTTTTGGCATCGCACACAGGAGCTTCACTTGAGAGCGCCAAAAAAAGGAATCCAACTTCTGACATCAGCATTGCACTAGTTCCACATCTTGGAAATATGAAGCCACTTTTGCTTACAGATTTGGCTTTTATAAAGTGTACTGTTTTCCCAACTGTGTGCTTCATTTGAGGAATCACCTCTAAAATAGGTGAATTTGTAAAGTCCTAAAGTGCCGTAAGTATACCTATGACATATTATGAAGAATCATTACAGCTTTCACAGCAGGATGTTATGCCTCACAAATATATTAATGGTTTTTTGAAAAAGTGGACATGGGAACAAAGGGATCTTCTCCATGCTGCGCACATGCTTCGGTATGGGATGGGGGTTTTCCCTTTTTTTTTTTTTTTTTTTTTTTTAATAGGTCTCACAAGAAAATTAGTTTCTCAAGAAAAAAATGAGACAGTTCTTGAGGCCAGTTTAAAACCTGGAAGGCTTGAGAGGGCTTCTGGGGACGTGCCAGGGGGCATCTGGTCAACATTTTAGCAGATATGCTAAAATGATAGATGACAAAATGATAGAAGAGCTAGGAAAAAATCTCAGTACTGAGGGACTGAGTAACAAGCTTCATTGTCATTGGGAAAAATACCAACTGCATCACACAGTTGGTTTTAAATTACTCTGACATTCTCGGTACAGAGATCTGGGAGTCATTTTGCATAGTTTTGCATAGTTGCAACACATAAGATCAGTGGTCTATGACAGCCAAAAGGCAAGTAGAACATTAACGATTCCTAGGAAGAAATTGGGGAAGAACAGATTATGCTACAGAGCAATTCTATGGCACGTCCTCATCTTGAATATTGCGGTGCCTCCAATCCATCTCAAAGAGCTGAGAGACAGAAAAAAGAAGGGGGGGAAGATCAGAGGTACAAAATGGTTTCTTCACAAGGGATCAAGTAACTCACTTTCCAGGTTGAAAACAACTCAAGATGAAGAATATGGTATCTGTAACAGTGTGAAAGATGGATAGGGAATGAGTAATTGCTGTTTTTCGTAAAACGACAACCAGTTGGCACTCGGTGAAATCAGATTGAAAACAAACAGAAAGTAAGCGTTTCTTTTTACAGCACGATTCCATCGTGGATCGTCTTGCCACAGGATATGCTGGAAACAAATAAAACGGCTCCAAAAGGCACCATCCACACAGAGACTTGGTGGCTGTGAAACGTCTGGATTTGCATGATCCAAATGCAACCTTTGTCTCCGGAAGCTCCTCAGCTCTGATCACAGGAGGGCATACCGGTGAAGGACCTCTTTCCAGAAGGATCACTAGCCAACGTGGGAGACAGGGTGACCGTTGTGGTGATTCTAATATTCTTACAGCTGTTGAAAACCCAAGTTAAGAGCCTTGCCACATGAAATAAAACCCAGGTAGCTAATACCTAGGAGTGGAGACTGAAACATCTTCATGTGCAGAGAGCACAAGATTTAAGATTCCTGAGAGAGAAAACACACCTTTAAATCATTTTAATTACAATATAGTGCTTTTCTCTGCTGATGAAGGGTAAGAAAATACTAGGGTGGGAATGGAGGTTTTTCCCATTGTCTTTGACATACAGATTGTTCGAGAGCAATGGCACCTCCAAAGGAGATGCTAGGACCTTGCATTAAAAACCCCTCTTACCCGAACTTCTAAGTGTTACTTCTCACATATGCATGTGAGAAGTTGGTTCTCACATGAGAAGCAATGCTGTGTTGGTTAGGCACATTGGCAAGCTCAGGTATTTCGGAGCAAGAAACAGCTTTAAAGCTTCCTCCCAGAGGCGTGTTTTAAACCTGCTCTTCCCTCAGTCCAGCTGTAGGCTGAGGTCTGCAATGGCTGAACCGGACACGCGCACGGTTACTTCCTGCTATATCATTGCACGTGTGATACTTCAAAATACAAATGTGAAACCTTACCCAGCAGCAAACGCGTGCCATTTAATCACTCCCGTTCTCCTGATTAGCTCCACGGATCCAGCAGATCATCATAATCTCGGGAGCCGCCTCCGGCCGTTGCCAGACGTGCAGCCTGCCCCTGTCTGGGTAGGGGTTTCACACCGCGCTTGCTGAGCAGCTGGCAGCTCGGGCGGGCGGCTGCCGCTCAGCCAGCTGCTCTGCCGGCCCGGCCTTCTCCCCTTGTGCGCTCTCCTCCGCTTCTCCCCGCACAGCGAGCACTTGCACGGGCTGAAGGGGCTCCTTCTTGTTGACTTGCTGCTCCCGCAGCATGGTGCATGACTTGCGTCTACAATGCAGCCTTCAAAGTCGGTTGACAGCTGCAGGTTATCTAGCACGTGCAGGGTACGAGAGGAAAAATGAATGCAGTCCTTCATAAAATCTAAGGGGACCCTAAAAAACACACTTAGCTCTTCAACGCAAGCACGTAGCCATATACACTGGCTGCAGGACACTGCACCGGCAGAAATGTTTCCTACTTAGCGTGGCTTATTTAGAAGATGATTTAGACGTTGTTAATAATCCGTCATTGATGTTTAGGCATCAGCTACTGCAACCAAATTCACCCTTTCCTGTATCAGTTACGCTGTTTTAAAATGCTAGTTATCCTAAGATAACTAAGATCCTAAGATATCCTAAGATTAGCAATTACATTTAAACTACAGAATTAAGCCAAACAAAATTATTTATTTTGGCATTAGATTTAGATAGAACCTAATTTTAGCTTAATTTGGAAAAAAAAAAAAAATCTAATGCACTAGAAATGTGCTTCTACTGTGGATTAGAGAGAGTAGAAAAGGATATGTAGCATTCCCTGTAAGGAATGAACTGAAAATTTTGGGGTTTAGAAGCTGTTCATGCCAAGATTGCCTATCCTGAAAATAGAGTCCTACATCATCACTGAGCAACTGGAAAAACACCACCACAAAGGTTATACACTATGGATTTTTAATCCTGAATAATTTCCTTTGAGTTTTGGCAAAGGAAATCTATCCAACTCTTCATTTCTCTTTCATCTCAAGACTTTTTCTCATTTCAAGGGTGAAAGTTGTATTTGTTTGAATATCCTACCTATCAGATGATTGTGCAATGTCTTTATCATGCATCCTTTTTTGTTTACTGCAGTATCACACTGTGAAAGTAGTTCATAGAAGACTCTTGCTTTTTAGTTTTGCAAAGCTGTGCTTCTGGTAAGCAGAAGACATTACGACTGTATGTCAAAACTATGTATTACCGTGTATGGTCGTATATCTTAAAAATCCCAGGAAATTTTGAATTGCTCCATCAAAAAAACCAACAGTAAACAAGTGGTAAGTATTAAACCAGCAATATATAAGTAGCATAGTAACTGGTATTTATTAGCATTAAAGGGAACAAACAGAAACAAATGCTTTAAATCATGGCTGTTAATGTTTCGATTCTTTAGGAATTATAATGTTTTCATTTATCTGAAGTAAATACGTACAAATTATGTCCCCAAGGGACTGTCATCTCGTCTCCAGCGGCGCTCTCAGTAACTGTTAGATCCAAGAATCCATTTACTTTTCGTCACATCTTACAACCTGAACAGTTATGCGTTTCTGGTTTTGCTATATTGCTTTACTTCAGTTAAATAAAAACGCTAGTTGTTTTATTTTCCTCATCATTTGGAAAGCATAATCCACTTGATGGTCTCACGAACTGGAAATCTGTGCCTCAGCCAAGGTCGTTGATGTACAAGACCCCCTGGTATTCCTTGGTTCAGGGTTCTAATGCAGCTACTCAAAGATGCCTCAAAACTTTTGCCTGGTGCTGGGGGTTTATGTCCAGTTCTTACATTAGCAAAGAAAATACTTGAAGTATAAACTCGAGGCGTATCTGTGTCCAAACCTGCATTGGCTGAGCTGAGCTAGCGCAAACCCACATGAACAGACCCAAGGCAAGAGCCTGAAATAGTAACGAGATGCAAATTGTCCCATTTATTGCCTTGAGATTAAAATCCAAACACCATTCATTGATTTCTACAAACAACGTAATAGGTGACCAAACTGCAAAAAGTAGAGGGATATTTATAGTGCTATTGTCTCACTTAAGATGACTCAGCCTGGTTGCAAGTCAGAAGGACCGGGTTGCAAGCGAAGCCTTACTGTGAAAGGTTTGATGTATGTATGGCAGCCGAGGAACTGAGCTGGATGAGCATCCTGCCGTGTGCACAGGCCAAACGAGTTCCTTGCTAAGGGCTACTGGATGAAAAGTCCAGCACGGGCAAGACAAGTCTTTTAGCTTCCAACAAACAGCAGACAAGTCAGGCTTTCTTCTTGAATCTCAAGGAGGCAAGAAATCTGTGGGTTCGGTTTGGAATAGTACATACGATTTCCCCAGGCTTCCGCAAATCCGCTTGACTGTCATCAAGCTAATCAAATTACTTTCATTTACACTTTCCTCTTTAACGTAGATGTGTTCCGAACAACTTCAGCAGGAACAAATCCCTGGCGAGGTCAGATTGTGTACTTACTTGGGACTCTAAGCACGCCTGCTAATTCGGGGAAAGACAAAAACATTCAGGACCAGGATTTTTGGTAGAGCTTTACCAGCTGTTTCAGAGCTAAGGCACATTTTCACAGCCCTCTCTCTGTGTTCATGCATGTTAGTAACAACTGACTCGTGGATAATGCTCCTAGCTCCTTTAAACTGGCCATGCAACTGCTTATTTTTAAGAAATTGTGAAAGCAGTTACTTTAAAGCTGTTTTAGAAACGTTCATAGTGAAGCATTCAGACTCATTTCCTGGTGTTTGATTTAAGGTTTGAGTTAATTTTTTTATGTGGTTAAAATTTATGTTGCGGAATAAAAGAAAATTTATTTGGCTTTACAATAAATATTGAGTTAATTCACATCTATTAACGAACACATAGGTATGCCAGCCCATAGGACAACTTCAAGTCTTTTTTAATGCCACTGTCTGTCTTTGTGGTTAGGTCAGATGATAAACGTACCCAACTGGAAATACAAATGGTAACGCAAAGTGAAATTCTTACTGCGATTTTTGAAGAGTAGTGAGGGACCTATATTCCAGGAAACCAGTTGGCCTGGTTAATGGATTAAGAAAAATATGGTGTGTATTAGCTGGAAATAGATATAAACATAAGACAAGAGGGTCCGTCATGCATTTCTTTCTTTCTTCACACAGTCACCGTTCTTACTAGTTCTTTCTACCCAGACACATTGTTTCCAGTGACAATAACCCTGCCGTCCGCTCTAAGACACTCAGACGCAGTTAAAAATCCCCAAAAGTCATCTAAGTGCAGTCTGGGTGGGAGTGTTGATCTGCTCGAGGGTAGGAAGGCTCTGCAGAGGGACCTGGACAGGCTGGATCGATGGGCCCAGGCCAACTGTATGAGGTTCAACAAGGACAAGTGCCGGGTCCTGCACTTCGGCCACAACAACCCCATGCAGCGCTACAGGCTTGGGGAAGAGTGGCTGGAAAGCTGCCCAGCAGAGAAGGACCTGGGGGTGTTGGTAGCAAGCTGCTCACAGGTAAGTGGGTAGCTGCCACGAAATCACGAGACTGGAAGAAAACCACTCGGAAAGAAGGTGGTACTAATGGAAGACGTGGGGGAAAAGGGAAGGATGACGACTGAATTCCCACGGCTAGTTAGTGAAGCAGGAGGTCAACACACACGTTGCTACGGCAAACTGAACGTGACCCAACTCGGACAAAATACCAGTTTTCAATACCCTATCAAATTAACAGCTATGATTGTGAACTCCCCTGTATTTAATACTTACTAGGGATGTGATGGGAAGCCAAAGAATTTTGAATTGTTTGAGGGCAAACCCAACTTGTTCCCAAGTACAAAAAAAAAAGTATGTCCTGTGAGAGGTATTAACTAGATGCAACAGAATGAAAACATTATATTCAATTTAGAAATCTTATGTATACACAATGTTACCTTAAGCAGAGACATTAAACCTTGAAAACAGCATTAATTATACATGATATATGCCTTTTATTTTCTCCAAGAAAATAAAGGAGCAAGAAAGGAAAAAAAAATTCTAATACAGTTGATATAAAACACCATGTTTGCCCACCTAAAATATGAATTTGAGGCAAGACGCTTTGAAGGAAGTCTCATTTTCAGATCACGGGCTTCTGATAATCATATGAACTCTGATAATCGTACTAACTGCTAATTGTCAGTTACCAGCATACAAAATGAGCATCCTCCAAACATTACAGTTTGCAAGAGCTAGCTCTGAAACAGGCATTACCTTTTCAGCACTTAAATGGCGTGGGGTTAAACACTCTGCCCTCTGTGGCTGCTCTGTACTAGCTGGTCCCCAGTCACTATTCTGTCAGGAAGACGAACGAGCGAATAACTACAAGTACACAGTAAGACAAATACGTACAGCGGTCCGTACACCACAGTCAGTACCGACAGTACTGATTCAAGCCTGCAGCGCAGCCAATGCCCCGAGATTGAGAACCGGAGAATGGCCAGAAACAGGAGTGTAAGGCCTTCAACGCGACCCAGGATTCCAGTGTATTATTAAATACTTGATTACACACAAGTAAGTTTACTGGCACAACAGTAACTTTCACAGCGAATGTCGAGAAACAGAGGGAGTCTCACTTTTCAGTGGAGTGTCCACACTGCAGAGGTATTTACATTAACTCATATAGTCAACTCCTGAGACGATCATTCCCTTACACCAATAAACAACTTGCAGTATAAGCATGCATTAAGATTCCTGAGGGGGGGGAGGGGGAAAAAGTTACTATATCTTTATATTCTTTTACTTGAGAAAATCCAGTATTATCCCAAATCCCCCAAAATATATTAAAAAAAAAAAAATTTATTGGCAAGCTTATTGTTCAATAGTTTGTGTCTTCTAGGTGTTGCTATTTCCTCAATGCCATAAGCCTGCTGCTGCGTTTTCTCACTCGGAGACTTCTCATTCATCCAAAATTTTCATTCATTCAAAAGAAAAAGTGTTTCTTCTTCTTACAGATGGAAAACCACCACCATAGGAATCTGCTTCAGTTTTATCAACTAAATCTTCTGCCTCCTGTTACTTGCATAACTCACAACTAAGAAACTTTGTGAATATTTTCATGATAAATCTAATCAGCTTTGGAACAGTGCACTAAAAGACACAGCAGTGTAATCCTGGCAGACTTCGTGTATTTTCAGAGTTCTCTCATCACGGCCACGAGAAGCATTCTCTGTAAGTTAAATTTTTGATACAACTTCAAGATCATCTGATTAGCACATTCCTTTTTTTAGACGATCAGCTTTTCTGAAAGCAATCTTCCTGTTTTGATTACCGTAAGTAGTATTTGGCTCTTCAAGCATTCTCATCTCCCCCCTCTTTTTTTCCTCCTCATTTCAGCTGATTGCTCTGTACCCCCCAAAATAATCTTCTCATTCATGCTGCTCTGCTGCTAGTCCACTACATCAATAAGGTCTTTGAGAATTTTCATCTTGGTAGGTAAGTTATTTTTCATCTCCAACAAGGACGTCAGGAATGCTTTTACGCTACCAACCTTATCGTGGTTTTTGCTCACCTATAGGCAAAACCCCAAAATAAACACAACGCCGCAAGATGAAACAGCACAGCCGAGAATATGAGAATCCCTAACGGAAGACGACATTTTGGTTGAGACAGAGCAGGCGATGCAAACATTAGGAAACACTCTTCAGTAGTTTTGCCAATGCAGCTCTTTTCTTACAGGTAATAATAACAACACAATATTCCATTGATCCAGATCTTTTCTCCATAAACACGGGTTTTTTGTCATGACCTGCACAAACTGAGAAATAAGGCTAAAGACACAAAACCTAATATTAACAGTCAAGATACCATTCAAACTTTTACCAAAGTTTGTCAGGTTTAACCTTCTGCACTTAAATATAGCTATTTTAAACATCTGCAGTTTCATTCAATCATTTTCTTCTGAAGTGACTGTATTAAGAGACCTGGTGTGGGCAAGTCAGAATATCGGTCTAAAGATATAGCTGGCACCATGAAAACAGTTCTGAAAAACAGTTAAGTGTGCTTACTTATGTGTTTGGCGAGGTTCCTCAGCCCTTTTTCCCTGAACAGTTCACAGTATTATTCCAAACATTACTAACCAAGCATGACAACAATTTGAGGTTTTCAGACAAAACAAAGTGAGAGGTTAGTTCTACAGGTAACTTTTAATGCAAGTCTTGAAAATTTGAGAAGATTCTGGTATTTTTCCCTTCCCAATACATGTGATTGCATTTATTTACATATATTTTTACCTTTTGCTATACATTTGTATTAGTTATTGCCAGTTACCTTTTTCATTCTTAAACAATAGCACAAATGGTTTATGGTCATGACACGTCACAATAGCCTCGCTTGCCATTTATGCAACATTAAAAACAATTAAGCCTAAATACTTTTTTTTTTTTTAAATCTTCTGGCAAGTCAGGATTTTCTCCTCATTTATTAATAGCTGTGCCTAGCAGAACACACCAAAGGTGCCGATACTCATGACTAATCTAGATGAAGTTCAAGTTAGCTGACAGGAGATAATTTTCTTCAGCTCTTCATTCAGCTCTTACTCATCCCAGGTATCTCCGTATTTATTTACTTTAACTAAAGAAAAGAAGAAAAAGTAGTCACATATGACTTAATTTAACTGCAAAGGTTTATCTTATACAGTGCCGAAAAGTATGATGAAATGCATTATCATTTGAAGTGGTGAGCAGGGACCGACATCTAATTAAAGCTACTTTTGAATAAATGGGGAGAAGAGTTTGTTAATCATTATTCTTTAATGAATTATTATTCACTCAAGAGGCCTACTGCGCTAATTCCTGCTCTACAGAATTTGTAATTACTTTGAAACAAACGTAACATGTGGCTGAAACAAAGACAATTGGAGGAAACAGGCAAGGAATGTTACAATAAATAATGTGGCTACATAATCTAGTTACGTGCACAATTGGATGGATTCAGGATAGTTAAAAACACGTTCAAAGACAAACAAACAAAAATCAGTAATCCCTACTAGGAAACTGCTCAGCCATTATTATTTGGCAGCTTCCTTTAGTACAGGAGTGAGTCAGAGAGTAAAAAAGACAGGGTACTGGTCTTAATGGATTTATTCAGAAGTATGTCACGCGTAACTGAATGACAACCAGAAAGTGAGAAGGTGCTCTCTTGAAAGTGAGCTGCAACGTAGTCTGTAACTGACTGCCATCACTGACAGGGTAAAGGATGGATCTATACGATCCAGTAGGAATGCTGACACTAGTCAGGCACCCCTTTATAAATCTAATTGCAGGTTAATCACTAAGCCCACTGTTTATTAATACCTATCTGCAGTAGAACCAGTGGAATAGAGCAGAATGTATGGTCCTTGTTTCAGCGAGATGTCAGCAAACTTAGCATAATGCACTGACAAATCTCTTTTAAGCTGATTGATATTGCAGTGAGGCACAATAAGAAGCGCTCTCAAAGTACAATCTGATTTCCATTTCTATTAACCATGGCAGCTGAGCAGGCTGTGCTCATTCCCTGGAAAATGGTTCAGTCCAGATCACTACTCAGACGCACGTATTTGTAC
This sequence comes from Aptenodytes forsteri, assembly GCF_000699145.1. Classification (NCBI taxonomy): domain Eukaryota; kingdom Metazoa; phylum Chordata; class Aves; order Sphenisciformes; family Spheniscidae; genus Aptenodytes; species Aptenodytes forsteri. The sequence continues at coordinate 8,929,741 of NW_008795127.1, forward strand.
GGCTACAATGAAGGGAGAATGCACCAGCAGATGGAAGTTAGGGACTGCGTAAAACTGGTTTAAACGTGGTTTGTTTTCCCGTATGTCCTTGCAACACAGGGCAGAAACCACTGTCTCCTATTTGCTAGTGTGTTATCTCTGTGTCGTAGGATGAACCAAGGGGTAATGACTCAGGACGTATGAATAGGCATACAACAAGTAACACGTCCAGCGTGACACAAGAAGCTAAATCAGATCTTAGCTCACAACATCAGTAGAATCCCTGAACTGTAGATTTAAATGTGCTTCCACTTGTAAAACATTTCTGAACTTCTGTATTCCCTCCTTACTCTTTTTCCCTAAAAATACAAGGAGATAGATACTCTTAAAAATTATTTACAGATCTCATGCACTGCTCAGTGTAGTTCTATTCTCAAAGCCTGAGTATTCTATTTGTGGAGAAATATCTTGAAAAAGAAATGTTGTGTAAATCAATGAAGTGTCAGCTGATGGAATTTAGAAGCAATCTGAAACTACAGCTTCAATAGCTTTTTAACGTCTCATTTGGCATAGTCACGTGATAAGAGAAAGAGGCTTTCATCCTTGAAATAACAGATTTAAATCAGTACCCAATAATTGTTTATAATTTTTATTTCAAGACCACGTAGATCTGTCCAAAGACAGATGATCTGGAGAAAGTAATTCACAAGCATGAAATAGACTGACACTCTTAAGCAACACCGTTCCAAAGCTCACAATTACGGCTTCAGAACTTTTTGCATTAATATACTTTTCTATACTTACTACCACCTGTTATGCCTGCTAGGAGACGTTAGCTATTCCTACAAGTCTTGTTGCAACGTGATTGACAAGACTGGACACTGCATACAAACGCAAACGATTCAAGCTGACTGGTCCAGCAGAGTGTTAAATGGTAAACCATCCCTCTTGCCAACATCACTTTCACAGATGTCGCACTAAATAAAAAATGTTCTAGAGCAAGCAATTACGAATTGCTTCTGTGTCTCCTTTTCAAAAAATTGATGGAGTCAAAAAGTTGACTGAATGGCATCTTATTCTTCAGGACATCGCATTCTTCTTATGCTGTGTAAAGTTTTGTTTTTCACTGTGAAAACAAATCTCAATATTGCTGCCAAATACGGTTTCCTTCCTTTAAGTTTTAATGTAGAAAATGAACCTCTACAAACAATGCCTCTATAGAAATCCTCCAATTCCACATGAAACAATTCATAAAAATAAATACCCCCCCCTTCAAAACCATCAACTGCGTGCTCTATTTTGAGAGAACAATGCTATCTAAACCATACACCCCCTTCCATAGCTAAAACTCTACAGTATAGCTCTGAGCTCAGAGAACTCTTTGTTGAAAGAGGTTGCTTGATAGATTCAGTAAACCAAAAGTTATGAGATTTTCAGTCTGGCACCAAGCAATATGGCTGGAGAAGAGGAATTATAATTTGCTATTGGAAGATCAATATTTTTGAAAAAAGAATTAATTTGAAATATGAGACTACAGACCACATCACATGTGAGATACCTGCAGATACTGTAAAAATAAATTGCTTAAAGGGGAAGCAGAATTAAGCCATTTTTAGCATTATTGCCAATATTTGAATTTACTACGTATTTCTGTAAATCCGTGTATTACCTTCCTTAACTGGTTTTTCCTGTGAGAACTTGCTTGGAGTTTCTGCCTTTGGTGGTAGCATTACCTCATATGTCTCTCTGTGTTTATTCCTTAATTCCTCGTATGTGATGCCTTTTTTTTTACGACTTTCTTCTGGAATTGGAGCAGGATCTGAAAACAAAACAAACACCAAAATACTAGAAATGGCGTCACGCACCAAAACTTGGCTACAACCTGTTCTAGAATGCCAGTTAATTACAGCTCAATCCCAAATGAAAAGGAGCATGACAGCTGCAATTCTAAATGCAACTGAGAATGTATGTGGTCTTTAATTAATCCATTCCTTTTATCCTTTTCATTTTGTCAAACTGCTTTGGAAGATTGGCAGTTAACTCCTTTTCTTCATTTTATCCAATGGAAATCCTAACAACCATGTGTTGTTGATGGATAAAATAGTTCTGGTCACTTTATGTGCAATTTATGATAATCATACATGTCACGTATTTATGATTTCTGAAGAGAAATCTAAGTGAAGCTTAAGGGTTTGCATTCAGGCTTCAAATTTTGCTTTCAAAGAATTAGGACTACATCCACCATATGTCACCCGATAAACATTTTATCCTTTTATCTACATTTGTAATGCAGAATCTTGGTTCTATAATTAAGGTTTTACCAACTATTGATATTTGTGACGAAGTGTAATTACAATCTCCTTGACACATCTACATTCTCTCTAACTAAAACCGAGTTGCATGCAAGGGCTTTTTTTGTGAAATAAAACCTTTTCCATAAAGGAGTTAAAAAATGCAAACTAATTTGAAGTTCGAAACTCTGCATTTGACAGTAACTTCCTCCTTTGTGTACCAGAGAGACCTGAACTCAGAATCGTGTGTTTCCCCTGCAATAGCTGAGGACAGAGTTCATACTGGAAAGAGGGGAACAGCTGCACAGAAACAGTGCTTGAAAACCATTTTAATTCTCCGTGAGAAAATCAGCTGTTGCCAGACAGAATACAATATGCATTCAGTTCGCAGAAGGTTTAAATGTTTGTCACATTATTAAAAACAGTTTAATGTCACTGAATTATAGGAGTATACAGTTACAGCACCACCGCTGGTGAAAATGAAATCACTTCAGAAAGGCTAGCAGACAAATGGTAGAGACTATGGTTTATTTAGTGCAGTGAAAGGATGGCATATTCACCTTAATTTCAGCCAAAAAGAACTTCAAGTCAGGCTAAGTTCTTTGCAGGTTTAGTCTCACAACAGATTAAACCTTTTAAGTTAATTTACAATCTTTACTTGCAATTAGAGCTACAAAACATGAAAAAAACCTGAATTTAGTTTACAGTTAGAATGCAAAATAATACATATATTTACCTCCTGTGTAAAAACAATTCTGGGAACTTCAAGCTGTTTCATTCAACAGCACTATATTGTACCATGTATGTTTGCATGGGATGAAAATACATAGTTTAGTAAGAGAAGTATCTAAGAGAAAGGCAGAGTCATCGTACTACAAATTGCTAAATATTAAGACAAAACACACCTTGAACAGTGTAATCAGTAATTCCTGTAGGTGAAGATTCATTCAGGGAAGCACTGAATGGAACGGGTTCATAACTTGAGAGGGCTCTATCTGTTGAACTATAATCATCTGAATAGCTAGAAGAAAGCGAGAATCCAGCTCTGGGAGAAGAAGATTCAGTAAATGACTGAGAAGGCATGTCTGAAAATTCAGATTTCCGACTGGAACGGCTGGAAAATAATACAATTAAATATTAAATACAGAAATACTAAAGTTAAAAATGGAACTATAAGGTAACAATATGTGCAGTTCAAGAAAATACTCTTTTATTTTAAATGGTTTAGTTTCCAACATGAATTATAGTCTTAAAAAAAAAGTTTGGGTTTTTTTTTTTCTTTACATTGCAAAGATCTATATCATCCCTTCTCCAACACTCTTCCCTTCCTCCCAGAAACTTAGCTCATACCTGAAAATCTCCAGAACAGAAGACAAAAGAGACAAAGTATTTTGCACTTTACAAGACAAAAATGACAATCCCTTCCCCCAGGGAGTCTTCAGACAGAAAAAACACATCAGACACAAATAGTACAGGGTGTGCCCATGTAACTAGCGGTAGCATGAACTATAGTTATTTTTAAAGGCCTTTTAGGAAGAGTTTGCAATTTAAAACCCTTCATCATTAGAAGCTGCTGTAATTGATCAGTACTGAACATCAGAAGAAAAGGAGAATGAAAAGCTATCTTGGGGAAATTAAATTATGAAGGTTTATGGAGTTGCTGAATTCACCAGAAACATTAACGAATTTTCTCTTAAGAGGGAAAGGTAAGATCATACAAAGGACATTCTGGAGACTGATGCCTGATATTCTAAAGCATTCGCTACCTACTCAGAACGACCCTGCAAACCACTACACAACATGTCTCTCTATCAAGAGTGCCACCCCTTGGTGCCACTAGAATGTCTCTAGAGTATTTATTCATTTTTTACTTTAAATTTCTGCTTAGCTGTACTTTTAGTTTCATATGAAAAGCATTTGCAATTAGTCTTTGTTTTACTCTCACAATAAACATACAGAGCTACGCCATTTTATTGCCTCAATTATATTTTTAAAGTATATGCAAACACAGCTTTAAAGAACTATCTAATCTTTTAGCTCCTTACCTATTTTTAACCGCAAATCAGAGTTACCAAATTACTTAGTGGACATATAACGACCATGAAAATGTAATGATTTCTGTTGCTGGCTTAAAAGAGTAGCATGTATGGACAATAATGCAATTTGAATGAATTTAAATTAATCATTCAACCAAGGGAAACAAAAAAAAGGAATTTATCACTTAGGAAATAAAATTTTACAGATGCAAAAGAATGGGCCGTTAAAGGTTGAAGAGACTTATTGGTGCAGCAGATGATGGCATTTAAACAGGTTCTCACCTAGAGTAAACACAGTTAACCACCATGACAATTTCTTATTAGAAACTGGGGGTGGTGAAGGGACATGTCCAGTTCCTATTCAGCTGAGTTTATACAGTAAATGTATGAAGTGGTAATTCCTAAAATTATGTATGATGCCATAAAAATGTAAACATTTTAGAATAAAGGTAAATCTTGCAGACAAAACTGTCATAAATCTGAATTTATGAAGTAATTACGAATGTAATCAAGTCCTTTATAAACAATTAACAAATCTTAGCACATACATAGCAGGACGACTACTCACTATCTAAACACTGTTCTCCCAGTTTTGAATCAAGGGTTTAAGTGAGATATTCCGAAAGTAGTTTGCAATTAAAAACTACTTGAGGTAGAAAACATTTTGGAACAAAACAGGAAATAGTTTTAAGAACCTGATGAGTTTCTCATATGTACAGCATAATGCTGTTACAGATGTAAAGGTTTTAAACAAACAGCAGTAAGTTTGACCACCGTGCTTCTTCCTGCACTGATATTGTTTACCGAGTTCTTTCCTTTGATAAACACTGAAATCATTTCCACCCTCTTCCTACTTCAATCCAACTAAACTATGGGAAAAACTTCCAGAACATAACACTATTTTATTTCCATGAACTTAGTTTACTTCTAAACTACGGAGGCAACTTCTGCTGTCACACTACTGTAAGTAAATTCCACAGGAAAACATCATCTTAATTTACAAGGAATACATTTTGCTAAGTAAAATGTTTCTTTTTCTACTCCTCAAAGTGATCAGTTGTATGTAAAGAGCTCAAAATGTGTGTTTTATAGCCGGCCAACTGGTACAGATACAGCTTCCTGAAAGTGGTAGATTTGGGGTAATAGAGGAAAGAGGGAAGGTTCAGCTCTGAAGGTCTTTGAAAGCTGCAAATGCAGCCTTGATCTGTTAGCGTTTAAAATGTCCTATTCAAGAATAAGTTTTAAATTCAAAAGAGAATTGAATTCTTACTTATGTGAACTATGTCTCTGAGCTTGTCGTAGAACATCTCCTATTGGGGAATCCTTCAGTTTCTTAAATTTCTCGCTACAGATTGGCAAGTAGGATATCTTTCCAGCCAGGTATCCACACATTCCAGCAACTTTTTTAAAAGAAAAAAAGACAGTTTTATATGCTGCATCATAACATTCAACATAGTTTTAAAATAATCATTTCAAATAAATTATACAGTATCTTGAATAAAAGAAAAAAAAAACAGTTTAGATCTAAACCAAAAACATGCAGTAATCATCTCTGCTTCTTTCCAGACAAAGGGTACGAAAAACAAATGCAACAGCTGAACAGAGACATAAAGCAATGATTTAGACATGGCATGAGCATCAGATGATTTCAGCTAGTACTTGATTACTGAAAGGTGACAAAAAAAGGAAAATAATTGCAATCAGTTTTTCCCAAGATCCAGAAATAACCATTAACTATCAAAGATGATAAAACAGTCAGGAATAGGCAAAGGTAGTAAATTCTGCTAATTTCATCCATCAGAACAGTCAGATCTTGAAAAGGCTTTCACTAGTATGAAGAGAAGTCTAAATAAATTTAGGATTAGGCTCAGTATCTCCTGAAGAGGATTCTATGCTTTGGTTGCCAGAGGGCAAACAACTGAATTAGCTGAACCCTCGCTATCTCTAGGCAAATGCTTTCAATTTAGTGCATGAGATATTTTCATCTGCTAGACAGGACATAAGAATAAATCATCACGATAGTTCTTTCTGGGCTTCAAACTGATGATTTCCATCAACTGGCTCCTTCAAGTTTTGTGAGTGGGTCAGAGTATGAAGGAGCATGAAGGATTCAATGGCAATTAATAGAAGTTTCGTTGTTGACTTTGTAGGAGAAAAGGACTAGATCCTTCTTTCATATGCAACGAGCATTTTCTAAATACAAAGACAAAAGACTCAATCTTCTTTAAGTCAGGAAAGAGTTAATTACCAGTAACATTAATCCTCTGAGGTCCTCACACTGTAGATTACATCGCCTGGGAATCAATATAAAAGGGGATTTTACCCTACCCTGTACTGAAATTGTGATTCCTGTCCTAATGCCTGTATTTTCCAAAGGAGGTTAAAAATCCTTTTCCAAAGAAAAAGAGAAGAACAGCCACAACTATGAGTGAAGTTTACAAATGAGAAATGTAAGGGTTTAGCTGTTTCACAGGTCAAAAAAATTGGAAGACACCTCAAATGCTATAAATATGCGCAAAGCGAAAAATGGCCCAACAAGAATTCAAACTAAATATTTAGCAAAATAAAGCTAAGCAGCAAAGGTGATTAATCTCTGGCATAAATTACAAAGAGAAAGTCTTTTCTTGAGGCCTTCCAGTCAAGAAAAGTGGAAGCATCTCTCTGGAAGATGTTTCACCCGAAGTAATCATTGGCTAAAATATTTGGTTTCTCTTATTACAGAACTAACAGCCAGAGGATCCACATTTTTGAAGTAAGCACAGTAAATTAGATATTGTTGCTCTCTGCTTCTTCTGTATTCACTGTGACAAGACCTTAGAGAAGCTGATCAGAGATAGATAAAAGAGGCCAGGTCCCACTGCAGGCTAACATAAAGTAGGACATATGGATCTTACCCTTCTTTGCCAAAGAGGGATAGAGGACCAATAGCTCTATGCTATGTTGAAGGGGATGCTGTCAATGTAGTGTATCAGTCACAAGTAACTAGAAGTTCCATTAAATTGTCAGAGTGCCTAGAAGACTACTGAAAAAAGTTATGAGTAATTCCTATAGGCAGGAGAACATCCTGGAATCTGAAAATTCCTATCTAGAAAATGAAACACCTCTCAACTTCCAGATAAAACCCAGAGGGGCAAAGCAGGGAAAGATGCAAGACGGAGACTGAAAAAAACCTAACTCAACTATGTTAGTTAGATATAAAAGACCAATTACTGTAATCAGGCATAGATACGCTTCAGAAAAAGAATCTAACAACCGCAAGTGACACACACCATTATCAAAGACAGACTATTGTAATCAATAGATGCAGAAGCAGTATGCTGAGATCAGTGACACCAGAAAAGCAAGAACTGTCTTGAACTGTCTTACTGTTGTTCAACATCAGCTAGCTACGAGCTAGCAGTGGTGCCTGGAGTTGCATATGCTCTTCTTTCAGAACTCACAGAGGAAAAAAAAACCAAACCAAAACACAACTGCACTGCTTCCTTTAATCAGATTTCACTGCAGGAGGAATGTGCAGTTAAATTACGAGACATAATTTGGACCTGTAAACTATGTTCCTGGCAATAGTTTTCAGGAAGATCCTGTAGACAGTAGGGGCATCTGACCTAAACAACATGAGGATGAAACGAAAACTGCTTAACTCAGGCCTTTTACACTCCAACTATGTCCCAGAAAAATCCCTGTATTTAAAATGCACATAAATCACACGAAGTTACCTACCGAAAAACAACCAAAACACACACTTTATGGAAAATTTTTTTAGTATAAAATGAAAGTCCCTATGCCTACCAGTGTACATCGAAAAGGAGAAGCCAGAAGTATTTTGGCTTATAAGCTTAACATCAAGAATAGTTGGTCTGGTCCAGCTGTTCCTTATTTTTTCCCTTGATTTCAAAACATAGTTCTATTAAATGGGAGGAGTGTAGCCCTTAACTAGAAATGTGTAGGAGATAACAGGGAAATAGTAATTCTATTATTTATTAGAAACATTGGGGTTGTAACATTGTTTGGCATTTGAAGAAAGCAAGTAGAATTTTGCATAAACAAATGGCAGCCCTAGTCTGTCGCATTCGTTTATCTGCCTAAACAACACTTCCTTCACCACAAATGGTGGGTTTTACCCTCTTCCCACTGAAGTAAACTGTAAGAGTAGCTGGCTGTATCTGGGCAGATTGGCAAGATGGCAACTTCCTGTTTTACTGTCATGTATTACATTGAAAAGGTTACTTTATTAATTTATTTTTGATTATACTTAATCCAACATCATTCACATGAAATTGCTGTTTTCCTACAATTGTACATACATAATGTCCAGGAAAAAAAGGCACTAAAATAGGCTGAATGGGACAAGTGACACGCACGAATAAAGACCTTCAAATTAGGAAGGGAGGGGTGAGTGTACTCTGGCAAAGTAATTTAAAGTAAGCTTGTACAGTATCTATTTACAATGTTTTTTATCTTAAATTCTTACATTACACTTGTCAAGCATATTTCAAATCTCACAATTTTATGGAAAACCTATAGTCAAAACTTGTCCAAAAACATGCTGCACAAATTCAAAGATGGTGAATAAATGAAACGTTCTACCTCTTGACATTGAATAGGTTCTTGCAGTATGAGATGCTGTAGTTAAGAAACATACCTAAAAAGTTGCTGACTGATAGAATTAACTGCAGCAAGGTGAAAGTTATTCATCAGATATATCAGATCATTTACTCCTATCTTCAGGCACAGTTGTACCGATGTAAGCATTGATTCTATGATTCTGCAAGTGCCAGATTCTCCACCTGGGACAGGGTAATCCTGGTTATATGTACAAATTGGGGGATGAGAGCCTGGAGAGCAGCCCCACAGAGAGAGATCTGGGGGTTTGGGTTGATGGCAAGTTGAATATCAGTCAACAGTGTGCCCTGGCAGCCAAGACGACCAACCACGTCCTGGGGTGCATCAAGCACAGCACAGCTAGCTGGTCGAGCGAGGTGACTGTCCCACTCTACACTGCACTGGTGCAGCCCCACCTCGAGTACTGTGTGCAGTTTTGGGCACCTCAATATAAGAAGGACATCAAACTATTAGAGTGTGTCCAGAAGAAGGCAACCAAGGTGGTGAAAGGTCTCAAGGGCAAGACTGTCAAGGGCAAGAGGAGCAGCTGAGGCCACTTGGCTTGTTCAGCTTGGAGAAGAGAAGGCTGAGGGGTGCCCTCACCGCAGTCTACACCTTCCTCAAGTTGGGCAGCGGAGGGGAAGATGCTGATGTCCTCTCTCTGGTGACCAGCGATAGGACACGAGGAAATGGAATGAAGCTGTGTCAGGGGAAGTTCAGACTGGACATTAGGAAAAGGTTCTTCACTGAGAGGGTGGTCAGTCACTGGAACAGGCTCCCCAGAGAAGTGGTCATGGCACCAAGCCTGTCAGAGTTCAAGGAGTGTCTGGACGATGCTCTTAGTCATATGGTTTAGTTTTAGGTAGTCCTACAAGGAGCAGGGAGTTGGACTCGATGATCCTTATGGGTCCCTTCCAACTTGAGATATTCTATGATTCTATAATTCTATAGAGTGGAGTCACAGTGGATCAGCCAGCTAGTCTCGTGGGAATTATATCTGCGTAACAGACTCCAGAACCAAAAGCATGAATACAAGCTGAATTTATATGTAGCTTTTACTTACACGCAACTTTCGTAAAAGAGCCAAATCTTGAGCTATCTCTTAGAACACCTGAAAATGAGGATCAAAGTAATTAGTAATAAGTTATTAAGAATTATGCTGAAAAACATCAGGTTTTTCATCAACTGTAGGTATGTTTGTAGGTTATTTTGTAGTTATGTTTGTAGGTAGCAGGTTACTCTTTTACACTTAACGTTGAAGAAAATTCAAGAAAACCTAACATCTGAATTCCCCATAAAATCATACGGATCTAAGAATTACCTTTTTAATCATATCACACACAGTATTACTACACACTATAGAATATATTGTTTCATAATCACTGAGATACTGCATTTGTCAAACAACATAAAATGAGCATGAATTTGATTTTAATGTCAAGTTTTGCTCCTTTAGTTTTAGGAACTGCAAGTCATGTAGCTGAAGAGTCTGAACTTCTTTTAATTACAAGTAGATTAGACATTATATTATTACAGTAACTTTATTAACAGCAGAAATATATTTCATCTGAGCAAATCCAAATTAACCCAAAGTATGTTTACGCTTTACCTTTCCTAATTAAGAAACTAGTTGCAAGCATGCTCGCTGCAGCCAAAGGAAAAGCTGTGAAGAAGAAGAGAAGTTGCTTAAAATACGATTTTCAATATTTTCAACCACATTTAACAAAATATGCAATAAAATGAGAGTTGCTAGGCCTTACTAAGCTCATTTGTATAAGAATATAAGTATATATATAATTAACAAACTGTATATAAATTATGAAACATTCTCAATTCCAGTTTTTAAGACCTACTACAAATTATTCAGTACTGGTTAATGAGTCATCCTGTCTTCATTAGACTTCATGCTTCCTAAAATACAAAAGCCAACGCCAGATGGGATAAAGCTCTAAGGACAGGATTCCAGGTCTAGCTACAACTGCTACAGCATCAAGATGCAGAACTTCAAACCAGAGAAGCACACACAGTTCTTCAGGACAGAAGGCAAGTTATGTAGAGGCCAGTGCCTCTAAAAATTTTTGACAACCGAAAGTCTTGATTTTGTTTTAACATAAGAACTTTGGAAAAAGTCTAACTCTTATAAACTACATTGATTAAAATTAGGTAACCTGTTTTATTCACCAGCAAATTAAAGAACAGGGCAGCTTTTTCTGTAGCTCATGGATCAAACTATACAACTCAGGGGCAGGGTAAGGAATGCAGAGAAGACAACAAACATGGAACAGCATTACTGCCTATCACAATCAGCTTAACAGTTCATGTCGATTTTTATCATATTGGAAGAGTTCAGGTGGCAGGAAGCATTTGAAGATGGCAAGAAACAAAAGGAATGCTTATTTCAAGCAATGATAATTCTGATATCAGGAAGATTAACTTTGAAACTATTCGTAAAGACCACCATGCCTATACAAGATACAGTGACACTGAAATAACGAACATGACAGAAGACTAAAGTTAATTACATTAAAGATTTAGATGTGTCATAATGAAATTACATTTTAAGCAAGTCTGAAAATGTAGATATTACAAAAAGGCTCAATGACTTTAACTTTGCCTAGGGGAAATTTTTTTGCAACAGCAGCACTAGATGTTTATAGCGTTTTGATGCACACAATCTGCTAATTAAGTCCATATTTGAAGATAAATGATATTTTTTAGAATTTGGACAGCACAGTATTAAATATACTTTGCAAACTAACAGTTTCTTCCTTCACAAATTCTGACGGGTCTAAACTAGGTTAGGAGTCCAACCAGCGTTTTAGGGTAAATATGACTGGATGTCACTTTTAAAAAAAACCAAGCTCCTTGGTTCACAAGCACGATTACAGTAACACTTCAAAATAGAGAACAGAATCTTCCAATCTATTAAAGATTAAAACCCTGATGCTTTTAGAGATTCTAGACCTAGATTTTCCAAAATTTAGAGTTCTAGATTTTCTGAGATATAGAATGGCAGTGCAGATTTGAAGCTAAATTAAATTGTAAGAGACAAAAAAAAACCAAGGGAGGGGGAGCTTAAAAAAAAAAAATTCCAGAGAACTTATTACAGAGGACTTCAGTCTAACCCCTAGAGTTTTGAAATGATTTATAGGCCCAACACAAATATTCCGGACATCAAAGACAGGCTACGCACTTTAGTGGAAACAGCTGCTAGTATAAATGACATATTTAGGTCACATAAATGACCTAAAATGGCAACTAGAAATTAAAAGAGTAATACATAAACGAAAATTGGGTTCATACATAAAAATTAATATGAATAATTATTCAAGTGTAGAAAAAAAACAAAAGCAGCTTAATAAATCAGAAAATATCAATGCTTTTCACTGCTATGGGCAAAAAGTACTTTTTCTGCTTCAGGAACAGAATAAATCCTAGGAAAAATAATGCAAGGCTGATATATCAACAGCACATAATTAGGAATGGGAATGTAATGTATCCTAGTCAAAATGGTTTTATGGGGAAAAAGTGGTATCGATCTGGTTTAATTTTGTTAGCAAGCTTAAAAGTGCGAAGGATAAAATTGTAGATTGTAATGTAAATTTTTATGGTATTAGCATTTATATTATACGATGTGATTAAAAATTAGTAATACCAGTAAAGCATATATTAAACTGAATTATGAAATTACTAGCAAGCATTTCTGAAATAGAAACTACTGCAGAACAGAGAGGGTTTGTAAGAACTGGTAAAAATTTACTACAGCTTGAAATTTGAATAAACCAACTGAAGGTGCACAAATTTATAGTAATATCTGTGAATAACAAGAACCGGTACAGTCAGAAGTGAGGAAGTCAGGGCAGTCACACAGGCAGCCCATGCTTCTTGCAAAGGGGCGTTCAAATAATATGTGTTTAATACAGTGAATACAACAATCTAGGCACATGTAACGCAGAACGATGAAACAAAGACAGGAGACCTAGAAAACAGCGACAGGCCTTAGGCTCTCCCAGTGAGGTAAAAGCAGAGTACACAACTCCTGAAAAAAAAAAAATCTCTCAATTACTGTTGTAGCTCCCTAAAGTGAAATTACTGAAGAAACTAATTTGGGGCTTCTCAACAATACCTTCATGTTGTTTCTTCAGTTTCTGTATAAAGATGAACAGGGCAGTAAGTTACATTGCCAATCAAGAACTCACAGCAGAACACCTCAGGAACAAACAACTCCCTCCCCTCTTGTCTTCCAGGAGAGAGATTATCAATAAGCCATAACCAATCGCCATCTTACCCGACTCTTTTCACTTATAAAAATATAAGGAAAATAGCTAGATTTTAGCAAACAAGCTGAAGGTTTCCATGTATTTGAATAAAAGTGGAAGAGGAGAATGCCAAAGCAATGGAAAAAGATAAAGCAGAACTTTGAATCATTAATTCAAAATCACAATGCCTCAGAAGTTGCCCCTGAAAGTACTGGCTGCCAGGAGAAATCAGAGCCCCAGTGTGCTAGATTTAGCAAATCAGCTGCTAAATTCTTCATCCGTCCTGGTTTCTGCTAAGCCACCTATCAGCACCAGGAGTAATCTACTAGTGTGTGATAAAACAGTGGGTAACAATCACATCAGAAGGCTTGGTCAAACCTCTTGACCAGGTGTATAAAAAAACAGGTATGTCTTGAACCTTTGGATTACAGAAACAGTGTTAAGAAGTAACGACATCAATTCTCAATGTTTTGTGAAAAAAAACCCAAACAACATAACCTTGGTATTTCAGATAAATTAAGATGAGACACAAAGTATTCTGTGAAAACAATGCAAGTTTATTATTCCTATATACTAGCTGTAATACAGGCATCATTACTGACTGCAGAATCATGCTTGAGAATCTTAGCTTTTATTTACAGGGAAAAAAGCCTAAACGTCTGGCCATGCATAGACACTGAAATTTTCTCCAAACATCGAGCTGAGCGACTACTTATACGTTATTCTCCTCACAAGTCTCCAGGAAGACGGAAAGCAATGGTTCTAAGCTAAACTATTTTATTCGTGCATTCTAAAGAAAACAACAAAAATTGAAAATAAAAATGTAGACATAACAAAAACAAAAAAATATTCAGATGCATAAATAAATGAGACTCCATTAATTATATCTATTTTCAGACTTCTAATAAGCATATTAATTTAAAATATGAAGGGATCTTGTTATAAAGCGTAAACCTTACAAAATACGTTGCACCTTTTACAAAATTCTTGTCCTGCAAACTCTTAATAAATGTAAATCCTACATGGATCAACATTTACTGGGATGCAATTTTAGACCATGTGAAGCTTGCTAATGAACTGTTGTGATATATCGACCCGGGCCTGCCTTCCCTAATGCCTCAGATAACAACAAAAACTAAGGGTGGAAGAAAGGCAAACCAAGTTTACCAGCAAACTGAACTTACCTCTATACCGGGCACTCTCTTCAGCACATTCCTTGAGAAGTCTTCTTTCCTCCTCTGTCGGCACATAAGGCTTAGGTAGTTCCCTCTTTCATTAGGGAAATAAATTAGAAAAGAATGAGCAAAAGAAAGGTTTGGGGGGATTTTTCAATTAAAAACTTTGTCTAATTTTCACACCTTGTAGGGCCTGTACTTTCATGCAGCTATACTTAAGGAACTGGTGCCTTTTGTCTATAAATGTCACATGAAATAGATCATTAAAAAAAATTCAGTGCTTCTACAAAACACATGAGAGAGCGGAAAATATTTTGCGCATGCTCAAATCCCAAGTCGGTCCTCTCCTTTTTCTTCAGAAAAGCCTGCTTTGGTCCTTGCAACCAGCCTTCCAAATCCATGAATTCTGACAGCTCACTAAATCCCTTTTTAAAATATTTGTCAGGGTTTCAATTACACAGTGCGTGTTGTCCGTTTACATGCATCTATTCAGTGAAAGCTGCCGAGCTGTTTTGCCAGCAGGTGAGAAGTTTCTACCAGAGGTGCTTGACCCTCTCCTGCCGTGAAAGGCGTGCGACGAGGCACCCTGCCAGGTCGCCGACCGGGAGAAGGGCAGATGTGAGAAGGGCACCGGTACCGGGAAGGACACCTCTTGCCGGGACCGTGTCCCCCTCCCCGCCCCCCGCGAAAGGCCGCCGGAAAGGCCTCAAGGGCACCGTCCCCGCGCCTCCGCAGGCCGCCAGGGAGCTCACGGCAGGGGCGGGCGAAAGGCTGACAGGAATCCCCCCTCCCCAGCCCGCAGAGGGTGTGTGCAGGCCCCGAGCCTGCCGCCTCAGCCTCGGCAGGAACAACCCCGAGCCCCACCGGGCTCCCACACAGCTCTCGCGGTTTCCCCACAGGCGGCGCCGCCGGGCGAACGCGGTCCCTCGCGCCAACCTCCCCGCCGCCGCGCCGCCGGGACCCTGCCCGGCCTCCATGGCGGGGCGGGGAGGACAGTGCGAACGCCCGCTGACCCGGAAGTCGACGCGACGTTGTTCTCCGCGCTGGCTCTGTACGCATGCGTGGAGGAGGGGGCTCCCGCTTGGGGCTTGCCTGGGCAGCGGACGCTCCTTAAAGCCCCAACCCGCGCTCCGCGGCCTTCTCCTGTGTGGAAACCCAGCGGAGAGGCCCTGCGGGCGGGCGGGCGTTGGGGTAGGCCCTGAGGGCCGCGGTGCTGCCATAAACACCGTTGCTGGTGAACTCGGGGTTGTGGTCGAGGGCCGTGTGTTTATTCGGGTTCAGCAGTAGTGTTTCCTCGCTGGGAAAGTCGAGTGAGGGCGGTGGAAGGACCCGGAGTTAACAGCTGAGGCTCAGAGCGTTCATTTCAATGGAGAATGTTTTCTTCCTGTGCTTTATCTTGTTTCCTTCCTGCTTAACGAGTGCCACCCTCTAATACATGTGAGAGCAGGCACTGCTTCAGAAGTGGTGAATCCCTCTAAAGGTAATCCTTACACGGCTGGTTTTGTTTTGCGCAGCATTAATACATGCGTTGGTACTTCTCGGCTTTGTAACTGTCTTGCTTTTTTTGATAAACGGTAATAAAAAGCTTTTATCCGTCCATGCCTAGCTTGAACATTAGGTATGTTGCCAATAGGTATGTTAACTGGTTGCTAAAGATACATGGCCAAAACTGACTAAACAGAAAGGATGCCTGTTACCTAGAAAAGACCTGGCGGGCAACTGTCTGAACTTGAAAGTGGTAGAGGTTTGGTGGTTAGGATTGTATTGAAGTGGGAGATGTGTGCTTGCCTCTAGCTAATGCTGTTGAAATCGCAGCATTAGTGGATGCTTGCAGTTTATCAGAAATCAGGAAAAGCTGAAGGGGGGGGGGGGGGGGGGGGGGGGGGGGGGGGGGGGGGGGGGGGGGGGGGGGGGGGGGGGGGGGGGGGGGGGGGGGGGGGGGGGGGGGGGGGGGGGGGGGGGGGGGGGGGGGGGGGGGGGGGGGGGGGGGGGGGGGGGGGGGGGGGGGGGGGGGGGGGGGGGGGGGGGGGGGGGGGGGGGGGGGGGGGGGGGGGGGGGGGGGGGGGGGGGGGGGGGGGGGGGGGGGGGGGGGGGGGGGGGGGGGGGGGGGGGGGGGGGGGGGGGGGGGGGGGGGGGGGGGGGGGGGGGGGGGGGGGGGGGGGGGGGGGGGGGGGGAAGATGTTTCTGATAGAAGATGTTTCTGATAGTACAATGTATGCTGTGGTGTTTTCTTGTAAACATTCAGTACTGTGGCTTGAATTCACCATATCCTGATCTGCTCCTACTTGCTTGGAATGCACCACTCCCTTTCAGCCTTTCCTGGAGCAAGCCATTGTCTCTTCACCCTGGAATTCAAGTGAAGAGGCTTAAATTGCCACTGTCTGATGGCTGTACAAAAAAAGGCCATGCCTGAAGATAGTAGAGGAAAGGTTTTAGAGATTGAAGGTGTCTGAAATCAGTAGGGAATGTGGATGCAAAATGTCTGAAATTAGTAGAGAATGAAACTATAAAATGAACACTGTGAGCATGTGAAGGACCTAGGACAAAAGGACGAAGGAGTGTGTGTAAATAGGTTTGGCTGCCTGGAGTGGCCGGCTGCACCAAGAAAGCTGGAGAGGAGATGAGTTTCTGAGTATTGGATTCTTGAAATAAGCTGGGAAGATAGAACCAGAAACTATGTATTGTGGGGTTCTTAATTCATAGTTTTCATCATACAGTAAAGCAGTTCCTAATTTCCATGAGATAGCTCTGCCTGATAACGTAGATTACTTCCAACTTTCATCTCTGCCAATCACCTGGGCCTGCCGTAATGAAGCACTCTCCAATACATGGACATCAATTATGCACATCATTAATCGGAAAGCAAAAGATTTTGGCCTCATCGGCTCACAATAGTTTTATTTATGGGACTATAGCACACTTACTAAGGCAATTTATTTCATGCTTCTTCCCACTTGTCTTTCAGCATATTCTAGGCAAAGAGTACAATGGTTTGTTAAAGCATGCGTTTTCGTAGGGTAGGACATGTTTATGGACTGCACCTTCTCTAAACATGGAGCTTCAGTGGGGGAGGAAATGGATATCAGTCTCCTTCCCTGAAGATGTCTCTGAGCTGTTATTTTGCCTCTTTATTGTAAAATTAATAGTTATCCACTCAGTTTCCTCACTTCCCTATCCCCAAATCCCTTAGACTTCCAATGGGAAAAAAGAATTAAAATCATGCAGCAAACCAGTGAGTTTACCGTCCTTTCAAAAATCTTACCTAATACAGTCTGCTTGTGAGATACTTAAAGGTACTTAAAAGTTTCATCTGGTTACATACATCCATTTTTTGGCTTAGAACTGCAGTTGTAGGGCCATATTCAGCATAGAGCATACCCACGACCTCGGCACTTCGTTCTCTGCCCTCAAG
>NW_008795127.1:8947527-8950740 GCF_000699145.1 Aptenodytes forsteri
TGTAGTTCACCCATAGAAAGAAATCTTAACGAGACACCCTTTTTGACATCTGGTTTACTTCTAACACTTCCTTTATGCTCATGCCATCTTTCTTGCAACTATTGAGAACTTGAGTTTAAAATTGGTGATGGTATGGTCAAGTCCTTCTGATGCATTACATAAAATCTTGACCTCGGACAAGGCTTAAGGAGCTAGCTTTTTAACCCCTTTCTATAAATCTAATCTCTTGAATACTATTTTCCCTACCTTCTCCTTTGGCAGGTGCCATTATCCAATATGGTATTTTTGTTTAAAAATCTATGCACTACAGTAGTCCTTTGGAGATGACAAGGTAACATTATTTCTCGGGGAGTTTTGAGCTGTTTGTTTTAATGACATACACAGTAACAGCTTGATGTTTCAGCAACTGTTTTCTAATTGCTGTTTTGTGTGTGTGTTTTTAAACATGTACAATCTAAAAACTGATAGACTATTTGTGAAGAGGAATAGCATAAAATTATGTATTTTTGCACTGCTTCAGGAGTCAAAAAATTCTTTTTATATGCATTACAACTCACTTATCTATGACTCTAAACTTTTTATCTTTTATGACTCAGTATCATCCAAGAGTGAGAAATATATTTGAGATTCAAAATACGGTAATACTGAAACTTGATATTTAACTTTCAGAAACTTGAAATTATTTCTTTTGAAGGAGATGCCTCAAAGAAGGAAAACTTTAGAAAAATAAGATTCTCTTAAAATGAGCTAATTACTTATGTAACAAGGACTTGGTAGGTGTGAAAATCAGATGGTTTCTAACTGCAGTACTTTGCAAAATAAAGTCACTGGTGAATATTCAGAACTCTTGAAGCTGGAGCTCAAGAATTTAAGGTGTGTGTAGACTGTCAAGTGGTTTAAAAGCTTATCTTTTGGATAAATTCTGCTTCATCCCTTTGTTCAACAGTTAGTGGCAGGCTTTATACAGATCCACTGCAAAACAAAGAGTTGGCTTAACAAATAAGTTTAGTTTTACAATACTGCGTAAGACATAACTGAAACAAGTAGACATGTGAAAGTGTTGGAGTATATGCTGATCTGCTAAGGAAAGTTGCCAAAACAAGTACTGGAAGTTTATGTGCTCGAGTATATAGCTGGAATGGTGATTTTCTTTTTTTTGTTGCTGCTGTTTTTTGCTTGACGCTCTGGACAAGAGAGTAAAACACAACAGCCGAGAGCTTCTGATTCTTCAGTGGCTGCCAAGAGTTAACAGGACTGTATTTGGAAAAATCACTCTCTGCCTAATGAAGAAATAACAGCGCTTCATACCAAAAAAGAGCATTGTTGTAACTACAACTGGTGGCAAACAAAGAATCAGTTATTTGCCTGAAGCATTATGGCACATCAGCAAGAAGCAAGAGTGGGTGTCTTTGTGGAGCTGATACTCAAAGCCTCAATTAGTTAGGACTTTACCCACATTGATAATAATTACTACTACTAATAACTGATACTGTAATGTACTTTGAAAAGTACTTTACATGTTCACTAATCCTTAGGGTTATTTTGTAAAGCAGGCAGGTAACAGGAGAATCTGCGTTCTGAGAGTGGTACGATTGTGTATCCTGTAAAGTTCAGGTGCTCAGGGTTAAATACCAATGGTCTGATTTTCATTGGCAGTGAGGTTGAGCTGCTCTTGTTGCAATTACATGGATGTGTATGCCTTTATTGAGAAGATAGGGCTGAGCTCCTAACTTGGGATAAATTCAAAATCAGACGCAACCTGTGACATACTTGCTTCAGCCAATTGTCTGAAATTATGCACAACACCAGTAGCAATGAATCCTGTTTTTCTTGTTAGGTGTTCTATTACCCAACACTTAGAATGTGGTACAATTGTTAAAATAGAATAAAAAATATCCCATTCACAAAATTCTTAAATCGACAGGAAAGAGTTAACCTGAAAGATTCTTCTCAGCTACCAGTATATCATTTTTTTTTCCCTCTCTTGCTTTCTTGTTCCTACTAGTTTCTGCAAGTTGATGTACGTTATCTGTCTCAAGGGTGTGCAGCACATGGACATGAGTAGTTGGGCATGAAGGGACCTTTTACTCCAAATAAACCAGAATCGTACAGAGCATGTAATAAAACTTGGAGCTTCTCTTAACAGAGATTGGTAACTGTTGTGCTGGCGCATTTGTTGTTTGTAAAAAGCATACTTTTTACTCAGTTTTGTTTTTGTTGGATGTGCTTATTATAGTACAGTACTTGCAAGACAGGCTTATATTTGACAGCGGAAAAATGGTGACTTCAGGATTCTTTCTAATACTGTTTTGCAGATCTGGTGTTATTTTATCATGCTTGACATGTATTTTTTTTCCTTTTTTAATTTTCTTTGTTTTTTTCTTTTCAAGCCTGGAAGTTTTGAGGCACTTCAACAGAAAATATAGTTACTTTCTAACCGCTTAAAATGTTAATGTTGGTACTGTTTCTATTACCCTTGGCTCCCAAATCTTTGCATTGTTTAGAAATACATTGTTACGCTCAGCCGCCAGACCTGTCGTATTGGTGAAATCCCGGCCGGTCCCAGTATCAGATGAATTTTCTGAGGGTGTTGTTGTGAATTGTCTCATTACCTTGCCTTTCCGCCTGTGTCACTTGCATTGCCACAGACCTTCCAGATTGGTGCCTGGGGGAAGTACGTGAAATCGAAGTCAGGTTCCAACGGCGAAAGCAGCCAAAGTGTTCGATCTGCCGTGCAGGGGTGGTGGCAGCTTCCCCGCGGCCTCCTGCCCCGCCCCGCCGTCCTCCACGGAGCCAGGCTACTTCTGCGGGGGAAGCCCAGCGGCTGGCGCTGGTGGAACAGCGCGAATCGTTTCTGGCAAAAAAGGCGGTATCCACGCATTTGCGAAGCTGGCCGAGACACAAGTATTTGCCCTTACTCGCTTGGGGGAAGGGCGTTGTTTTCCGGCCGCTTCCCGCGGGCGCACGGCAGGCCGTGGGGAGTGCCCTCGGGGCGGCGGGCGCGGCGCAGCCTGTCACGCGGGACCCCTGCAGGGCCTCATCTCTTCGTTAGCGAGGAAACTTCCTTGACCTGACCCAGCCACACTGCTGCCTGCCCGGAGGGCGGTTTTATTCCCGGCCACCTTGGCGATATCGGCCCCGTCAATTGTTTTCAACGGCAGCGACCGGTCCCGCTCTCGCCGGTGGCGCGGAGGCTTCCTTGGGTCTGAGGCC
>NW_008795127.1:8952100-8978639 GCF_000699145.1 Aptenodytes forsteri
GGCGCGGCGGAGCTCCGGCGGGGAAACGCGCGTCCCGGCTTCGGGTGGAAAGGGCGGCGCAGGCGGGCAGCGGCGCTCCCGTCTGCCGCTCCCGCCCTCCGCGCAGCCGGCCACGCTCGCTCGCCTTTAAATGAAACTTACTTTAAAATCTTGAGCGTCGAAGTCAGATACGTGTGTGTGCGCCCATCGCTTAGTATGTAGCGCTTCGCTAAAGGAGTCCCTTTAAAGATTCGTTTTTACAGTCTCATTACCAATGTGGCTCTAAGTATCGTAGGGGTTTAACTAGTGTCGTGTATCATGTCCTCTCCCCCCATATCTATACTTCCAGTGTTTTGGTTATGTGATAATTCTTGTTGACTGTAACGACACTCGGCTGCTCAGAGAACAATTTAGTTTGTGTCTCAACCAGAAATCACTGGTCCGGCAGTCGGGATAGCTCCAGGTAAAACGTCCTAAGGAATCAGAGGGAAAACAAAAAAAAAACCCAACCCCAAAGTCAAACCCAAAATATTTTGCTGGTCACTCATACCGAATGAGTTGCAAAAGCAGCTTGCTAATACAGTTTTAAGGAATAGTAAGACAGTCTGGAGATGAAGTAGCAAGAGTGTAACTTGGACTTCCTTCAGAATCACAAATCTGAAATGTGCCTTAGGAAGGATACACTAAAGCAGAAAGCAAGTTCGTCTTTACTCTTATGCACGCTGCACATCTCCCAAGCTCAGACTTCATGTAGTGAGAAAGACTTAGATGGTAAGCCACGTTCATGTAAATGCAGATCAGAGAGAGAGAGGTGTTTATAAGTTGTTGAGGTAGCAGGCGAAGAGATGCTCACGTGGGCAGGAACAAGCAATACGGAGCATATAGAGTACTGTGATAAGGTGATTTGCTGATTGTGGGTTGAGCAAAGAGTGAAATTAACTCTAGTTACTTAAGAAGTGTTTCCTCAATGTGGTGTTTCCTTGGTAGGCTGTTTCAGTCGCTTTGCTTCTGTGTTGTTACTGTCATGCTGAGGATATGTCCTGAATACTTCAGAATCTCTGTGGAAGATTGTTGAGCAAGCGCTGGGAAACCAGACACCGATTCTTATCTTGTGACACTACCGCAGGAAGGAAACAAACCCCTTGGTAAAAATTGTGTTGCAGGTTTATTAAGTCGAGTATTTAAAGATGACAGCGACATTCTCTCTGTCAAAAGCTTCCTTTATGTGTGGTTTGTAGAGGCCCTTAGTGGTACTTGATGGCGGCTGTTGTCAGTAGACAACTGACTTCCCTGGGCGGATTGCTGCTGTGAATGACTCCTTATTTATATTCCAAAATGGATTTGGGTAAAACCTGTGCTGACTTCTCTCTGGAAGTGGTTTCCTTGGAGCAGAGTAGTGTAGTGGTATGTTGCTTTGGGATGTTGTAGAAAGCTGTTGCTGAACTTAATTTCAAAAGAAAAGTTGTTTAATTCTTCTGTGAGGTTAGTTAAGGTGAAGTTGAAATATTCAACTAATTCTGTTGCTGTTTGGCTGGACTAGGTGAACCAAAGCACGGTGATAGCTGGTTCTCGTGTAATAGCATAGTACCTTTGAGGAGGGAAGTTGGAGGGTTGTAAGGCTCTAAGGCAAAAAGTAGAACTGTTCAGTTTTTCACGTTACTGTATTAACACTTTCCAGTCTCATCCTGCTAGGCCTCAACAGCTCAAGAGTGGTCCTCACGTGTTTTTTTTCACTGTGAGTGTTTGTCTTTTTAATTTTGGGGGGTAAAATTAATTGGTATGCTGAAAGTTTTTGCTAATACAATTGAGAACACGCTGTCTGTATTTACTTTTTCTAAGAACTTAAGAAGATTATAATTACCCCCTCCAGTGGCTATGCATCAAGGAAAACAACTTGGAAAACAGCGTTTTGCATCAGGAGTTGCCTATTTTATATCTAGTTTTGCATTTCAGGGAGTTTTATCTTGGTCATCGTGTCTAGTGATGGCTACTTCATTATTGCAAAATGACAATTTTATTATTTTTTTTCCATCTGAGTTCCTTAAGAGGCATGTAGGCAAACTTTACACTTTGGTGGACTTGCATAGTACAGAACATGGGTATATAATATGCTCCCTCTGGCTTAGAGAGCCGTCAGCTTTTAGCAATTTTTGTCTATATTTAAGCCATAGCTTAACAGAAACCGTAAGTGTCACGTGCAAATAATAATGTGAGAGGAAGGTGCTATACACACACATAAGTTATGTGAGTTACTGTGAGAAAAATGAAGATAATAGTTCAGGGTTTGTGACCCCATAACTGTAGTTACTGGCCTGCGTTGCCTTACTGGTAGGAAATGCAATGTAGCTTATCCATCAGCGGGAGGGCAGCTGGCTTAGTGCACAGCCTAGCTGTGGTTTACTGCTTTGTACTGCTTCTGCATGCTCACACCCCAACAACTTTGAACCTTTATGACTTTTGTATCTGTAGTAATCCTCCCAGGAATTACTATGGGCTGGAGAAGAAGTGTTGCAATGTTAGAAGGTTTTAGGATTCAGTGTTATTCTTGTCTGGTCTCAATCCAAATCCCAGTGAACTCCAGTAATAGATGTCAGCCAGGCTGACTCAGCTAGGGTTGCTTCTGCCTTTTTTATTGATTAAAATAGCAGTTCTTCTTTCTAATATTTAGCTCACTTATCCTCAGTGTTTGACAGTTAATTCTCTAAGTATCTGTGTACTGCCATGTAGCTCTGTGTCTTCTAAGACTTGTGTTGTCCTTCCTTCCCTCCCCTCCCCCAAATCTATTATAATCCCTAATTCTCTCTGACATGAACACCTCCCAGGAAGAATGACAGAATACAGTCTCAGGTAGCAAGTGTCCAATACCATCACTGGAAGATATCAGAAAGGAATAAATCCCTTCAAGCTAGTTGAACAACAGTGTCTGCTCTTGACGTGGCTTCAGTTTTGAGGGATTTTTTTGTGTTTATCCCTAGTTTTTCCTAGCGATTTACATTTGCATGGCATTAGTTTTGAGGGATTTTTGTGTTTATCCCTAGTTTTTTCTAGTGATTTATGTTTGCATGCAAAAATGGAAGAGGAACAAATGTTTTTTAAAAAAAAATGAACTTCTAAAGTTGAGTTTGAGGTTCTCTGAAATGTCTAAATATTTGGTCTCATACAATGGCCTAGTGCCCAGAAGCTGTTACTGTAAGCTTTGGGGTTTTAACGGTTTGTTCTTTACATGGGTATTCTTGCCCTTGTCAATGTGAGCAATGTGAATTGTATTTTGCAGTTAGTGACAATAGACAAAGCTGATCTGTGTGGAGTTTGCACAGATCTCCGCACGAGAGTACCTTTCTTCCGGCATTCCAGCCGCTGCTTTGGCAGGTGGTCTGTACAAGTGTAAGCGAACTGTACTTTTTCAGAGCTGGGGCTCGGTTAGTCTAAAATAGCTGGCTTTTCGGCAGCCTGTGGCAGGAGACTTGGGACTACTGACATGCACACTTCAGTGGTGCTGCTGGTCACTTTGGGGTTAGTGTGATGACCTATTTTCTTCTTTCTCCCTGTTTTTCCAGAAAATGGGAGAAGACTCCTGGCTTGGACCTTTTTCTCTCCTCTTCTTTGATTTTTAACTGAAGTTACACGAGATGATGATGATAATAAAAACAAAACAAGCTTTGTGTGTTTTGTCATCTAACTATTGGCAGACTGCTTCAGAATTAAATAACTGATACTTGGGAGTATTTGTAATTTTCAGGTTGTATGTTAATAGCAGTTTATCTCAGTGGCAGTTGCCAACGTTATTTTTCAGCTTAAATAGCAATTCTTCCTTTGTAATGTTTATTTCACTTATCTTCAGTGTATTTCTAGAGAGTAATAGTATAATTTTGCTAAACCAGATAAACCAGACTCTCTCTTGTTTGGGTGAGATGTTTCCTGTTCACATGATGATCCTGAAATCCCATTGTGGCCTTCTTTCATATATGAATTAGTCTTTTTAGTGTGCATTGACCAGGCTTCTACGAAGTATTCCAGAGAAGGTTCCAGTGGGACTTTATAGAGGTCTTCTAATGCTCTGGCAGAAATATCTTGCCGGTAAACCTTAGGATCCTGTTTTCTTTCCTCAGTCCTCTCAAGGTTTCTCTGCTTTGTCTTCATAAGCTGCAACTTCTAACAAAAAATATTACTACTGAAGTACGTTATGTTAAATGGGAAGAGAAGCTATAGGTTAAATACAGCATTGGTAAGTATCACTGTTGCCAACAGTCCTTGGGCCTACCATAGTTCAGGTCATGGTGGGAGTGATGTTAGTCATACTCGTGCAGAAAGTATTCAAGGAGCTCAAAGATACCCCTAGCAATGTGCAAATAAGCAAGGGAGAAGAGCGGAAAGAAAAACTGGGTACCATTTTTAGAGGCAAGAATGTGCTGAAAAGATCCTTTTGAGAATATGGGTAAGACCTGCTCTGCAATATTCAACCCCACTTGTTTAGCCTTTTGTGGAAGACTTACTGCTGTTGATCTTTCACTACTTGTTTTTTGTAGTAGTCTCAAAGACAACAGTTGTGTGGGTTTTGCCAGCCCTATGCAGTTAAGTTTATTTGTTTGGAGTAACTGAATATAATGTTGGATGTGTTTATAAAATAAAAGCTGTAGAGAGTAGTGAAAACTACAAATACAGATAGTTTGTTGTACTTGGTCCAAAAGATAAGGCTCTAGTAATTCAATGTGGGAGACTGTTAAGAGAATAAAAGTGTAATTGATTAAAAAAAAAAAAAAAAGTAGTGAGGGAATATCTGTACCATAAGGCTTGAGAATGTTATGATAAAATCAGGTCTCCGGAATTCACATTTGAAGTTGATATTGCAAAGATTGACTTTATTTCTCCAGTGACGTTGCCCAGTTTTGCAAAATGAAGAAGCATCTTCTTTTGTAAACACTGTGCCCTAAAGGGGACTTGGAGTTAACAGTAGACCTGGGCAAAGACTGATTCTCTCTGTAGAGAAGCTAGCATGAAAGATAGGTTGAAGTGTTCTAGGCTTTTTTATCCGTCTTGCATGAGAATAGTCCTTATCAACACCACTTCTGTTCTTGTGCTGAATCAGAAAGAACTGTTAGGGTTTTGTCTATGGCAGCTGAATGTTTTGACATTGACAGGGTTTTCATGATCTTAAATTGAACTAATTTAATTTGCCAGTAATGCTGATCACGTTAAAAAAGATCACTGTAAGCAAAAATGTTAAGATTTATACCTCTAGACATCATCCAAAAAAGATGTTGTCCAAAAAGCTGAAGAATTACTGTCTTGCGCACTGTGACTACTGACTGGCCTGTTTATTCCCTGGGGTAGGGTGATGAGTAGTAGCTGGTCCCATGATGGCTCGTGCTGTTGCAGTGGCTGAGGGAGCTCCTGGATACCCCACCTCAGCTTGTAAAGAGAAAGGATTTGGGAATGAGTGCTCTTGATCTTGGGAGGAGTAGCAGTACAGGTAGGTCTCCCTGACACCTTCACTCAGATATGGCAAACCTGTTTGTTTCTCTGTTTCCTATAGACACAGAGATCATGGAGATGCTGCCCCATTCCCTCTGTTCCTTCAGTTTAGACCTCACTTCTGCCTGCCCATTTGAACCTATGTGGTGGTAGATGTTGCATATAAAACTGGGGGTCAGAGATGTTTCTTCAGATGGAATTGATTATATATATACACACACACAAAAACATATGTATTTTTACATGTATCTACCTGCAGAACTAAAAGGTGAATAACTATAGAATAGCTGGTACAGGTGAGAAGTGGTGGATAGCAAGGGTGGGAACAGAAAGCTGGGTAGATACAAGCATGAAATGAATAGAACAAGCTTTTGGGAGAGGAATCGAGAGTCTTTACCTGCCATTATACGCATTTCTTTAACTAACACTTTTGTATACTTTTGGCCCTTTGCTGTACTGGGGCAAAAATAAACCTGATTTTAAAACATTTAAGAACACTCCTCTTACTGTACATCATGATCAATCTTTGATATTATAGTCTGTTATTCAAAATCTGTAAACAAGTCATTAGGTAGGCACAGATTATGCTTATATTTTTGTGGCGGTGGCGGTGGTGGGTAAATTGCGTACAGCTGATTTGATCCAATTTGAAGCCCAACCTTGTATCTCCCAGGAGGATATGTAGAGAAGGTACTGCATAGTGTGTTCCATGTTATGGTGTAGTGCAAGTTGTTGTTCTCTTGACTTGCATTTTAAATTAAGAATAAATAGTTCTGTTTTCAAGTATTTCCTAGCCTCTATAATTTTATAGTAGCTTTTATTGCATGCTCCCTTAAAATCATATCTAGTACATAAAACTCTTGCATATAACTATAAGGTTGAAAGGCATAAAATCTTTACGTGACTCTAGTTAGTGATGCAGGTGTTCTAAGTTTAAGAATTGGCATATGTTAGTGACACAAGTCCTTGAAAGATATTTTGAATTTAGCAGGTGGTTATTTGAAAACTAGTATGCATTTGTTATGAGAAGAGTAGGATGCATAGGGGAGAGAATATCAGTAGGGCTTTTATAATGCTTTGTGCCTAGAAACAAGAATATTTCTACTACTTTTCTGTTTACTTTATTGTCATGCTGGAGAATGCAGACTGGTCTCATTTGGGCTTCTGTTAAAGTGAAACAGTCTCAGCTGTTTGACGTGAAAAGTTCACGTCTCAGCCCGTGTGAACACAGACTCTATGAACTCTTTGGGTTGAATGCTGTTTAGGAAAAAAGAACGGGTAGAGATGGTCTGCAAGTACAGCAAAGTCCTCATGCCGATTGTTGTATTTCAAAAGCAGTTAGCACTGCTGCCTTTTATTTAGTATTTGTATCAGATTTCCAGAGGCCAGAGAATATTGCACTAGATTGGGATATATCAATTTAAGCATGTTTTTCTGCAATTGCTTGAGTAGATAAGAAATCTGCTAACTGTTATACTTCAACATTGTCTGGTCAGCATATTTGAAGAACTACTAGCATTTTATATATAGGACCTGAGTTTAACCTCTATTGAAGTTGCTTTGGGGGGAGGGAGCGGGGAAAGCGGCTTCCTACTTTGTTCAAGGGAGTAAAGTGGTTTTTGTGTGTGGTGGTGTGTTTTTAATTTTTTTTTTTTTAAAAAATCCATATAGACTTTGGTACTGAATGTGCATGAAGTTCATGTTGGTTCCTCCTGATGGTATATAATAGCTAAAGAAAAATTTTATTGCCATGTAATTTTCTTTCTCTTTCTACAGGCACAGTAATAAAACTGGTCAGTGATCTAGTAGTTTTTGGCACTTTTTAAGAAAGAGAATGCATTTTTAGCTTTAACAGTCTGTTAAGGGAGGAAAAGTAGTATATAAGCTGTTGATTTTTCATTCAGTAGTTCCAAGTGCTTGAACCCTGCTAGATGTTGATCTCCAAAAGCTTATTGAATAGAAAAGAATTGTTGGTTTTGGTTTGAGATACTTTCAAAAGTAGGAAACTGCCAAAAGCAATTTGAAGGTGTGGTATAAGCTCCTGTTCTTCGGATTTAATTAATTAGTTTCATGCTTGTAGGCTGATTTTTAGTTTAGTCTGTGCTTGCAATTTATTTTGTAAAAAGGAAAAAAAAGAAGTTTAGTTTCTAGAGCCATTTGGCATTTTTTGCATTTTCCCTGTTGTTGCTATAGTGGTGGTGGTGCAGAGGTCAGAATTTGAGGCTTCTTGCCTACACTGCACTGGTGGAAGTTCTCGCTTTTCCTGTTGCTGAAACTTTGTTAATGTAGATATGGTGAATGATGGTGTTTAGATCAATGGCTGCCAAGAGCTTTAGTAGGAGCCACTCCAAATGCTCTACATGCACTGTTTTGTTTTATTGTTGCAGGCAGCAGTGCATCTGAGGAAGAAGGTAGTTGTTGTTGATGTCTGCCATTTCCCCTCCCCAGTGCATATGAAATAAGAAGGAACAAGTGATGATGAATGTCTAGGTGACATAAGATTAAGCAATCTGGAGTCTTAGTCATTACTTCCTTTTGAAATACTTGTGTGTAATATTTAAAAATTTGTGCTGGCACAGACTTGGTTTTAGCTGTTTTCCTGGTGGAAGCAACACCCATTTGAGGTAGTCTTAATATATAGATTGCTTATAACCTCTGATGCTAACAGAAGAGAGCTATAATTTCTTGGTGCTCTTATTTTGCAGTTTCTTGAAAAGCAGCACAGAAATACTTTCTCTCAGATAGCTAGTCCTAACTTACAGTTTGTATACTAGAAAATAACTAAGGTCACTTTTTTGGGGGCCCAAAATAATGATTGGTTCTGTACTACAGCTGAGGAAACACTCCTCTAAATCAACAATCAGAAAACAGCAAGGGTAAAGGTGGGAGACAGAGGGCATTAGCACCAAGGGAAGGTATAACTGAGCAAGTCTTGCATCACTCTGGTTTCTGAAGGCAGTGGGTTCCTTGGGCTGTGGCACTAGTAAAGGCAATTTTTATTAAGAGGCTAATATGAGAGACTTGAAAGGTCTTGCGCCTAGATGGAAATATCCACTGTGCTCTGGTAAAAACACAGTTTGAGTTTTGGCATATTTCTAATACTCTGAAATGAGATTCCAAAAGATAAAAAGTTATAATCAAAATTTAAAGAACAGGCAGATTTTGTGGCGCTGGCCCAATGGACATGACTTGTGATTCACATACTTTTCTTAGTCCCTTTTCCTGCTAACTAAGGAAAGCAGAATGCAAATATACATTTTTAAATTTGAGTTATCGTGGTCAAGTTATTACACATTTGGCACCAAGCCCTCCTCTGAAGTTTACCTTGCAAATCCATCTCAACTACAAATGGGGATTGTATGGAAGTCTTTTCAATTGAAGTGTGTCAGTTTGTAAATGGAGAGCTATTTATAATTCTTACGAAGAGAAAGTGTTGAACCAGTATAACAAATGTAGTTCTCAGGTGCAGATGTTTGGCTATATTCCAAAGTTTTGGTATGACTGAGATACGCATCCTTTTCTTCTTCTCCCATGATTCCCCTTAAGTGATCTTGATCTGCCTCATGAGCATGATCTCATTTCCACATCAGTTACATAGAAGCTGAACCTACCTCAATTTCTTGCCTGTGATCTATGCGTCTTCCGGTTGCAATATCTGTTTAATGAAGTTTTCCCCCCTCAAGCCCCAGAAGACTTGCTTTTTGCACTGGGGACCCCTGCTTCTCTCCTGTTTACGACTTTCGTGCTTCCCCATAGTTAATTGATCGGCAGCCACCCAGCCTCACTGGTTATGTGGATTGTGGAGTGGAAAAAAGGCTGTGTTTCAGTAAGGAGATGGTTGGTGAAATTGGGAAAGTACTGCATGACCACCATGTTCTTGACAGCATTTAATAACACCCAATTCATCATGTAACCGTTTTTAGTTTGTGGTGTTGAATATTGTTATATATTGTTAAATTGTTAATATACCTAAAACTTTTACAAGGAGCAAAAGAACCAAATTGTTACTAAAAAGCTTCTGTTAAGACAAAGTGTGCCAAGCTTCAGTAAAGAAAGGGGGCCGATTTGGATATCGGCAACCTGGGAAGCTTCATTCCCCCTTTTTATTCTTATAAAATCCAGTCTCACGGGGGTAGTTAGCTTAGAAATGGCTTCTGTAATATTCATGTGCTCTCAAACTCTCTTTTTGTCATTTCTGGTACAGCCACTAATATCGCTTATTTGGGAGGAAAGCAAGCAGTAAGCTAGGTACAGTCTAGCTGTGCAGACTATTGCTGAAGATAAGGTTGGGAGAATGGAGGAACTGGGCAGCCCCTGAAAATCTCTCAGCCCACTGGTAGCATCTCCCAGTGCTGTAGTGGAAAAATTGCTTAATTGGTCTGTAACCGGAAAGTCTTATATATGGTCAATATGTTGCATGACAAATCTGGGTTGTATGTATCATGTGGTTTTCTTCCTTCCACCCCTTGCCTGAGGGGTGGTGTAAGTCGTGAGCCTTGGGCTGAAGCCTGGCTTTATCCTTGCCCTGTGGCCTGATTTCTCCATTGTATGGGCTCTTACTGTATCTACCATTGCTTTGGGGCAAGGGGGACAGTGACAGAGGACCAGAGCTCATAAGGTTATGTGTTATGGTAGGAGTGCTTGTGACAGCAAGTTACTTAGCCAAGCTCTATGAAAAGCCGAAGGTACAGGTCAGCCACATGTTTGAGTGATCATGGTACCATTCTGTAAATGTTTGCCCCTAAACTGGTTTATTAGCAGCTTTTTGTTGTAATTTTTAAAATGATGTCTTAAAAACTAATATAATTCAGCTTTGCCTTTATTCTACCTTTGTAAAAGCAAACACATAGTGTATTGAAGCCTGCATAGGGTTTATGGCATGGAAAGCACTACTTCTAGCAGTTGGTTAAAACTATTAGTATTTCTTTCTTTCTTTCTTCTGAAGTATCATTCCATTAAGTCTTTCGGGCCAGTAATTATAAAAAGGCCCTAACTTAGTGTGTTGTACATATCGTCTTAAATGCAGGTGCTGACATTTTGATTTCCTACAACATTAGTTTTAATCCCATTCCCTGAAGTTTTTGGAAGTGGTCTTCTGTACCACCTCTCCTACGCTTAGCAATGGCAAAAAGTGTGCTGTATTGGAACATCTAATTGCTGCTCAAAAGGTACAGGTGAGTTCAGTCTTGCATAGTAGCCAACATTAGAGCAGCTACTCTGTGAATATAATACATCAACTTGAAAATAATTGAGATAAAAATTCTCTTTTAAACACCTCCCAAAAAAAAGTTCACCTAATAAAAGTTATATGTTGTTACTTGGACAGGTTTGACGTTGGCTGGATTTTTAGCTGTGTTTTCCAATTCAGGATGTTAGAGGAGTTCTGAATTTTTTTAGGTATGAAAACTTAGGGGTAGCAGCAGTGTCCTTTGAGTTATTTTTTTTAAACCTTATGATTGCTAACCTCTTGTACTTTGAACTTTATTATGTAGTTTTGTCATGTTCTGTTTCTTAGCTTCTCATAAACCTTTTACAGGGGTGAACCCCAAACACTGAACCTCCTCCTGTGTGACACCTTTGACTTCAAATCTGATAAAGTATAGTTACATTTTAACCTCAAGATGTAAGCTGCAGTTAGGAAATGAAGCCCAATGAACTTCCCTCCAGCAATATGCTGTAGTTACTGTAAGCTTTGTTCACATCTGTTGGAGACTTTCGACTTTACTGCTACCTTTACTGATACCTTTTTTCCCTGTAGTCAGACTTAATCTGATCAGATTGATTCTGTGGGATACCTTAGGTTGTATTCCGATACAGCTCTAGTTGTACTTGAAGTTCTGGGCATCAGCTGCAATTTGAAGTTTATTATTGCTCAGTATGTACCACTAAAAATCTTGAATACCTCAAATGAGTTTTCCTGTGCCTCCCACCCTCTGGCCTCTTTCCAAACACTCTGGCAGCTGAACTGAGACGTCAGTATCTTGTCCTAAAGCTTGGACAGTCAAGTTAGGTTTTGGCTTAACTTTATTTCCTCCATTAAGCAGCTGGGCTATTGGATAGTGTGTTTGCGGGGGGGGGAGACTGAATCTGGCATGGTGAAGAACGAAGATGAGTGAGAAGCACAGACTGGGTTTGTATGTGTTTGCTCTGGACACGGTGAGAAGGGAAGCCTCTAAACAGAACGGATTATGTATCTGTGAATGTATGTTTCGCTTGAGAAAGTGAGCTAAAATGTCAGCATATGCCAAGGTGGATTTCCGTCTGGGTATTCTTTCAATTTTATGGAGAGTAATAATGGCATGGGTTTGATTTTCTTAAAGTGCTGTTCACAGTGGTTGTAAATAGGGAGGAGTTAAAACGACAGCTGACCCACTTGCTTCCAAACTGGAGTGGATGTAAGGTTTTGCATAAGTTGGTTTAAACTACTTCTCTTTTTGAAAAAAGAAGAGAAGAAAGTGAACAGTGGAGTATATTCATGTAGTCAGGATGAAAGGCCATACATTGCTGCTGCATAGAAAACTCTGCTTGCCCTAATTGTCTAAAGAGGATAGAGTGATGCTGATCTGATGTACTGTGCTGTCAAATGCACAAACTACAGAAAGCAGTTGACATTTTTATTAGAGTTGCAATTTAGCAGATAAAATTGAGTTAGAATTTTGTCCATCTTTAAACTTTTCCTTTGTAACTGGTAAAGTCTTTAAAAAACTTGACTTGCTTTTTCAAGGAATTACGTAGTATGTTCCCAATTTGTATATAAACATCGACTTGCTTCCTATTTGCAAAAGCTTGTCTAATTTTTCTGATTGTCTCGAAGTCCCACTTTTAAACTTTCTTTTACATCTTAAAATCTTCAGGATGTGGCTTTTTACCTTTAGATTGCACTTATTATGTGGGTCTCTCTTGTATTTTTGGAAACACTAATTAAGAAGTAGAACAAACCGTACATAAAAGAATTGATGATGAGTGAATGGTTCACACATCCCTAAAGGAAACTAGTACGTTCGTGTTGCATCAGGGCACTGATAAAGTCACGTTGGGTGTACAGGTCTTTCTAAGTACCTGCAATTTTTCAGGCTATAACTCTAAAAAAAAAAAAAAAAAAAAAAAAAAGTAGTTTGGTTTTTTTTTTCCATACAAACTAGATAATCAGGAGTGGTGGATTGCTGCTGCATGTTGAGGCTTGAGTTGTTAAAAGCAGTTAAAAGTGCTTGATCTGCCTCCAGGGTAAAATTAAATTACAAAATTGCTTTTGCTGTAGTTTGGCGGTATAGAAGAACAAAACCCCTGCCACTTGGGCAAGTTGTGACAAGTATGCAAGTTGCATACAAACTTTGTTGTGAAGGAATCTCCAGAAGTTCTCAAGGCTTTGTTAGGGAGACACAGCTGAAGTATTGTTTGTTTCTTTTTCTGACCATGTCCTCGTGCTAACCAAGCGGGGAAAAAAAAATCAGCAAAAATAAGAAGTAAAAGGACTAATATGAAAAATTTGATTCAGAATGACTTGCATTTGAGAGCGATTGTATATATGATTAATAAAGTATGTTTGTAATTAAAGTACAACTAAAACTCTACATAAAGAATGGATGTACATAAAATATGCTGAGTGTGGGAAGCTAGATTTTATTTTTATGTCAATTTTAATTTTTCTCTTTTTGGTGGGGAAAAAAATCATTAAGAATCATTAGCCTCTGATCAGAACAGCAATTCTGAAGACACATGTAACAGATTTTTATCGTTTATGACTTCAATGAAAAAATTCAGAATTCTAAAGCTTTTGGAAAATGCTGACATCTCCACTGAGTAAGTGTCTAAGGTTTGACTATGGTTTTTCTCATTTTCTTTTCAGCATTCTGTACTTCATTTGTCTGTACTGTGTTTGGAGACCTTTCTCCAGTATTTGGCTACATACCAGCTGACTCGTAGCTGTTTACATCTTTGTCTACTCTCACATCTCTAAGCACACGTTGGACTCGGGGGAAAATGTCTTGATGGATCCATCCTAAGTGTGATATGCTAACGGCTCTCGACGGTGGTTAACAATGGCTTCTAAGTGGTAAGGCCTTTTTCACAATTCTGTCATAAATAAATTTTCATGCACCTAACTTTTTTTTCCTTTTTGCTTGGGTCTTTGTTGTCTATATTATACTGTTAACACACTTTGAACTACTACTTCAGATATCAATTATCTCAATAGAAGGGTGTCTGTACTGTGTTAAATCAAATAAGAACATTTGATTTAACATGGTACAGTAACTGATCGTGGCCAAAAGTGAATGTTTAAGGAAGAGGTTAAGAACAGGGCAAGCAGCCTCCCATCTTCCAGTCACCTGTAGCTCAGGGACTTCCTAATCCAGATGTGGTTCCTGTACATTTAGTAATCCTCAGATTGTACATTTAGTAATTCTCTCATATAACTTCTGTATGTTCAATAATCCTCTCAAGTTTTCTTTTACAAACATCTGTGCTCAATGCAAATCAGACTTCTTGGAGCTAATAGAGTCCTCCTTTACAATGTGTGGGCAGGTGTCTGAGCTCTGTCCTCTTGTGGATGAAGCCAGGTAATGCAGCTAATCAGTAAAGGCCGTCACAGTTCCTTACATAGATGCTCTTTACTGCTCTTCATGTAAGGATTTTATCAGTAGTAAATAGATCCATATTGCTGTCAAGCACAGGGCAATTATTGTGGATAAAGCACTTCTGAACTGAAATAGATTTGGATAGATCTAACTAATCCAACATCTAAACCATCCTTCAAAAAGAATGCAACGTACTGCTTCCCTATAGTCAAGTGGTAAAACTGATAGACTGTACTTCCTTTTGGCCTCTGAGAACAGAGAGTATATTGGCGTGACAGGAGGAAAATATTGAAGTCCAGTTATTTCTACAGTATTTGCTATGTGGACTTCTGTATTCAAGACATTCTATATTCATTATATATTCTATAATATTACTTTATAGAATGTAATAGAATATTATATGCTCTATTATTAACTAATTACCATTAATAATTAGAATATTATATATTCTATAATATTTTTAGTGTAGCTCTTGCTTTCCTTTATTGTATTGTCCTATGTATTCTTTACAGGAGAAGTATACAATAAAATAGAATTTGAATGTATCATAAGTTCTGCCATTGGATCATCTCCAGTGTATCATATGCCTGTGGTTTGCCTCCATCACTGGCTTTCACTTCTAGTTATAGAACATGCTGGCTTGCTTCACTGTCTGTTAGAATTTTATACCGTAATTATTTTTGTTCTCATGTATGTATTCTTTCTTTCAAAAGATAATAAATTTGTTGCTGCAGAAGCTTACCTTGAACCTCCATATCTTTCTGTTGCTTAAGGAAGGCAAATACACATTTTGGCATTAGAGTAGGAACTCCAGATCAATCTTGTAAATGAAACAGAAAAATGGAGGCAGAGGGTTTGAGAACATTAGTATCATTTTTTACTGTAAGTTGTTCTCTTGTGGGTGCTTATCATGCTTCGGACAACTCTAGTTTTACCTCACTTTAAAAGGTTTTAATGATTACGTATGTTTCTACATTTCTGTATGTTTATATAGAAAACATGCTCCAGTGACAAACGTGGAGCGTTCAAGGTTGAATTGTGTAGTTTTTCCTTATTGGAAACAAGGCTGTTCAGTGCTGATCCAGTTTTTGGAATACTTCTCAGTAATTGTTGTACTTTCTGTACTTACTGCTAGATGTTTAAAAAGCAATCGGGTAGTAGGTTTAAAAAAAATATCCTTAGCGTTGGGTCCTTAGCTTTTGTATCTGTTGTCTGTCTTCAGTATTAAAAACCTATTGTGTTGTGTGTAGGCAATAAACATGGTTTGGGGTTTATTTTTTTCACTTCAGCAAAAGGTAAAGACTGTCAGGGTGTATTTTCCTGTCGGAGAATGCAGAGAGAGTCTTACCTCAAGTGCTTTCCTTTAAAAATACGTGAGAAGAAAAAATAATATATAGCTGGGAAAATGTGCCAGCTGCCATTCTTCTTCTGTGTTACTAATTTACTCCCTGGAATCAGTTCCCTGATCAGCAGACCCGGTTGCTCATGGCTTTATCCAGTCAAGTCTCAAAAAGCTCTCATGGTGAAGACGACATGACCTCTCTGAAAAATTGTCTGGAGCATCAGTATGCTGAAAAGCCTATTTCTGTCTGTAAATGCAATTGCTAAATAGTATTCAGAATAACTAATGTATCTGTTCATACATTACAAGTGTTTTTGCAGGTGTAGCACTTAAGTTTGGTTAAGGTTTTTTTCCAGTATAATTAAGAAAATAAAGGACCATCAAGAGGAGAAAAGGTTTGGTTTTTTGGTTTGTTGTTTTTTTTTTTCCTCTGCTTAAATAATCATTTGGGATTAAAGCAGTACTTGATACTCACTGCCCTGCTCAGCAGTTTCATTAGCTGTGTCTATATAAAATGTAAGATGGATATTGGGGAAATAAATTGAAATATTAAAGTTCTTTTTTATTAACAAAGTTTCTCTTAAGATGTGTTTTGTATTTTACATAGCTCAGTGGGCTTCACCAATTTTTAATAGGGTTTTTTGTGGGCTTTGTTTTTCCCTTCCTGCTTCATTTGAACATTAGTTCTCACTCTGCTGCCCGACTAGAGGTATGTTTCTGCTAAAGAGCTTTGTAGACCATGCTCACTTGCAGTGACAAATGACTTGCAGAATGCCTTACACTTGATGCCTCGTGTTGTTCAAATACTGTGGAACAGCTGAGACACATCTGCAAGAAAACAGAAGATGAAAATGCTAATAGGGACACAGAAGAGCTGCTTAATCTGTGTGGTGAGAAAGCTGTGTGTGTCAGGCTAGGGTGGAAAAAAAAACAAACTGTTGAACCTGTCTTGTAGGATTTCCCTTCCCCAGGATTGTGGGGATTTTTTGTGCTGCTTGCATGTAGAAGGTCAGGGGTTTTTGTGGTGTGGTGTTTTGTGGTGGTTTTCTGTGTTTTGGTTTTGGTGGGGGTTTTTTTTGTAGCAACATCCAACATTCATAAAAATTCCTGTTTTTTCAACCTGTTGTAAAGCTTTTTCTTTTTGAACTTATTTTCTGTCATGGAGAACAGCTATGTATCTTTATCATGAATGATAATTTTTAGTTTGATTAAGATTTCTTTGTGACCATCTATTTGTTTTAATGTAATC
This sequence comes from Aptenodytes forsteri, assembly GCF_000699145.1. Classification (NCBI taxonomy): domain Eukaryota; kingdom Metazoa; phylum Chordata; class Aves; order Sphenisciformes; family Spheniscidae; genus Aptenodytes; species Aptenodytes forsteri. The sequence continues at coordinate 8,968,719 of NW_008795127.1, forward strand.
TACTGGTATATTGAACATAACATACAAGGTGCTATTGGTGGTGTTCTTTAACACCTAAAATGTTAGGTGTTTTGGCCTTCAGAGGGGCTTGAACTGTTGTGGATTCTTTTAGAAGTCTGCTTATGCATCAGCAAGAAGATGGTGGAGAAGGAAACACTTGTCTGCTAACTAACTTTGGTCTTGGTTAACTTTGCACTATTACAGCTCTGAAATTTATTTATATACAGCTATCTGTATGCATATGTATCTTAATCTTATTTTTAACACTCTTTTTGGTCAGACAATTATTTTACTATTGGTTGTGGAGATGCTGCTGTTCTCCATGTGCAGCCAGCAACTGTTTGCTTGAAAAGAATTCACTTGGAGCAGTGCTTAATTTAAAAGAAACAGCAACTTCTATTACAAGGTGTAGAGTAACTGCACAAGTTACAGTAAAGACTGTATTACAGTTTAAATCTATGATATATAATGGAATGGGAACCAGAAGTCCTTAGGGAACTGGAAAATGCCTGTCCCTTGGCTAGTAGCTAATGAAAACGCTATATGTCTTTATCCAAAACAAGTACTTTACTTCAAAGACGGGGAGACAATGATAGGCGGTTTTTCAGAGTTTTGGGTAGAGGACAAGTGATGCAGCTACTTCTGATACCTCCTACACAGTTGCAGAGCTTTCCTGTGGAAACTCTGAGTTCCCCTCTTTTGTGCTTCTGCCCAGTATGGCTTAACATAGTGCCTTGTTTGGCCCAGGGCACCTTGCACCTACAGTGCACCACTGATCATGAAGTTCTCGCCTCTGCTATCCTCCTTAGCAAGTATCTCTGGCTCGGAAATGGCTTATGAAATGCACCAAGGCTCGCTTCTGATGCAGACAATACAGCAACAACAACAACAACAAGTCCCTGATCCTTTGATTTGAGGCATACCTTAAAGGATATAAGGATTCAGGCTAAAATGTAAAGCGGGGTCAAGGAAGGAATAACAGTGTTGTGTGAGGAAAGGGGCCCTCTCTGTTTGTGGTCTGCTGAACTAATATTCTTAATTTTAACTGTATTTCATTGGCTCTTCTGTGTGAATGACGAAAGATAATCCTAGTGTGGACAAAAATACAGTCTTGACACCTGTGTGTATTTCCACTTGTAGATGGCTTGAAACACTCGTACTGTAAGCTGACCTGTGTGTGTTAAAAGTGTGTATGTTAATTCTCTTTAGACAATTCTTTTCTTCCTGTTTAACACACATTAGCTTGAAAAGAGTGGATGTTTTTGAAAATTGGTTACTAAGAAATGGAAAGCAGTAAAGTTCATTTTGTGATGTGTTCCTTAAAGAGGAAGTAATTCCAGCCTCAAACTTTTTTGAAAAAGAATCCTCCTGTCTTTCACTATGACAATTAGAAGTCTTTTATTATTAGTCTATTTAAAAAGCCACAAGTGAGGAAAGGACGCAGGTCGTCTTTAGTCTTTCTATTCTAATCAGATGACTGGAGCATCAATTTTTCTTGAAATAAAGGAATCCTCGCCTTCCTGGGTGATCATGTTCAGCTATGTCCTTAAATTTCAATGGTCGTCTCTCTCTGCTCTTCAAAGGCAGTTTTTTTTCTTGTCGCTTCTGATAAGAACAGGCTTACCCTCTCCTTCAGATAGTTGTAATACAGCAAGTCTTCCAAATCCAAATAAGGAATTTTTTCTTAAATCCTTTCACAATACATGCTCATCTCACATATGCTGCTTCTGGTGTTAGAAATTAGAATACTTCTTTTTAATCTGATGATATATGTTAGTTAAATGTACACTATTTTGTCTTAATCTGTATTTTTCAAGTTATCATTCATGACGTGTCTGTCTGTTCCATAGATCCGTCTTAATTTGTGATACGTGGGAACTAATACATCAAGGTGCTCTTTGAGCTTTTCTGTTGCCCCCAGGTCACTGTCAGAATGCCTGAGCAGTGGAGCCTGTGTGAAGGAGCAGTACCTTTGCCTTGATGGCTGTCTCTTAAGGAAGGACTGTTCACCCAGCTTCTGAAGCTGCACAGTTAGTGTGCCATGTATTGTTTCTGTTTTTTTTTTTTAATTTATGGTGGCCTTGTTTACCTCTCTGCAATTTCATAAGCTTTACTGTAATAAGACTAATTTTAGTGAGCAAACCTGCATGGGTGTGCATAAGTACATAAATGTTCCATATAGGATAAAAATGGAAGCTTTCTTTTGGGTGGCTCAACAATTTGTTGGTTTAGGTTCCTTCACCTTCCCACATATTTGTTTGCTTAGTGACTTTGATGTACTGAGAATTATTTATTCTAGCAGTGCATTTAGCAACTGTGTTTTCTTATGTGCTAATAATCCAAAATTGCTGGGTTTTAAACTTATTTTCTTTTTTCTCCCCTGCTTACTAGAAACATTTTTGGACCTTAATTTAGCACCTAACTTAGTTGGACCTCTGTTTGATCTCAACTATATTGTAGCTTTTCAAATAGGAAGCGTAAATGAGATTTCATCCAACATCTTACACTGAAAGTTAGTATTTCCTTTCCTGTGTTCAAAGCCCTGAAACTAAAACCTTGCCAAACAAACCTAAATTACATCTATTCTCTTTCCTTTCTAGAAATCATAAAAGTGCAAATTCCCTGCCTTTTGTCTTTTTTCCTTTTAGAAATGAAACATAATCACTTAAAATAAATCTACTATATGTGAACATCTATGGCATTGAAAGGAGAGCTCTGTTTTCTGTTAAATGTGAATGACATTTTATGAATGTTTATGTACTAAAGCTACAATACTGGGGTTCCCATAGGCTCACATGGAGCTCTACTGGGAGCACCCTCTGCTGCATCTGATGGTCTGGTTGTTGTTACGGATTTTCTTTCTTTTCTTTTTTTTTTTTTTTCTTTCTCTCCTCCTTAAGACAGGAGACAATTGAATGTTAATTAAAAAAACTTGTTCAGTGGAAAGAATATCCATAAACATTCTGTGTCTGCATATGGAAAAACCTTCACTCTCTTTTAGGGTTACAAAATTTACATAAAAGTTTTGCTCTAAATTAGTAGCTGGTATTCATCTGATGTATTACGTTCCTTAAGTATCTTACTTTTCCACTGCCTTGAATTTAATATAATCATTACATGTCCCTCATAGGTAAGGAAGGCATCTTGATCTGAGCAAGAGTGAATTTGTTTTCTTTTAATACGGGTGCCAATCTTTCTGTAAGCCATAAAATGTTGGCAACTTCAGCCCAGAGTACCTAGTACAACTACAGTTATTGTAAGAACTGATAGATGGGGCTGTTTTCTATTTAAACCAAATTACATAGTTCTTCCAGCAACATTTATTCTTTTTCGTTATGTTCAGATTATGAAGTGGAAATGCATTCAAGTTATTAAGTAAAAAGAAGGGGCAAAGACATCTATGTTTTGCAGAAGAATTGGAGTGCTGTTGTTTTATAATGAAGTCTTTCATTTAGGATTTAAAGAGGAAAACTAGTACTATTTTAAAATCTAAGCTTATATATTTCCACTGGAAAAATCTTGTAATGCTTTAGAGATTATTATTTCTGTCTTTGAGATAGAAGAGATGAGAAGGGAGAAGTTTTAAAGTTATTGTCCCAACATATCTGTGGGCAAACATACATGATATGTAACTTGTTTCTGATAATACTCTGTTAAGAAAATAGATACATTAGTTTTAACTAACTATATCCTCTAGCTAAGAGTAACTTTCTGAAGTCCCACAGATAGCATCTCTGTGTGAGAAATAATTTATCTTCAGCAACTTGATTTAGCTACCCTTGTTGCTGAACAAAGATGTAACTTAAGAAAATGACGTTCTTATTTCTTCTATGACTAATTTTAATATTAACCTATGAATTGTGATCTTTAGTTGTACATGCTTCTTTGGCACTGTGGTTTTCTTACAAGAAAGAGATCAGACTATGAAATTTTATATCTGAGGACTATATTATATGGGATTTAAAAATACATTGCTCCTCAGCTAACGTAAATCTTTAGATACAAATATATTTCACTATAACTATTATATATACTGTTTCAGAGTTTTAGTAGTAAGGTCTGTGTAACAGAGCACAGAGGATGTATGCCTAAACTAGTAGAGACTTGAGCATGTCAGTCCATGCAAATGGACTTGTGAATTTACCCACTCAGTTTTTTTTACTAGGTTGAATATTAATTTCTACTTTCTGTTTTGCAGTGTAGATAAACTTTCTGTGACCATGTTTCAAAAACTCTGTCCATTTTGCAGGGGAAGAACTAAAATAGATTAGAGTGGATGAATGCTATGTAAACCAAGGCAGACCCTATATTTAATCTAGATGTCCAGAGGATTTTCATTGGTATTGGAAACTGAGCTTGTCCTGTGTACTGTAAACTCGGTGAGCCTGCTTTTTTTACATAATAGAAGCTATGGAGAAGAGTCACAATGAAAAAAGTATAATGATAGTTTCCACAGGTCAGTAACATTTTACACATGCCTTCCTTGTATAAAATTTTAAGTAGTAAACTAAGATTAGGTCAGGCTTGGTAAGGGAAGCAAGATAAACTGGTGCTGTATGCACTTTTGGGATTGGAATGAAGGTTATTTTGAACAATAAACTATAGATTCTTTCCCTGGCCATTTGACTTTTATGCTTTTGGCATGATTTTAAAAGTTGGCCATTCAGACATGAGGAAATTCTTCTACAGATGTGTACTTTCATGTAGTGCTAGAGAAAATTCTAACAGAAACAGTAACAAAGGCTGTGAAAATAGCCATCAAATAGCCAAAATATTTAAGAAATATATGTTGAACCACTTTGTTCTTAAGTAATTCTGGAGATGTATGTGTGTACTTGGCCTCTGGTTATCGCTTATTGTCCGTGTTCTGGCTTTTCTATAGGCAAACCTACGTTAATGGTTGGCAGCTCTGTTCCTTGTATTTCTGTTAAGCACTTAAAAAGCTTTCGGGAAAGCTTTTCAGCTCTCAATTCCTTAGAGATCCAGTTTCATAGCAGTGTTGCCATTGTTGGTCTGACTTACTGGTAGCTGTTCCACGGAACCCTTGTCTTTTAAATGTTGGGTTTTTTTAATGTCCTTTGCATAGAAATATCAACATCATGCTTGTCATCATTCACTTTGATCCTTTTACAAGGGAAAAGATCTGGCCACTTCTGTTGTTACTGGATTGTGTAATGACGTCTTCTCTCGGTGTTCCTACTTGCATGGGAATGGGTATGATTCAGAGTGCGTACCACTCTGGGTTTTGCTTTGAAATGCAAGTTCTTATTTGAAGAAAATCTGCTGGTGGAAGAAATTAATAGATTTGGAAGATCTTGTGTGATACATCAGTACTTGGAACAAGCTAGAGGTTAGCGACAGGAAGCCCAGATCCTTATCCTGACTGAGGATTGTAGAAGCTGCGGGATAAGACAATACCTTGATCTTCCCAGGAACTCTTAATGAGTTCAGGAAAACATTGTATTCTTGCATGCGACTTCAAGATAAGAACAGTCATTACCTAATATATAAATGGTAAACATTTCAGGGCTTTTCTATTAAACAGGATAATACTGCATTCAGTCAGTGAACCTAACAGTTGTGCATTATGTTCAGGTTCTGATTTGATATATTTTGCCAGTATTTTATTTCTACTTGTATTTCACTTCTACTACTGCTAAATAATTAAAGCCAAGCTCTTAAAAAAAACCCAAACATTCCAGAAATCCCCATCCTTCCAAAGAAAAAGCCCCACAACTCACTTAAAAAACCCCAACCCCCCATACAGAGCAAATACAGCTTAAGTGGCTGAAAGGAAATTGAAACTTTACCAAAAGCTGACAGTTGTCTGCTACTTTCATTTCTCAGGAAACAGAAAGCTAGACTTTCTTTCAGAAAAAACATGGGGACAACTGAAAGTATTTGCATGTTGCCATTAAAAAACAAACAATAAAGCCAAACTATAGAAAGATTAAATGGCTTAGGCTTAAAGTATTTTTTTATGCAAAATAATAGCTACAACAAGTTTACACTGATACAGAGATAGTTTATTGCAAAATTGTACATTGCTTTGTCCCTGCTTCTACTGGTCCTTAAGTTTTTTGCTGTGAAATTACATTAATTGAACTGGACCAAGGAAACCATTAATGCTAAGTAGCTTGGGAATTAACTGGTAAAGTATAATTTTAAATTACATGAAGGATAGCCTCTTATCTTAAATATCTCAATATTTCGAAACTTTCTGACGTGCTAAGCTAATTCCTTTAAAAATGTCAGGTTCTTACAAGTGGTTAGTCCAAACTGCCAAAAGGTGAGATGACTCCGCAATATGACAAATAAACTTTCTCTGTATGCATGCATTTTTCAAGGTTATGTTGTCTGTTCAGTTTCTGTATTTAAAGAAAAAAAAAATCTATGTGACTATGTTAAGTTATAGTTCTAAAGCAAAAAGGCTTGTCATTTTAAAAAAGTGCAGTGTATACAGAGAAAGAAACTGGATTTTTCTTCCCTACCCCTACAGTCTTTTGTGTGAAATTATGACAATGTCCTGCTAACTGGCTAACAAGTGTAACAAGTAGCTGTCCAGTACCCAGTACCTCTCACGAGTGTAATGCAGGTGCGTGAATTTATACTTACAGGCTAGACTGCAGGTTCAGTTTCTAACCCTACTGTTTTGTTCTGCTTTCAGTTATGTATCTCTGATCTTCACTTTTTTTGGGGAAGAGCAGATTGTTTTCATTGGGATAAGACAAATTCTTACAAATTAGGCTTCTATTCTGAGACTTGAGAAGGCAAAACTTCCTGTACTTGTTTATTTTCCTAAATACTTGGGTGCTGTTGTAGTTGCTGTATTTCCTTAGCAGACTCACTCCCACTTGAAACAGTGATGTCAGGCCTAAATTAGCAAGTTGGAGAAAATAGTAATGATGCTTATTTGGTGCACACTAATGCTATGTCTAATATGGGCTCAAGGATGCAGTTAAAACCCCTGAGCTCAAGGAATATTACCACTTCTTGAAGAGCTGCAAACTGAGGTAGAGACCACTTTGCATAACCTGGACCATTCACTTTTTCAAAAGGCAGAACTTGCACCCTTTCTACACTAGTGGGTCTTTGCTGTTGAAACTGGTTTGGCAGAACCTCCAGTACCAGTGTCCCAGCAGGAGGGATAGTTTTGGTTTTGGCTTTTTTGTGTTGTTTTGTCCTACCAACGTGGTCATGTTGCTGAGAAGCTGGGAGAAAGCGAGGGTCCTGTGTGCCAACAGGAGATGTGCCACGCCACAGCGGTGCCACCGTAGCAGTGCCACCGAAGGGGAGAGCGTATTTCAGCGCCAGAAGGTTTGCAGTGCACGCATCCACCTTGCTGGCACAGGAACGTATCCAGCTGCCTTCTCTGCCAGCGTGGTTGTACCACTCGGCTGTTTTGCCGGCATAGTTATGGCTAAGAGCTTGGAAAGCATGTTACCACCGTGCCAACAAAGCTGCCCTGAACTGTTGACGTCTGCCAGTGTTGGAGGAGCCCGTGCAGCCTCCTCCGTGTGGCAGGGCGGTCTGTGCGGCACCGACAAACGAGTCCGGGTTAAAACCAGTCCGCTTTCGAGGTCAGCGTTACCACTGCGCCGCGCCTGGCGTGGCTGGCGGTGCGGCGGCACGGAAGCCTGCGGAGGAGAGGAGGAGGACGGCGGGGGCGGCGCGGCGCCGAGCGCGTCGGGACAGCCGGGGTGGGAGGCGCGGGGTCCCCTTCCAGAAGCTTTTTATTCCCTTATCGGCACAGTAATCCCGTTGAGGCCAAAGGGCACCACGCCTCCTCCCGGCCTCCAAAAGCCCCAGCTGTCTTGCCAGCTTATGCCTTAGATACAAAGGAAGTCCTGTGTCCTCTCTGTGACAGCAGGTAGGACTGGGCTGGGTTTGCTCTAGCAGGGTGGGATAGTTTTAGAAACATTTGGTGTTACAAACTGAAGGTTTGTAATGCATGCTTGCTCATGAAGAGACCCATCAAATAATGCATGTTTATGGTAGGCTATAGGGCATCTAGGCTCTCTTCCAAAATTATACTTTCCAGTGTGTTGTCTGTTTCATAGTTGTCTCTTGCTATCGTTATTGGTAATTCTAAAAATTCTCTAGACATGTGAACTCTTGCATGTAGTTCCCTTGCAAGTAGTTTCCTCTTACACGGATCTTTTTCATTGATTATCTTCTGTTTTTTCAGCATTTCTCATTGTTAGGATGTTCCTGTGTCAGCAGGTTCACCTGCTTCAACAGAATTCCCGTGTAGCTGCTCTTCCTGTGCAGCTTTGCTGTTTGTGTCCTGAAAGGTCTAATCCAAACAGACAGCGCTCTGAGAAGTGCTGTTACCCTCTGATCACTCACTGGGTCTCTGTGTGGTACTTCTGCGTGTTTCATGATCCGTTCATGTTCCCTTCTGATGCGAAGGCCTGCTGATGTGGGTTCCTGTTAGTGAGGGATGCGGAGCTCGGACGTTATCTTCTTGCTGTTTATATCACTGGCTGCGGAATTGCAACAGGGGAAGCCTGAATGACCTCAGCAAGCACTTCAGTGCAAAACCGCAGTCGTCCCTTGAGTGTAACGGAAGTGGGATACACATGGAAAGACATCAAAGGACTTACTGTAATACAAGCAATAATTCTGTATAAGCTCAAGTCTCCCATTCTTTTTTTTTATTTAGAGGTTCCAGAATAACAAAGTTTTAAAACTTACCAAATCAGGCTTTTTGTAGCCTGTTTTGGTTTCTTTTGTTTAAAGATGAATTTGATTATAACAATTGTAAGACTTCTCATGTGTTTTCCCCTGACAGATTATCTGTAAAGCTTGCTCAGATTGTGTAAAAACCACACTTGTACATTGTACTGTTTAAGGAAGATGGTAAGAGCAAGTGTGAGAGGAGTATATGTGAAATGACATAGGCAGAAACGTAAGCTTTCTATTTTAGCTTCATTATTTATAAAATGCTGCTTTCATAGAATGTCCTGGAGTTAACCACCATCCATCCATATACATAGATATCTATAAATAAAAATATATAAATATATATAAACATATATGTATCCCCAAATACCTTCTGTAGAAAACCCCTTGATGTCCTCTTCTTAAGAGTCAAACAAAAGCCATCCTGAAGGAAAAATCAATCAAAAGCTTTTGGATACATCTGTGATATATAAGCTTTATTAGTTTATCAAGTTTAATCTTGAAATATGATCACGTGTGGTGGGTGGTTCTTATTCCTTGTTTGTAAATCCTGTTACTTGAAAGGCTGTTATGTTTTCTCATTAAAAAAAGTATAGTTTCAACCCTTAACTTTTTTTATTCATGGCCAATTCATGTATGCTGCATGTTGTGTAGAAAGTCACACCTTATGCGTTTAACTGAAGTGATGCGCTAGGTCCTTACACTTCATCTGTTGTCTCCACCCTGTGTCCACATGCGTAAAAACCTCCATAGCGTGGTTAAGAGCACTTTTGTATCTAGTTTGAACCTTTCAGAGGGCGTTTAAGTTAGGTACAACTCAAAATATCTGATTACCCCCTTCTTTGCAAACTGTGGTTTGGCAGGTTGTATTGGGTTTGCATGGCAAGGTTTTGGTAGCGGGGGGGCTACACGGGTGGCTTCTGTGAGAAGCTGCTAGAAGCTTCCCCGATGTCCAACAGAGCCAATGCCAGCCGGCTCCAAGATGGACCTGCTGCTGGCCAAGGCCAAGCCCGTCAGTGACGGTGGTAGCGCCTCTGTGATAACATATTTAAGAAGGGGGGGAAAAAAACTGCGCAACAGCAATGGCAGCCAGGAGAGAGAAGTGAGAATTTGTGAGAGAAACAACTCTACAGACACCAAGGTCAGTGAAGAAGGGGAGGGGGAGGAGGTGTTCCAGGTGCCAGAGCAGAGATTCCCCTGCAGCCCGTGGTAAAGACCATGGTGAGGCAGGCTGTC
>NW_008795127.1:8978808-8997369 GCF_000699145.1 Aptenodytes forsteri
GTTGGAGAAGTTTGTGGAGGACTGTCTCCTGTGGGAAGGACCCCATGCTGGAGCAGGGGAAGAGTGTGAGGAGTCCTCCCCCTGGGGAGGAAGGAGCGGCAGAGACAACTGTGTGATTGAACTGACCCAACCCCCATTCCCCATCCCCCTGTGCCGCTGGAGGGGAGGAGGTAGAGAAAAATCAGGAGTAAAGTTAAGCCTGGGAAGAAGGGAGGGGTGGGGAAGGTGTTTTAAGATTTAGTTTTATTTCTCATTATCCTACTCTCATTTCATTGGTAAAAAATTAAACTAATTTCCCCAAGTAGAGTCTGGTTTTGCCCATGATGGTAATTGGTGAATGATCTCTCCCTGTTCTTATCTCAACCCATAGGCCTTTTGTTGTATTTTCTCTCCCCTGTCCAGCTGAGGAGGGGAGTGATAGAGCGGCTTGGTGGGCACCTGGCATCCAGCCAGGGTAAACCCACCATGCAGGTGGATGACTGGCAGCATTCTCAGTCTCACAGAGTGTCTGAATTTCTCTTTTGTTCCCGAATGCTAGAAACTGCAAAGTAGGTTTGTGTCAAGATTTCAAGGGTGAAAAAATAAATTCTGTAGAAAATAATGCTATTATGAATAAATGATTGCTTGAGTTTGTAATGACTCATGATTTCTTATAATCGCAAATTATCTTTGTGTTATCTTATTATTTGTTCTGAAAACACATAAAATGCTTTTCTGAAAGTATATTCTATATAACTTTTTTGTATCAGTGGAAAAAATACTGTGAATGAAATCATTATAGGGACAATTTTTTGCTTGGTCTCCCAAATCTTCACTGCAGGAAATAAAAGACACATTGTTAGAATATTATAAGGTTAGAATTTTGTATTCATTTACAGGGAAAAATCTGTGTAGAGTTTTGTGTTCATTTACAAGGGAAATATAGACTAACTTGAATATTTGGGGATTTTAATGCAGATTTGAATACAAAAGATATCACATGTTTTCAGTCTATATAGAACTTGAAAAATGTCTTAGGTGGCAACTTTAATGAACTTGTACCAAATTTTTCAAGTGGCATTCTTAACAACATTCAGTACTTAGGAAGTGTGACAGTAGGAGTTGGTCAGTAAAGGACTGACAGCTTAATCCAGGTGAGCAGCCCCTTGTGAGCACTGAACTACTGGAACTGAGACCTGAAACAGGTTACTCTACCTTTCATAGATTTTTTTTTTTTTTTTTAAGAAGAGTTAGACACTGGGGAATTTCAGATTAAGTACCTTCTTTTAAGGAACGTATAGTAGTGTGGTATACTTCACACTTAGGTTGGATAACTGTGTTGAATGCATTCAGAAATGCCTTGGACACTGAGCTGCTTTCATAAAAATAACAGAAGTGTGCATGCTGCCGCTCAGACATTCAGAGTGAGTATTAGTGGATTTTCTCTGAGTGATGTGTACAATTTTTGGTGGCAAATGAGGTGGGAATATTAACTAGTAGTGTGTCTGTGGATCTCCAAGTCTAGTAAATAAAATAATACTTTCAATCATACAATGATACATATTCCCAAATGTAGAAAGCATTAAGGAACACTCTTCTATGCTAATGTCTTTTTTTTTTTCCCCCCCCTGAGCTTTCTGCTCCAAATGCAAGTTTTCCCCCCTGAGCTTTCTGCTCCAAATGCAAGGCATCTTTCATAATGGCTTCTTTAAGCTAAATATAGAACAACATTTAAACTTCCCCCAAATAAAACCAAAAAAACTCAGCTAAACCAGGCATGTATGGAGAAGTAGCCCTAGGGATAAAATGGGTGTTGGGACAAAATGAGACAGGTTATTTCTGTACTTGGTGTTTTCTGGAAGGTAGCATAAGTATTTTAAGTGGTAAATATAGCATCAGAGTCTCTGCAAAACAGAACTTAATATTTAATAAACGTTAGTATCTTCGTAGCTAGTAGTTAAAACCATGTGAGAATGCAAATGGTTTAAATTGTGGTGCTGTTAGACACTTTGTTTATAAAGCTGGTGCATAGACTTTCTGAATGATAAGTGTTATCTTTCAAATGCAGATGAACACTCTCTGTGCACTTCATGAAAATTAAGAGCTATTGAACTCTGTCAGATAGAAATTTGAAAATACACCGTGCATTTTATTAGTGCTTAAATTTGTTGCAGTGTTAAATATGGTGTCTTCTACTAGTGCAGAGTTTAGCATGCGTTGGTTAATATATAGGCTTGTTGTTTGGTTTTCTTATCAGTCCGTACAGTTAGACGTCTTTAAAATCTGCCTTGGAGCAGCTGGCAGCTGACGTGCTGGTGTTGGCACCACCCAGGTTCAACGTGACATCACTACGAGAAGTCTACCTCAGTGCTCAAGGAAGTTGATGTGGGAGCCACACTCCATAACGTGTGGCTAAACTGCTGAATTTAGTAAATGCTGAGAACACAGAGGGCATGTAAAAATGGAATTCCTGAAAAAAATTGTTCCCACTGTCATTTCTGGAGATGTAGTTCTGGATGTTGGGAGTACTGCCCGTGAAAGCTCCCCAAGGCTACTGAAGATGAGACGTGTCAGACTGTTTTCATTAGGACAGACAATAGATGAAGACGAGGAGACACATGTTTTACATCCTGTTTACAGTATGTATCCATGTCATCAACCTGGTAAAAACCCATTACTAAGCTTTTTCTTCAGATCGTGATTATTTTGCTAAATTGATGGATTTGATTTGTGCTGGTTTTGGCTGGGATAGAGTTAATTTTCTTCATAGTAGCTAGTATGGGGCTATGTTTTGGATTTGTGCTGGAAATGGTGTTGATGATAGAGATATTTTCGTTCTTGCTGAGCAGTGCTTACACAGAGTCAAGGCCTTTTCTGCTTCTCACCCCGCCCCACCAGCGAGCAGGCTGGGGGTGCACAAGAAGTTGGGAGGGGACCCAGCCAGGACAGCTGAAGAAGGAAGGGGGGGACGTTCGGAGTGATGGCGTTTGTCTTCCCAAGTAACCGTTAGGCGTGATGGAGCCCTGCTTTCCTGGTGATGGCTGAACACCTGCCTGCCGATGGGAAGGAGGGAATGAATTCCTTGTTTTGCTTTGCTTGCGTTGTGTGGCTTTTGCTTTACCTATTAAACTGTCTTTATCTCAACCCATGAATTTTCTCACTTTTACCCTTCCGATTCTCTCCCCCATCCCACCGGGGGGAAAGTGAGCGAGCGGCTGCGTGGTGCTTAGTTGCTGGCTGGGGTCAAACCACGACATGATTATAAAAGGCCTTTTTATGAGAGTCACTCTGATAATGGTGTCTTTAGTTTTAGAACTATTTTATCATTGACACACTATCATGCGTTAGTGACCTGTTTGAAAGCAATTTTATAGGATTTCTAATGTGTTCTTTGTCTTTTTTTTTTTGCTCTGTGACTTTTTTTTTCCTTTTTCGGGTTAAGTATCCCTATTTAAGTTTTTAAATTGTAATGTAGCTATGATTAGGCACTAAGAGTTGTCTGGACAGATGTGTGCTGCACAGAGCTCTGACTGCAGCGCAGGGTTCAAGTTTTGTGTCGTCTTTTCTCTCCCTGTTTTTCAAATCCCCTAAGTTTTCAAAGGCTTTCCTTTTAAGAGTTTTTTTTCATTTGAAAAATGTTAATGCTTTCCTTTTTTAGTGTTTTGAAGATTGCAGATTTTTTTAATAAACAGAATATGTAAATTAAATTAGTCAAGTAAAAATACAGACATTGTATAGATAATTTTTAACTTAAGAGCATGGGTAAGCTTGCTTGTATAAAGATTTTTTTTTTCTTTTTTACTACCTGTTAGTGTCTAAATATTACAGTGTATTGTGCTAATAAAAAGAAGTAGAATGAGTTAATGTTCCTTTTTCAGACAGTTCAGCTGGGTGGCAATGGAAAATCCAGTTTTACTTTTTTTCCTTTTTGCCTTCAGCTAAAATAGTAATGTCTTGAGCCTTTATGGTCTTGGATCCTGATGGCTATCAGATGCACAGTTTTTACCCTTTGCTATGTGGGGGCTGTTTTCAGGAATTAGTGTGGCCTTGCAGTTTTTTCCCTTATGTGTCTAACTGCAAAGATAGGAGATGGTGACATCCATCTTATTGGGTGCTGAACTTACATCCTTAACTATGGAATTAAGTTTGTGGTGGTGGTGGGAGAAAGGGTTTTCCCTGGAAAAGCTTTTCTTAGCCTTTCTGATTGTAGTATAAACCACTTTTTTTTTTAATGTGTCAGGTTGAGTAACGTTGGCAGTTGGGGAAAGCAGGGACAGTTCCATTTTGTTAAACAATTATTCCTGTGTATAACAAATTAGAACAGTAATGGTATGGGCTATTGAGGATTTCTTACAGTATAAGGTCTGTTAAGACTCTTATTGCCTATCTGCTTGAAAACTCTGATCAGAAGCTCATGGTGTCTGAAAAGGTGATGCTCTTTTAGCCAGGTTTGTGTCCTCATTTAACTTTGAATGCTGTAGAGCACTGAAGTTTGTAGTTGGATATCACTGTGATGTGCATAGCTTAAATATCTCCATAGGCATATCTCATCAATTCTGCTTTTATGCTGTAATTATGGTTTCTTTATAGCTCTCACTTTTAAATAATATTTTATTTCAAATGTTATAATTTCAGAACAAATAGAATTGTTTTTGTGCCAGGTTAAAAGAAAATTCTATAGGCTGAAGTTTGTAGTCAAGACAGATGCCTTCATCTAACCTTGTTCAATGTTTTGTAGATAGCTCAAGCAAATGAGGATAATAAACATAGAATACACCAGTCCTACTGTTGAAGATGAATTCTCCTTTCTTGCTCATTAAATATTTGCCAAATGGTGATTATTAGGAGTGATTTTGTGGAAATCAGTAGTGCCTGACTAATATCACTTAATAGTGTGATGTCATCATTTGTGAAATGCAGACTTATAGTCTGTTCTGGGATCATGCTTTTGCAATAGCAGATAGTAGCTGAATCCTCTTTAAATTATCTGCTTATTTCTATTTTTGTATCTTGGTAATGGAATGAACTGCTCTGCTGGAATAGAGCAAAAGAACTACTGTGTTTACCAGTTGGGTATGCTGCAGAAGGCAGGTGTCGACGAAACAGGTAATAAAACAATAGAATGATTTGAAAAAAAATTATAAACATTTAAAAAATTGTAAACATTTGCTTGCTTAATGTCAGCAGATGTGGTGTTAACGCACCACTGAATTTAATATAATGAAGCTGTTCAGGAACTCGATAGGTTTTTAAAGCTAAGGTGGTTTGTCCTGTAGAAATGTTTGAATTTGAAAGTGGGCGGGGTTCTTTTTTCTTTTTCCTTTCTGTTCCTTATTGCTGCTGGTTAGGCAACATTTTTGTATTAATGAGAATTTAGGTGAAATACAGAGCCTGACAATAATTTTAAAGTATAAAAGTATTTTAGAAGATCTTAAACAAACCAACCAAACAAAAAACCTATTCCTGGCATCCAAAGCATAAAAGTATTATTTTGATAATACCACTTAGTTGGGTTTGCATATATCTGACCTACATATTTTGTGTGAAATTCAAGGATGGGATTCTTTCTTTTTTTTTAGGATTAAAACATTAATCAGTATCGCCTTCCAAAATGTTAACTCAATTAGTATATATACTTTTGTTTTATAGCCGAAAACAAGACCTTAGAAATATATGCTGTGACACATCTTTTAAAATATGTAGCTTCCATCAGACTGGTTTCAACTGTATTTTAGAAATCTTTCATAACTGTCTTTTTAGATCTATAAGATTATTAGAACTCTAGGGGAAAAAAAAATCTCATTTGCTGAAGTATTTGCATATGATTGTATGCATCACATGTATCTATCAGATGTTAGTAAGTAGTTCTTTTAAATTTGCTGTAGCATTTAAGAGTTGACATGTTCTCAGTTTTAAAAGTGTCCTTCTCAAAAAAGCTACAATCCAAATCAAACACAAAGATGAGCTCGGAAGATCCAGAGAAAGTATTTTCATGTACCCAAAACCACATACAAATGTGTACACATACAGACACTTCTATAAACTATTTCGTATTCTCTCTTTTGCTGTTTGTAGCGTTAAAGAAGGGGAACGCCATGACTGCTCTGTGCAAACTGGCAAGTGGCAGCTGTACCTGTGGTGTGTGAAATGTGCCCTTCTGTTGCAGGTCTGTGCTTTGGTTGCGTTGTAAGGCAGGGTAGCTAATACTGTAGGACAGTCTTAATAGCCAACCGTGTAAGTCAAATCTGCAATAACCGCACAAGAGATGTTAAATTTATCAGTGATGTGAGTATTCTTATTGCTCGCAGTGTCCACATTATTTCTGGGTATGGAAAACTCGCCTTCTGCAAACATTAAACGTGCTTCCCTTCAAGTGCCTTTGCTAGGGGAGCAGAAATAAGCCAACAGAAGTGTGTTCTTTGGTGGTAAAGAAATGAGTAATAGAGTTGTAATTGCCTCAGGGGGCTAACAGCAGGGGCTGAATAGACATAAACTGCCCATGAGCACTGTGTCCCTCTAATGCCAGCAACTCTGTGGGGCATATTCAGCTCCATGTTGCATCTCTGATCAGCCTTGTACAGCAGAGGATGATGGAGGCCCAGCATCTATCTGGAATAAAAGTCAGTTTCTGTACCTGAGTTCTGAGTTTGTTAGAGAAGACTGGAGGGGCTAGCGGGCAACTAAGTACCATGGCTGCCCCCTCCCCTGCCCCCCAATCTCTGCATCTCGCTTACATTCAGAGACTGCTCTGTAATACTGTTTGGGATCCAGAATGCTATTTACATAAAAATCTCTAACCCTTTCCCCTCTTTTCTTATCACAGCAGATAGCATTGTTTTGCTTGGATAATGCCGCAGGAAATTGTTCTATGTATATTTTCCATACGAAGTAGTAAAGAACCTTTCCTAAAGGGCCTCTGAAACCAGCTCTTGAAGCTCTTTGCAACAGAAGGTAGGGGAAGGGGATTTTGTTTACATTTTTGAGTGTGGTTTTACAAGAGCATCAGGCTGATCTAACAGTTTGCTGCCAGTGAAAAGGGCAATCTCGCTCCCAGCTGTGCAGCCTTTCCCCATCTCCTGTCGGGTGCTGGTGTGGCCTTTCCCTGAGCTGATTCATTTCACAAAGCCAGCAGAAAATGTTCTAGTATTTTTGGGGCAGTATTTTTGAGACAAATTGGCGAGGGGAATCAACTCGCTGAGAGGGCCTTTTTGGTCAGTAGTGGGGGCAGCATTACAGGTCTTACCATCACCAAAAGTAGCAGTCACCTTCTGGATACCCTCTGTTTTTAAATATATTGATTTGTGGAACATGAACTCTTTAATATTTTAGATAAATGGAAACACAAGCATCTCTCCAGTTTTATTTTAGTGCAGTGATGATATGCTTTATTATTACTGCTTATAAGCAGATACAATGACCATTGGGTAAATGTTTTTTAAGTAAGGCATTTGCTTAAGATGGAGTCAATAATGAACTGAAATAATGTCCAGCAAGTCTTTTTAAAAGTAAGCCTGAGTGCAAAAGGGGTACGCCTCTGACTTGTTCATTTAACCATTAATATGGAAAATTGACTATAGTTCTATTTAATTGTTGAAAAAAAAAAAAGATGGTATGACTTAGTTCTAGGAGATATCTCAAATATGATTTTTGGCCCTATTTTTTTGAGATCTGATTTTTTTTAGTTGTGTTGTGTACTTGGCTGTATGCCTAATATGCTTTTACTGTAGTTGTCTCAGAGTTTCATCTGAAGAATAAGCATGCAGGAACTTACAATGAATATACTTTTTTCGTACAGTGTTTGTGTGTGTTTTCCTTTTTTCTTTTTTTTTTTTTCCTTGCAAAACCTTACCTTTACCTCATGCCAAAGAGTGACAAAGTAATTGTAACTTAGTGCTTCTTTGAAGGTGGGTGTCAGTACAAATCAAAGGTAGATCTAGAAGGGCCTTTTCTTCATACTTAACAGCTACTTATATGGATTTCATGAGGAGGTAATTTATTTGTTTTCCTCTGAGATATGACAAACAGAGCTTACTTTTTTTTTTTTTTAATGCTATTGTTCACTTAATAGATTACCTCTGCATCATATTTGCAGGGGGTTTTGTGCAGCTTCTGGACTTCAAGCACTTAAAAGGTTTTCTGAGGCTTAAGTATGTTAGTATAAGGTTTCACATGACAGCTGAACCAATGTAAAGGCTCAATGCTGCGAAAAGGAGATTGTACCCTTCTACCTGTATAGTTGTCTTGTATATTCATTTGTGGTGGTCCTGGTGCATGTCTGTCCTTGGTGAGACTGTTCTATTTGCTAAACCAAGAGGGACACCCCCCACCCCCCCCTTCCCTCCCAATACTAATGGATAGGCAGCAAACTAGAACACGTGAGAGAGAACCAACAGCAAATCTAAGAAGTGAATGTCAGTAATCCTGGTGTGTGGGCTTTTTTCTGTTCTTTTTGTCTTTCTGTCCTGCAGATCATAAGCTGAAAAGTCAGAAGTAATGAGAACTCCATTTTATTAAGGAAAAAAAAAATACTGGAAGTGAAATTGGACAACGTTTAGCTGCAAATATTCTTTAAAACATCTTCAGGCTTTTTCTTTGAGATAATGCAGTTAAAACTTGGGGGGGGTGTGGGGGGGTGGGATTGTAAATAAAGCAAGTATCTCTTTACCTTTCCAATCCACAATAACTTTACACTAAAATAGTTGGGAGAGAGACAAAATAAAGCTTTTGACTTGAAGGAGAGGGGGAGAGAGGTGATAGTATGGGGATAATGAGAGAAAATTTTAACATAGCCAGAAAAACAAGCAAGTCTTCAGAAGATCCTGCAATAGCTGATTAAGGGGAACTGTGAAGTGCTAAAGTCAACAAGATGTGGAGAAACTAATTGCAAAAAGAATCATATATGCTACTGTAAAACCATTCTCTCTATGATATGCTGGTAATACAAGGACATAAAAGAATTCTTTTAAATTCTTTGTGTCTAAATTGTCCGCAGGTCTTGAAACCAACGTTTTGAGAGGGAGAGAAGGGTTTAGCATGTTGTTCCTTTTTGATTCACACTGTAAATCTCTTGCATGTAGAATAAATTTTTAAAACATACCTGTGACACTATCTATCTGTTTTCTATAATGTCTGTCTGCAATCCAAGGTAGAGTCTGTAAGAGGCTGGACAGTGTATAAAATAAAAATCTCGGCTTATTTTTAAGGAGCCATTTTCCTTTAAGTAAAATACTGTTATCCTTTAAAACACGTTAAAATCGATCACTGGGCTAAAAAATCCAAAATAACACCGCCCTAAAGCTCAAGACAGTATTTCTAAGGTCAATATATAGTATTTACCAGCAGGGTTAAATCAGGAGTTGCATATGAAGATGCCATGCTAGTGACATCAGCAGTTCAGATTTAAGTTACAGAAAGATGATAATCTGAATGTTTTGTTAAACAGTTCTTCACTTTTCAGTTGAAAAGGAAAAGAGTCCATGTTTCAAATGCAAAAGTTTTAGTTTATAGGTGATCTAACAAGTCTTAATCTCCTCTGCGGGTGGCTTTTCCTGTTTCTAGTGAAAATGTGAGTTGTAAATGGAAGAGGCAGATATGACATTTTTTCAGTAATTCATGATACTTTTCATGGCTGTTGGCAGTTTCTGTTGGCTGCACTTGTTAGCTATTTTATGTCTTGATTTGTAGGCTTCCACGTTTCTAGTTTCTTCTGTTTTAAGCTCTTCAATAACAGAATGATTCTTACCCTGTGAGTGCTACCTTTCTATGTGTTGCTTCTAAAAAGTATTACGTGGATCCAAACTGAGGGAAAGTAATTTCAACTATCTAATCTTAATCAGGGGCTACTTTGGAAAGGCTTTCCGTTTTCAGTAAATGGCATTCTTTGTGTTTCTCACTTAGCACTGAATAGCCTTTAGTTGCCCTTCAAGTAAGGAAATGTCATGAGTGCCGCCTTCAATTGGAAATATGTTTTCTCAATTAGTAAGTGCTGTTGAACAATACCTGTGATTTGGGAAGTAGTGTTCGTGGCCTCAGCTGTTTTACTCAACATGCATCTTCTTGCTCTCCAGCCAAGTTCTAAAAGGTCACTGCAAGCAGAGACCCTACCAGACAGAGGGTTCTCCGCTTGTGCTTGAAGGTTTTTGGTGTTCATATTTATTTAGAAAGGAAAGATTTTGTTATGAGAAATCCAAATGCACTACCGATTTGAAGAGAGAGGTGAAACTTTCAGAGAGCCTCATCACTTTGGCAATGGTACCTTCTAAAGGGATTAAGTTCCTGTCTGCAGCAGTTCTTCATGAGACGCTCTGGATGTTCAGGACTTGGCGTACCCTCACTTTATAAACTGTGCGATACCTTTTATACAGAGATACTACATAAATAATAATTCTTTAGCTCATTAGTACCAACGAGGTCTGTAGTGACAAGCATCTGTGTTGGACCCTGATTGCTTGGGAGACTTTCATTGCTCGTTGAGGAGACCAGTATGGCAGTATGAGCTTTAGATACTTCAGCATCAGGATGCTGTTGCACAGTCACATTAGACACTGACCCAAAAATGTCTGGTGTCTCTTGGCATCTTTTAAGATGCACTGGGGTGACCCTTGTCTCAATTACTTCTTTGAGAAGATGACTGGCTGAAGGAAGAATGTTTTTAATTTCAAAACATTTTCTAACTTGAAAGCAGGAAAAACAGGAAGTAAAACACATAAAAGCAGCTCATAACTTGTATAAAAATACTGTATTTCTCCAGTAGGTTGTTTTCTGTTGGTTAGAATTGGTTTTAAAGTATTTTTTTCTTTATTCTTTGGGGTTTCCATAAACTCTTATTTCATGGAAGGAGCAGTGTAGAACTGAGTAGTTTAATTTGCCCAGAAGTTGATGAAATTATACCATATATATTTGTAGGTAGATTGTATGTTTGGAAAGTTAACATGTTCATGTTCATTACTGAAAGAAATCAACAGTGTGCTAGTGCTCTATCAAGAAATAACATGACTGACAAATAGAGAGCAGCCAGTTCCATGAATAGAAAAAGTCTAAGCATATTCTCCATTTACCTGAACGTGTTTCTACCATCTGATTTCAGTTCTGCATTTTTCTTTAACTAGTAGGGATTGCAGTGATGCTGTCCCCTTCCATTTGATCTGCTCTGCCAGGTGCAGGTGTGTGGATGGAGAGCTGCCTGCGGCATCGCAGGTGACGTGATAAGTTTCATAGCTGCTGGGTGGTCTCTCCCAGTGCTGGCACAGGTGCATCTGCTGGCGGAGGCTATTTTGTAATCCACCAGCTGAGGCACTTTAGGAAACTTTGTACTGTGAACTATTTGCAGAACTTCCAGACAAATGTGGCTTTGTTGTAAAGTTTTAGCGTGTGTTAGGTGTTTGCGTTTAGCTAACTTTGGGTTTGTTACTTCTCGTTTTCTCCCTTCCTGATTTTTGTATTTCTTTTCTCGCTTTTCTTCAATGTAACAGCGTGCTTCCTGAGGATAAAGGTTCAGAAATGACACTCATATGAATTCCGTTAATTCTAACGCAAATCAATGTGTATGTATTAATTACCTTTTTTAATCTTAAAGCATTTCTATTTTGTACTCCTGCTTCAGGTTCCTACAAGAATATCTGTTGTTTCACAGAGGTGGGAAAGCTGTAAAATTCAGCACTAAAAGCAGTTGTTTAAATCCTGGTAACTAAGGCATTAAAAAAATGCACTGTAATTAAACATTTGCTAGCTTTGGCGTGAAGAAATATGCCAATTTACTTCAACTATGAAGAATGCCGTATTAATGTAATTATTTTATTTATTTGTTTATTTATTTAAGATATTGGGCGACGGAGCTCCTTATGCTCCTGCCCTGTGTAACTAAACATTGGGAATGGCAATTTCAGGAGGTGAAACCTCGAGAGAAAATTGCCTGGCCATGCCTTGCCCCTGCTCGCTTTCCTTCTCCCGCCTGTAACTACAGCTTTCAAAGTCCTTATACTGTGTGTGCAGAGCTTGCAGCTGGCAGAGTAGTTTTACATACCTACATAGGGATTTAAGCTACAGTGGAGTAAGTTGGTAGGCTTGTGCTTGTGAGGAGGTCTAGCAGAGACACCTGAAGTAGTTCCCACTTGTAACTGTGCAGTCCCGCATCCCCCTGCCTACCATTAGCACTCTGTGGCAGAGGTGGCTGAACCAGACATCTGCATTATGCGGGGCTGTAAAGTGAGTGCTTTAATGTATAAACAGAAATGGGCTGCAGGCTGCCAACGGCAGTGGCTCGGGAGCAAATGTTCAAGTTTGCTTATGGCGGAGGGAGGAAGGCAGAAATTTATCTCCTGGCGCAGGGCAAGGCAAATCTGCGAGTACCTTCAGCTGCTGCTGTGAGTCTAGTGGGAGTCTGCAGCCAAGAACATTTTCTACCCAAGTACTATTGCACTCATGAGGCTTAACAGACTTGGGACTTCTGTTCTGTGCTGAGTGTACCCCTATAGCTAATTCACTTTAATTTTTTTTTTTTTAAGAAGTTTTCCTGGATGAGTCCTAAACTCTTGGTGTTTTTTTTTTCCCAATGCTTTCTATGGGGATAGAGTAGCTGATCCTCACATAATGCAAATATGATGTTTCCCATAAAAGTGGCTCAGACATCCAGCAGCTTGGGAGGAGCAACAAAAATAGAAACATAACTGATTCGTAGCAGTTATCTTAAGGCCTTGTAGGGTAACAGAGTTAAGCCTTTCTCTATTCCATCCATTTAAATGCCCAGCAACTAAGCTGGGATTTTCCGTGTAGCTCCGTAACTGTTTCCAGGTTCCATTTAAAAGGTTGGTGAAAACTGGAGTGCTGGTTCCCCAAAACCAGTACGTTGGTATATTAATGCTGAAGCACAGTAAGGAGGCTGACACGGTACAGAATCGGGCAGATCAGATCTTAGGGCAGTTATTTCAAGTTGTCCGACACAGACAGAACCGTACCAATCGGGCTTTGTACCTTTAAGGTTTATTTGCAGTCATGGAAGGTCAAAATTGAGCATCTGAGAGGGAATAAATCACTGAGTTCTCTAGAATTTTAACTACAGGGATGCCTCTGAAAATCGAGAGACTTGGATTTGTCAGGCTCATGAGATATGGTTACAGCTATAGGTTCGTGTATCACCTTACCTGTCTCATTTCCTCTTGGAGAGAGGTTGGTTAAATATCATCTCAGAACTGCCTGCTGGGTTGTTTGAAATGTTTCACCTTTTTATTACTGATTCATTTCCTTGTAATCTTGTAATGTTTGCTGATCTGGAAAGCTGGATTTTCAGGAAGGGCCGGATTGAAATCTGTTAGTCTAAATCCTTACGAAGTTGGTGAAGGTCTTTGTTAAACTACCTTGAAAGCTATTTGATTTTTCAGGATTTAATTATTCGTTCTTTAAAGTTGTGTGGGGAGTTTGGTTGGGTGGGGTTGTTTGTTTGTTTGTTTGTTTTTGAGGTAGGATTGCTGTTCAATTAAGATGTTAACTTACTGAAAAGTTAAATATTAACAGTATCCTCTTTGATCTTACTCAAAGACTATGTTCCGCAAGAAAGCTGTACATCTTCAGCGTCCTTCCAGAACTAGTTGGAAAACTCATAGTTATAATTTACTTTAAATGGGAAATATTATTTGTAGTTCTTTGCCTGAATGCATTTTCTGTCAGTCCGTATCATCCTGAAGATGAATGTAGTAGGACTGAAAACCTCAAAGAAACTGTTGGAAGCAACAGTGACTGCATGTTTTTTTACATAGCTTAAAAGAATGCCTTTAGCTGTGTTGTTTAAATGGAATATTTATGCTGGAATGATTAACGCAAACTATTTTGTAGAGGGATAAGTAGACAAATCATATTCTGTTATCTCAGCCATCCCAGTAGAAAAGAGCAAGAACTTCATTGGGGGGGTTGGGGGAGGGAGGTAGCATGATACGAATATACTCCTAGAGAAATAAAACTATTGTAGAACTGGGGAATAACACTTCAAATGGGCGGAGGGGAAGGAAGTGAGGCTAAAAATCTGTAATGTTCCCTGTGAAACATAAATGAATGACATATAAAATGTTATTTCTTCATTTGAAAGCAAACTTTAGAAAGTCAAATATTGCTCTTTTAAGATAACTTATTCAGCAATATCTTCAGTCATGAAAATCCCCCTACCTTTTCAGCCTGTAGAGATGAAGCTGAAACAACATTGTGTGAACCACATTAAATTATTTTATGTACATTGTTCAAAATAGTTGCTAGCAATGTTTCTGGGCAGCTCCAAGAAAATGGCATGATGCTAATTAAAGAAAAGCATGTAGTGATCCTAGTAAGTATAGCAATCCTTTTAGAAATGTTTTTCTTAAATTCCAAATTCTACAAATAAAGAAAAGGAAACTTCTGTTATCTGTACTGCAGCACGATAGTGTCTGATCTCTTACATTGCTTGGGCCCTATAGCTACTTATAACACCCAGGACAACTCTTCCCTGTCGTGTGAGTGGGCTTACTGTACATGTACTGAATGTTACATCTACAAGGTATGCATTCTTGAAGTGCTGAATTGACTTTGCTTGTGTAGGTCAAGTGTGCAATGAATGAACAGTACCACGAATGGACGGTCTAATACTTTCCAGAGCAGCTGGGCTTACTGCTTGTGAATCTCATGAAGTATAGATCTATTTGCAGCCTGAAGTCTGCAGACTTAGCGTCACTGAAGCGGCTCAAGCAATTTGCTTCTAGCCATCCTCTTTACTAACAGGCTTTCATATCTGAGCAAAAAGCATGTTGTGGACTGGACACTTGCATTAATCATTTTAGTAGAGTGTAAACAGCTTGCGTTTGTAGATTGAACACTTCTGCTTTACTACACCTACAGTCCTATTCTTGTCTTGTTCTTTTAAGAGCTTACTGATACCAGTGTGCTCATTCACACATACCTCACCTTGACTCTTGAGAAAGTATCAAAACATAGACTTAATAGTAGTCTGCTCCCCTTAATAGTGAAATTTATAACCGGTCCAGAATCAAAATGTATGCAAATATTGGGATCAGTGTATAAACCACATATTTACTGGAATTCTGTAATGCCCAGCCTACTAATATAAGTATGCACAAATCCTCAGTTTGACAGTTTCTTTTTGGGTTGTTTTTCTTCCGTAAATCAGCTCCAGATCAAAGTTATTGGCTTATAGTTAAATGCAAGTGCTTTCTTTTCCATCTTCTCTCTGGGTAGTAAAATAATAATCTTATGAAAGACTTCCCATATAAGTACTCCAAAGTGATAGGTATTTTTAGGCTCTTTCACAGTGGACATACTTGCTCTCAATTTTAAACACAGTGTACTTTCCAGAAGTCTGTTTCATTTTCCTCTCTGAAAATGAGGAACTTGAAAAGAATCCATCCTGTAAATGAAATTTTCTTACACAGTTTTAGAAATACATGATGATGGTATCTTGTAACTCTACACAATGAATTTTATTGGGCTCTTCTCAGTGAATTAGCCTCGTCTGCGCTTGGCAAGGTTCAGAAGCTTGTAATCGGTGTTTTTTTCCTTCCTGCTTCTACTATTCTTGTTTTAATTAACAATAAACCAAAAAGTTACATTTTAAACTTTGTGGTTTATCCTGAAATCATCTGTTTATTCTAGTATCTGGTAGGTTATTTCATTAACTCAATTCAAAGGCAAAACAAAACCCAAGAAGTCCAAAATTGCAGTAGTTGTCATCTATACATCTCTGATTATAAAAGCATGTAAGCTGGGTTGTGAGGAAGAAGAAATGTTAGAAGGCTTGTGCACAGTTGTCTAATAAGATAATTCTTATGACACTGATGCTTATATGATAATGCTAAGATACTGACAGGTCCATTACTCCTCTTGTTAAATGGACTTTTACTGGTACTTATTAAAAAAAACAATCATCCCAGAAACCGCATTTGGTGTATGCCATTCTTATATCTTGTAAATTAATGATGTCCATTGAATCCAGCTTCTTATGTCTGTGCATATATGTATGAAAACATACATATTATGTATATTCATGTAGTATTAAAAGAGGATTTTTCTTTTCAAAATATTTTTGTTCCTAATATTAAATATTCCTAGTCTTCAATACTTCTGCTGAAATCTTTGGAAGGAAAAGCTTATACTCTTGGTACATACAGTTCTCAAAATACTCTTAACATCCTAGAAATTCTTAATGGGCTAATATTTTCTATTGCACGAACTGCATTTAAAATTAATTGCTAGTATCCTTGAGGAAGCCCTATCGACAGTCATCAGTAGTTGACATTATGAATAATTAATAGTGCAACAAAATCTCAGATGCCATGGGGGAAAGCCATGTAACTTGCTTGGCCAAACATATCAATATCATAAATAAATGCAAATTTTTAAAAATACTTCCTAACATTCATTAACTTTTGAAACACTGCTATACAGAAATACTGGCAGCTCTTCTGTTTGTTGAAACTCTTCTTAACAGGAGTCCAGGAGGTGGAACATTGAGATTAGTATTTCTATGGGTTTTTTTTAGTATATCTCCTGGGGTTTCTGGGATGATTGGTTTTTAATAAGTTTCTGATGCTAATAACTTAAAGAATAAAAGCTGAGGGGGGAAAAAGGGCAACTACAAAGAACCCAAAGTGTATTTTAAAAAGTCATTATTTTTGAGGTGCTGGGAGAGTTGGCTCATGATTTTGGAATGCATGCTGTTAACAAGGATTCCTTTGAAGAACTCTCTGTAGCCCAGTGTTAAAGGCAGTCAGAGACCAACCATAATTAATACAGTCTTTCAAATTAGTGGTGAAATTCATCAGTCAGTTCCAAAATCTGACCTTTATATCCTACTCATAACAAAAAACAACCTCTGTTATATCTTATTTAGTAAGAGGAAAAAGGAGTGCTTGAAGTATAATTTTGAATGTATTCATAAAAGAAGTGATGAAAAAGGAGTATGAGGTAATTGGAGGTACTACATAGGCAGTATTACCTGAAACAGGCTTATGAAAGAAAGTTTGATGCAATGTCCCAAAGAGTTACTCAGTGTGGATGCATGTTCTGTATGCTATCTGGGAAGAAAAATAAAGGACTATCCAGATACACGTGGCAATTTAGTACCATATTCTAGAAAAATATTGTTGAAATTTTGTGTACTTTTAATCTATGAAAACCGAGTCATCACACCAGTCTCTCTTTTAATAAAACTATTAATCTCCTGAATGGATGTCGGACAGCAGCTGTCTTGATGGTTGAATGGGCTAGTGCCGCGGCACGCTTCTCCCGCTCTTTCTCCAGTGTTGTTCTGCTGGTGTGTTAGACCTGTCGTTTAGAACTGCTTAGCTGGATATGGACTGGTCTACGTTACCTCCCTGCTAGTGATAATTATTTTGTCTTTTTGGGAGGGGGTGTGTGTGTTGATGTCTTGGTTTCGGTTAATTTAGTTAATCAGTGTACCTTGGACCCATACGATTAATTTTTGTGTTTATCTGTATGGTGTGGGTCAAGTTATAGTTTAAATAGACCTAATTAAACTACTGTTAGCAGCCAGTGTCACAGTAATCTCAGTATCCAGTTCTCTCAATTTTCTGTATTTGACCCAAGGGTAATGTTATATGTATAGTTTGGTGGCAGTTACATAAACAAGCATTATTTTCTCCTTGTCATTTCTTCCTGTCAGTATGCAGAAATCTTTCTGAAATTTTCAACTCTTAGATTTGTCCATTAAAATTTCGAGACACTTTCACATCTGTTTTTGACCTATGTAAAGAAAACACCTCAAGCTGACAGAGGGTCACCACCTTTTGATTGTGTACCCGGTAACGTGAGCAGAGTGAAGGAGGTTTATCTTGAACTGCTTTGCCCTGTGCTGAAATGGGCGAAGGCTATCGATGAGGTATCTTCCTTTATCCCAAAAGAATGGTGGTAAATCCAGAGCCCCATCTAAAGGCGGTGTGGGATTGTGTCCCTAGGAGGCCAGAGGCTTCATACCTACGGTGCTTTCCGTTGTGGCCTTGGAGATGATACCGAATGAAGTAAACAATCAGAAACGTCAAAATTGTGTTGTCAGGTCCTGTAAAAAATAGTAAGAAAAAACCCCAAGCTGCTAATGCCTGTAGGTGTCGAAGGTAAATTCCCCCGTAGTTCTCTTGCAGGCATCCACCCTGCGAACACTTCCCAGAACCTTCCTGCGCTCCACTGTGCGCGTTCTTCACGTTTGGGAGGGTTTTTTTCTTTTATTCTGCTGATCTTTTAGCGCAGAAGGCTCGTCGTGTTTTGGCGCTGTGCAAAGTAATGCTAGGCAGTTTATTTAATTCACTACAGTTTTAACGGGTCGGTTGGAAGTTTATTTAAAACTCGGTAAAGTGCAAACAGCCTTCTGTGGTCCTTTTTGATTTTAATTCTGTAGGTAGTTGTGCCCGTTTGCCCCCAAGGGGTCGGTCGGTCCGACCGTCCGCGTCAGCTGGCGGCATCCCTCGGGAAGTTTGGGTACACGCAGAAGAGCCCGCGTCCGCCCGGCCGCCGCGGGGGTCCCCGTCTTCGAAGGGCCACCGCGCTGCGTCACGCGGTTCCCTCGCTGAGCGCGGCAGGGCCGTCGCACCCTGA
>NW_008795127.1:8997592-9003714 GCF_000699145.1 Aptenodytes forsteri
CCTCCTGCCGCCGCCCGTCCTGCCGCCGCCCCGCAGCCGGCCGGCGCCCCGCTCCCGCCCGGCCCCCGGCACCATGCTCAGCCTACAGGATTCCTTCTTCTTCGAAATGAACATCAAGTCTCTGCTGAAATCCTGGAGCGGCAGCAGCAGCGGTAAGTACGTCGCCACAGCGTCACAGCGGGTTTGGTTGGGGTTTTTTTTTGCATGCTGCTGTGTGAAATTACGCTTTAAAAAAGGCTTTTAGCGGTCCTGTGAGCAGCTCGGCATAGCCAGTGTGAGAGGCAGGCAAAGCGCTCTATCTGCTTCCCAGCTGTCACGTAAGACAGTATATACACACATGCATATATACACATATATACACACACACAAAACTCCTAGGCTGCAGTTGTTTCAGTCTGATAAAATTCTTTGCACCCTTTGCTGTCTGAGAGAGGTGACGAGTAGATGCTCATCTTGCGGAGTTACTGGATGCCGAGAGTGTGGCTTACTTCTGCCGAGCTCTAAATGCTCCTCTGAAGCAAAACGGTCGTCCTCAGACTGAGTGTTTCACAGCGGATATTATTTTTGTGCCTCAAACTCATTATTATACCCGCACAAAGTGCCCACTTTGATCGTCTACATGGCCCGGACCTAGAGTTTCTACGAGGATTTCTTGTCTTAATTGAACCAGCGAAGGCAAGGATGCCGCTCTTGGTAAAGGCAAGCGGTCTGTCCTCAGATCACCCCTTCACACATGCTTCAATGCAGGGTCTCAGGCCCGCGAGCTGCCTTGCCCTGTGTAGCAGGCTCTGCTACCGTAAGCACAGCCGCTTGATGACAGTACACCAGGAGGTGATAAAGATGACGTAACTGTACGGCAGCTAAGTATTTCCTGTGTCTTAAGTTTCCGGTATTTGTAAAAATTAAAAAAGTCAAGTGCAGGAGGTATCTGGTGTCTTGGCTTTAAGTCATGTCTCATTAATTGCTGTCTGAGGTGTACTGGGATGCAGTTTCCACTCACCAAACACTTCATCAAAATACCTCCGTTGGGATTTTTACCCCAATACGGCATTGTTTGTTTCACCTGTCTGTCTTGTTTGAAGGAATTAGTAGCAAGTTATTTATTGTACAGTGTATTAATCAGTGCTAGGGTAGTATGCAGATACTTGGTTTGTCCTAATAGCTTATTCAGACGTGAGATTTGCTTTTTGCACTAACTGCTGTAATTCATGTTTTGGACTAATAACTTCTAGACTTAGGACTTCTAAGTTCCAGCAATGAATATTTCAAAACAGGCAGCCTTGTAGGTTTTGCTTTTCACTTTGGTTTGTGTCTTGCAGATTAACTGTATCTGCTCCAAATTATACCTTGTAATAGTACTCGGTTGTTATTAACGTTCTTGCTGAAATAATCAGAAGAGTTATTCTAATGTTTTATAGTAAACGTTGAAGGTGTCTCATGGAAATTATTTAAAAATCCTTAATGTTGATTTTATTAGTGTATATTGTTTCCAAACTAAAGTAAACTATAGGATACATTCAGTTACAATAAATTCAATCTACAACTAGATAAATAATTGCTGTATAGATAAGGAGATGAATTGCAGAATCTAGACTAGACAATTGTCAGCTGTAATGAGAGAGAGATTAATAATAATAATAAAAAAGGGTATCTGAGAAGAGGTTATATACGATGCTATGTTTTCTCCTTTATGTCCTCTGTTATGTAAGCACAGCGGAGGAAGATCTTCTGACTCTTTCGTCAGGAAGTGGTACTTGGATCATCTACCAACAAACTAATTTTCTGTGCTCACTGATTAGATAGCTGGGGTTTATTTCACTTTTTTCCACGATTGCCACTCCATTTGTGGAAATGGCCATGATGACGGCATAGCTGCATGTCTGCTCTGTTAAGTGTGTGAGAGTCGCATTCTGATGGCTTTCCACTGTGCAGACCGGCCAGGAGCAGACCGCTCTGTGCAGCCCGTGATGCCTGGGTTTAAGTATTGTGATTCACATGGATAACTTAGTGAATTGAGCTGAGCGGGCAAGCCGGTTGCTTTTTTCCTAAAACGTGTTCCAATCAAGCGATGCAGTATGTGCAGAACAAGGAATTACACAATATTTATGTTGAGTATGTGTTTGGAAATTCAGTAGATGTGCATATGCTGAGAAATTACTTGAGAGAGGTTTTTCCTGTGTTTTCGTAAAATTTTTATAGGCAAATGCTACTTTTTATGGTTTATACGATAACTTAAGAATTTTGTATACTCAAGAATATCAGAAGAGGAGTGGGTACGCTTGCATGCATTTCCATATACATAAAAATAAGCATCTGTAGAGAGTGTTTTAAGTATATAACAGAAAGGCAGAAAAGCTCCATGGGTCTGGTTAAGGGCTTGCTTAGCTGGCATAATGTTGTTGCAGTGCTGGCTAAGGTTTTATTGTCGATCTTTTTTCTTTCAGTAACAACAATGAAGTGACATTCATATGGCCTAGTTTCAGAATGCTGTCTCTGTGCCAACAATTTTAGGCATTACTTCTTTTTAAACCGAGTCAGGAATGTTCTTTTAATCCAACAGTGAAGTGAGGATGTTCCCGCCTAAGAATTATTTGCTTACTGAAGTTGTGGATGTAATGGAGGCTTTATACTGGCTTGTCCTCCGGTTGCTTGGCTGCATAGTATTTAAGGAATCTTAGTTGTGCTAATGTAACTTACTGTTCTTAAAGTTATGGATTCTGTTGTTTAGTCCATTGCAGCTTGAATATGTGGTCTGTTTAACCATTCTTCTGAGGTTTCTGATTTTGTAGCAAAAATATTCATTTTTACTTTTATGTCGATTGGTGTAAGAAAGCTCTCATATTTTGTCCACAAAACCCTTTCTTTAAGGTTAAGGAGGTCTGGATGCCATGAGAATTACTTTTAGTAATGCAATACGTGCGTTCAAAAACCAAATGTGGTGCTTGCTTACAATGAAAAGCGTTATGTAATGAATACCTTTCTGTAAGATAAGACATATGTTTTAATGAAAACTATGCATGTATTTCTGGGGCTTACAGTCTAGACAGAAACAACTGCTTTCCAGTAAACACGTGTACAACCCATTACTGCTTAAAAGCTCTTCTGTGTTTCTAATATTGACTGTTTTGATAATCTTGTCCGGTTCAGAAATAAATAATGATTTCTGGATAAGAAAAAAGGAACAAAAAAATGTATCTGTTGTCTTTCTAATAACAAATACACAGCTTTCTGTTGCTTTGCTGCAGTTCTGGTCTGTCTGTCTGGTAAACAGAAGGGTACACCTGTCCTGTGGCTGCTTCTCAGTCCTTGAACTTGTCCCTACCTTCCTCTGGTAAATCAGCGTTGGAGGTGGTTCATGAGATTTTCATATCGGCTTGCTCAGCTTGATTCAGAAGTCATGCGTATATTTCAAGAACTCAAACCAGTTAAGAGGCAGGGACTGCTCTTAATGTCGCGCCTGCCAAAGCTACATCGAGGTCATTGCCCTTGGCCTCTTTTTGGTAAGGGTTTGTGACAGTGATTTTCAAAGTTACTTAGACTTGTGAGCCTGGGAACAAAGTCATGGCACGAAAGCAAGCTCTATCTGCCTGTGCAGCAGTCGTTTTTGAAAACGTATTATAAAATCAGAAAGAAATGGAGCAACTTTAAAAGGAAGCGAATTACTGGAGCAACGGCTGCCAGGTGGTGACAAGCATGTGAAAACTGGGGAGCTGCCTGAAGGATACTTCTGAATAAAGCACTTGGAGTTGAAGAATCGTTTACCTTCCCATAGGATTAGCTTGACTGAAGTTTACTTCCTCCTTTACCAACCAAAAATGAACTCTTGGCTCTCAAGAGAGGTTCTGCTCTGATAATACAGTATTTAACAAAGTGGATGTAATGGATTCATTTTTATCCTGTGGCTTTTCATTTCATGACAGCAATGAAACTGTAATTTAAATAAGAAAGGTGAGATAACCTTACAGTGCCATGACAGGAACATATATAAAAAAGGACGATATGAGGAACTGTGGAACAAATGTTTTGTTGCCGGTCTTGTTCTTTGGGAGGAGATGGGGTGAGGTGGAGTGTATGTGGAAGTGTGCATGGCTTTAGCGAAAGGACAGGTTTGCTCCTTTTGTTGCAGTTTGCTAGTGGATTATACTTTTTAAAAGCGCTAAAAGCACAATTTGTTAATATTTTAGGAATCATTATTGTATGATAAATTTCAGCTTGTTTCCCCAGCAACTGTTAAACTACAAAGAAAAATAAAACCTGGGAAAAAATTGGTCTGAGATGTTATGTGATTGCTTCTCCTCCAAACTGTCCTTTGGGGCAGCAGTTATCAGTGGCAGTACAGTGCTCTAGAGAACTTTCAGATATCTTTTAATGGTAGTTTTACATTCCAGTGGCAAAATCAGTGTTACTTCACAATCAAGAGAAATCTTACTTTTATGAGATACTATTTTTGGTGCCTTTTTAAACAATAATAGTAATTAAATAAGTATAGTATTAAGTAAGTAGGGTGTTAACTTTATTTCTCCAACATTAAACATCCCAAATAATAATGTGGTCAGTCTTTTTGTAGGAAACTTTTTCTTAATTGTAACTTTGACTTAAAAAAATCGTTACAGTTAGTAGTCATCTTGTATACTGAAACTCCATAGACTGTCTCCAGAGAATGTACCGATTTTTCCTTATATCTTCCAAAATTGTTTTGACATACTGAAAAGTGAAATTTTTAAATGAAAAATTAATCCAAATTTATGTTAAGTTTTGAAAAAGCTACTAAATTCCACTGCTGGGTGGGGGGTTTTTTTAATGTATTTAAGTGTGCTTTTTGATAGTAAATGTACTTACAGATACCTGTATTGCTGGAGCAGCACGTTTGTTTGCCGTAGAAAGGACGTAGTGCTTATGATGGCTTCTCCACAGCCTGTCAGTTGTCATGGGAAAAGCAAGTTTTTGTCAGTAGTTAATCACCCAGTAAAATGTGAATGTGTCAATTTATTTTTTTTTTTAAGGGATTATGGAGTGTAGCCTCCATATTTGGCCCTATTTATGAACTTAGGTGGTCTTTAATGGTGGCCACTTGTGCAGTATGTCTTGGGGCACATAAGATCACGAGTCATTGCATTTCCTGATATATGGTGTGTTGGCATACATTCAATTAAATGAAATGCCAGTAACATTCTGTGTAGTAAAATCTGCTATGTCAAGAGAAGATAGGTTTTTTATTTTTCTTTTCTTTCAGGGTAGGGTTGAAATAACAGGTCTAAAATGGATGGAGGCTGGAAGGAGACAACTAGGCTATCAGTAGATCATCCAAACAGTCAAACCAATGTACCACCCCGAAGTTGAAGAATACCCAGTATACATAAGTGAAAGTTCTGAAGTTGTCAAACTTTTTCAGTCCCGGTCCATTAGATGTGGGTCAAGTGAGCAGGATGAAGATGAGGGAAGTTTCATAAGATGTCTGAGCTTGTCACTTTTGCCAAAAGTGGTGTCTTTGCCCCCAGCAGTGCAGCCTTGTCACCTTTTCACCTGCCAACTGCGGTACTTGTCTCATCCTTTTAGTGACCTGTTTTGGGTCATTACATCAGCAGAAATTTTCTTGGGAAGGTGGAGAATTTTTTTGGTTTTTGTTAAATTATCCACCTGAATCATCTCAAGGCAAGGAGGGTGGACATGAGGGCTGGTGTAAAAGAAAGGGTCAGGACCACCTGCCTAACAGTGAGAGGCTGACTGCCCCTTTTGGTGGGCGTGTATGGGTGTTTCAGCTCAGCTGGATCATTGAGCCTTGCTTTCGTGTATCGCATAGAAGCCTTCTTTATATTTGCTCATTTTTCTTCTGCATGACTGAAGCTGTGTGATCATTTTTTGGGTATTTTTGGGTTGATCTAGCTTTCACTGTTGCTAAATATTCATACCTACATGTATACTTTTTCCCTGCCTTATCTGTTTGATGCCTACAGTCTATATTATAACACTTTCCGTGTAGATTGGGCGTAAGGGCATGGATGCTCATTAGGGAAGCGTATGTAAACAGATTTTTACCAATCATAAGTCGATAAGGATATATGAAGTTTTGGGCCTTACTTTGGACTTCGCTGCATATCAACATGGAAAACCCCGAACTGTGA
>NW_008795127.1:9003744-9079758 GCF_000699145.1 Aptenodytes forsteri
TCATGTGTGAGGTTCTTCATATTAATTTTTAAATAAGATGCCTGTGTTGTATTAAGTACATTATGTGTTGGGATATACGTTAATTATCTTCATCAGGAATAGATATGCTAGAATGAGCTTTCCTTTGGGGTGTTCTTTCTGTTAAAGCAGTATACTTTTTGCTAAACCCATAACTAGATTCTGTAATGATTCAAATTGCAGAAGAGAATGCTATTGAAAGGAGAAAGTGCCCCAAATACAAACCACTCTGTCAGCTACTGTTGCTAGAAGAAACTGCATGCTCTGCATGGACTTCAGGAAAGCTCCAGATAAACCGATTGCAACAACCCATATCAAATACCCTATTTGTGCTGACTTTTTTTTTTTTTTAAAACTCTAGCTCTGGCGCTTTTGTATTTGAAGGGGAAAGGTTCAGACACTAGAGATTTAATAGCATTTAAGAGATCACTGACAAAACAGTATTTACTTATTTAGAAAGGTGACTGCCAACTTTAGGACACTGTGGAGCAAAACTGTTGTTTGCTATATTATATCCTGTTGGCATGTAGTTACAGCTTTTCCCCTGTATAGAAAGAAATATTCTTCCTTGTTCCTCTACAAAGAGTAATGATGCTAGTCAAAGGGAGCTTTTAAATTCTGCTAGGTACAGTGCAAAATAAAAGGTGAATTTAAACTTAAAGAGGAAAAGGCCATTCTAAATCAAAAGGGGCACTCAGAACCTGAAAGACACTGGGTCATGCTACTGTAAATATGAATTAAGTGTTTGAAATCTGACATTCCCAGTTGCCTGTGCGAATGTCACAAGCAAAGGTTTATGTTAGTAGATCTGGTAGAAACTGCTTTCTGGGAGAAATTTCAGGGGAGTTTACTGAAATATAACAATAACAGAAGAAAATAAAATGTTAAGGCATAGAATTGCTTTGTTTTAATTACTTTTAATATTAGAATATTAATTATTGAAAAATTAAGGTATAGAAAGAAATAAACTTCATGTCATTGACTTTGCATTGATAACTCTCATTAGACAAATCCAGGAGTTTTTATGGGCCGATTAACAAGTATTTAAAATACGTTAACGGTCAAAAAGCTAGAGGTGGAAAATGTTTCAATACAGTTACAGAATTACATGTTTTATGACTCTTTAATTATTTAAATCAGATTTTAGACTTGATGCCCTAAGTAGGTATAGTTAGAACAAAGAAGAAAAGCAGTATGTGTAGGACAGATTTTACCCAGTTCGGAATAAATACTACTAATGAATATATAATGCTTTCAAAGTAGTAGTAGAAAACAACAGGAATGTAAAAATTTTTCCTCACTCTTTACGTTTTCTCATTCCTCTCTTAAGAATCAAGAATTTGAAAATCTAAAGGGGAGAAAGAGTACTTTTCTTCAGATTTACATAGCCTCAGAAATAGACTGCTAAGCGTTTAAAAAAGCAGACCATTTCAATCTTCTAAAATAGGAATTTTCATTTAAAACATTATTATTTATAGGTTTCTTGCTCAAGAATTAGTTCAAGTTCTAGAAGTAATTAATTTCTCAAAGAGATCTTAGGAAAGCACAGCATGGGAATTATAAATGACTCTTCTGGTTCTGCCCATTGGGCACAGCTGACATGTGATTTGGGCATATTTTCAACTTTACTTTTTGAAGTCTCCTTTGTAGACAATTGCTACAGGCCAGAATGCTAGTCTAGAAAGATGTATGAATGCCTTAAACCCTTGCAAATCAATGTTAACTAATTAATGGATATTGGAGACAATTGTTATATTCACAGTGCTATCAAAGCAGCGTAAGTAGCTTTAGGAATTGTTGATTTTCTTCCTTTTGCTTCTTTTATTCATCATCCCTGTTTGCTTCCTTTGTTCATGCTGCTGAACTAGAACTTAAGATCTTCAGGTTAGGAACTGTGACGTTTGTGAGGGTGCCGGTGCACCAGGGTCACTGGTCAGTAACAACTCAGCTGCTCTTAATGCAGCTGATGTTAGGCTTGGAAAACTGAGTGTCTGACATCTCAGTGGAAACCTGCCTCCTTTTTCTCTCTAACATCTTGTTTGTGCCGGCTGTCAGCAGGACATAGCAGTTGGGCCAAATATCACCAGATTTTTACTGTTCTTTCAGCTACAAATGAGGTCTTGTCCTGGAAAAAAGAGAGGCTGGCAACTGGCACTTTGGTTTTTTGACAGCAAAGCAAAGGAAGCTAACCCAGATGTACTGAGGTTTGGCTGAGGAGTTCAAAGGTTTTTTGATAGCTGTTTGAGACACTGTGGCCAGAAACCCATGATAGACTGATCAGGGGATATTAAGGTGGAGCCGTGCACTGTTCTGCTTGTAGGGGTATTCTTCTCTTTCAGCCTTGCTCTCTTCAGAAATGAACAGGATAGGAAAAGAGGGAGGAGGAATCCAAAACGTAGAAATTCCATAGCAGAAGTGCATGGATGAGAAAAATTTTGGGGTCTTTTTCGCTTATTTTTTTTCTTCTTAAATAATAATTTAAAAAATCCTGAGAGGGTACTTCAAGCTATAATTATTCCTCCACAGGAAAGAAAGTAAAAGTGTATCACTAATTCTGAAAGAATTATGTTAAGCAAAACAGTAGGAGCAAAACCAGGTTTCACAAATATGGCAAAAGGTGACCAAAAGGAAAGTGATTCCACTGTTAAAAGTTTTCCTAGCATCTGTCACTGTAGTACTGTTTAAAGGTTTGTTTGAGTAATTTTTACTTATTTATTTTTAATTTATAGTTTGTGCCTATCTTTTATGGCCACATTATCCCTGAAGGGGATACTGTAACTGAAAAACTAGAGTACTCATCTTGGAGAGGATAAGGGAAACAACAACATAATTTGTTTAATTGAGTAGGGGAGAGAATGGCAGGACAGGGCCTGGGTGGGCCCTAGGGGAGGACACAGGCATTAGTTCTGTATTTTTGGAAGCAAGCCCGTAGGATTTCACTATCTAAAATGTGGTGAAGGGTGTGAATTACGCCGCCGCTGAGCATGAAAACTTTCTGAAGCGTATTGAGCTGAAGTTCAACCTCACTAAAATTGAATCTTGCTGTGCCAAACTGGTGTCTTCCTGGAGATGCAAGTTTTCAGAACAAAAAAATAGTATGCACTGCTTATTCTGCAGACCTGAAGTGAGGAAGGTACTGATTCCTCAGTTAATTTTAGTTTAGATACTGGTTTATTGATACATTCTTGCACTTTTTTAGTTCTTTCTCAAACTTTCGTATCTCTTCTGTACTTCCTTACTTCTGCTAAGATCATTTACGTTAATGGTGCTGAGAAAAATGGTGTCAAGTCCTTGAGAAGTATTTGGTTTTGTTTTATATTTGCAGTTTTAAGACTAAGGTTATGAAGACTGGCTGCTAAAACGTGACCGTGAATATTGGATAGCTTTAGCTATTTGGGGATTGGGAGAGGTGACAGAGACCCATAAAGGTGTGGAAGAGCAGCTGTGCCGTCTTGACAGGATTTTCTCTGCAGGGTTATAGTTCTCAGGAGCCCCAGTCCCCGATTCCTGCTGACTGGGCGTACTACCCAGAAGCTGTAGGATAGGCCTGAGTTAACCTTCTGAGTTAATGGTACTGTAATGCTTGTGTGCTTTGTGTTGTCTTAGCTAAAAAAGTCTTGTGAGAGGGACAGGGGATTTTTCTAACCTTTAAATGTATTGGTCTGTCTTGTTAACTTGAAGATGTTTGCTTGTGTGCAGTCTGTGTTGTGACTCCATTGAGGTGGCAGAGCCTTGTGAAGGGTCACAAGTCTTCATCAGCATCTACAATTAGGAAAAAACCAAATAGATTTCTCTTGAGTTTCCTCTGTTTTCCTGTCCTGTGCTTCTTGCCAAGTGCAGCTGCTTTAGCAGGGTATTGATAACATATTTCTGGAGGTTAAACACTGCTCCTCCCCTTGAGTTGTGTCTGTGGAGTAGCAGTGCATTGCTGGTCAGACTGCCTCCTGTTCTTCATCTGCAGAGGAAGAAAACCGTAATCTCATTCTTCTGTGGGTTTAGCAAACTTACAGTCAGCTCAGAAGGGAAGTGGGCTTTTATAGCATGATTAAACCAGCTTGGTGTTTTATGGTGTTGTCAATACGTGACAGTGCAAACTTAAATACCACATCATCAGGGAGAAAGATGAGCGATGAGCTCTGGATGTGAAACTCAAATTTCTAGGTCACTGGCTGAGAGCGTAACTCAAGAGGCCAGAGCTCGTTATCATTTCGTGGTTTGCATTTGGTCGCCTTCCAGGTGTCAGGACTAGAGTGCTCCCTGCTTTGAGGCCCTAACCCCCGACTGAGATCTATGGTCACTGCACAGTCCCAACGCGGCCGGACGGCTTCCCTGCCTCTGCTTCTGTCCCCCTCAAAAGTTGTTCAGTTGTTAATCTAATCTGTGTTTTATTGCTGTAGAATGATTAATGAGATAATGTTTTCTTAGGATACATACAGATTTTGCCTGTGTGACTTTGATACACTTGAGGAAGCTTGAAGTCCAAAACCTTGACCAGAGAAGCTGAGATTTCCAGGGTTGAGTGGGAATAGTTGGGCAACGCATAAAAACAATTTTGGTAATGGTATACCTGAGTAAGAATGAAGCAAGTATTGCTCTGTTTTCAAAATAATGCTACCAGTATATTTGTATATTGCAACTTGGGAGATGGTGGCATTGGCTAGCTATCTGTGCTAATTCTGGTCAGTAACCTAAGTGACCTTATTTTTTTTGTTCATGTAGCTGTAGTAAGGAGTGTTATGGATTATACAATTATTTTTTGTGATATCCTCTATTGCAACTTGGGAGATGGTGGCATTGGCTAGCTATCTGTGCTAATTCTGGTCAGTAACCTAAGTGACCTTATTTTTTTTGTTCATGTAGCTGTAGTAAGGAGTGTTATGGATTATACAACCATTTTTTGTGATATCCTCTACTAGAAAATTTTACCCTCTGTTCCTGAAGAGGGCCGGACATTGGAGAATTTTTAAAGGAGAATCTTAATAGTTTCATATCCTTCTTCCAGTATATTTCTTCTTTTCTTCTTACATTTGTGGTGAACTGTGTAGTCTTCTAAATACCACCCAAATACTGCTCCTGTCATTAATGCCCAAGCCATAGTTGGTGTCAGTGCATACAGTTAGATGCTTAGTTACTTTTCAAGCTTCAAAACCTGGTAGTATTCAAATGATTACAGTTCTGAATGTAGCTGTGATACAGTTGTCCTACCTCCTTACAGGCTGCTCTCTTTAAAATATGGTTTTATATATAAACATGTTTTTATGCCTGTCCATCAGCATGGAAGACTTCAGAACAGATTTTACCATACTTCATTTTGTAGGCGAGCGTCTCTGTTACTTTGCTGATAGACTGTGTATATTTTCTGTGTCTTCCTACAAAAATATGAATCCTAGTATTTAATTTTTATCACAAAACAGTATAGGAAATACTGTTGCAACATTGTATAAACCATGTAGCAGATGTAAAGTGAGACCTTACAAGAAGGAAAGGAGATGTTATTTAAAATAAGAACTGAGGGGAAAAAAGAATTTTCACTTGCTCTCGCAGTCTCTCAAGCCCCAGAGCGTGTGTGCAAGAGGTCCGTCCAGCAGCCGGGCACCAGGACAGGGGTGTTCAAGATGTCTGTCCAGCAAAAAGGCACCACAATGCTTGTGTCCGGCTGTTAGGTCTGGAATCCATGTCCATTGTATGGGAGGTAAGGATGCCAGGTGCTACATTCTCCTCATTTCCCGGGTTCCTCTTCGGTTGCCAACAGATTTTGGATATGTGTTTTTGGAGCTGACAGTGATCAGTGTCTCCATCCTGTCCTACCTCTGTGAGTCGTTACAAGTTGCCATGGTTCTTTGTCTCCAGATCTGGGTGTGTTGTGAAACTGCAGGCAGATGTGTGTGTGTGGGTTATCCATGACCTGCTCACTTGGGTGCCGTTAACGCAGGCCATAGGCCATGCTGAGAGCCCCACTTTCCCCTGGTGCCTCCACAGCCAGACCTTCCCGTTCATACCAGTCTAAGCCTCTCAGGTACAGTTCTCCACAATGCTTTTTAGAGCTTATAAGACTATATTGAAACCAGATAAAGGTTCTTACTGTGGAGAAAGCAAACTACTTTCTGAAGTAAATTAGAATCAGATAAAAAGTTAAAATGGAAGTTGAGGAAGGTAGGAGAAAAAAGCTTTTTCTTTTTCCTTTGAATTCCAATACATACAGCTCAGATCTTTTAAATGACCAATTTAGCCATGCATTTTGGAGCTCCATGGACAAGCATATGATAACCTATTTTTATTTCAGATGTGACTAGTCTCCTCCCCTGGAACTGACAAAGAAGCTGTTAACTCTGAAAGCTCGGTGTGTTTATGGTGGCTAAGAATAGCACTGCATGGCACTTAGTATTGTCGTCTTACAAAGGTCCAGTTTGAGCGCTGGCTATGTCTGCATGGTACGTGAGATTTTTTTGCCAGGTTTGTGCTGTGCCCTTGTACTTTCTTTGAAGACTTAAAGCCCTGAAGGCTGTCATCTGTTTTTCTAAGGAGTTGCACAACTTTAGATTCTTGCTAGTTTAGTTTACTTTTATTTGCAGTTAGCATAGATAAATTTCTTCAGAAGGTCTGGTTAGAAACACAAGTGTCTCATGCATACTTTTAAAAAAAGTTTGTTAACTAGGGCTTCACGTGAACTCAGCGCTACCTTATGCTGTTAAAGACTTAAAAAGACTTTGAGGCTGAGTAGCATCAAAATAAGTCCCCACACTAACCACAGAAGCAAAACAAATTTGGATAAGTGACCTAGTGAACATCCTGAATCTTCTAGATATTTGCTAATTTTCATATTCATCAAACTCTTTTCCTCAAGAGAAAATATGAAAATAGATATCCCAGTCCATCACCAACTCAGCAGTTGACATTGCTGTTTTTCTGTAGAGTTTGGTGAATGAAAGGACTTTGCTCAGAAGAGTACATCTGGTAAATAGAAAAATACAGACAACTATAGCTAATTTAAAAACAGAATTTATAACAACATTGTAAGATATGTGTGTGCCATCACAAGGGAATTTATGCTCTAGTTGAAAAAGAATCAACGTCTCTCTCTGTGGTTAGTTGTACTGGGAACTGAAACCCATTGGAGTTGAATTTTCAGATGTGCTGATCCCTTCAGTGCAGGGCAGAAAAATTTAGGGAGTGTGTTCAGATTTTTTTTTTTTTTTGACAATTAAGTTTGGGTAGTTACCTGGATGTGCAAAAAATTGGTTTTTGTTGTTTTGTTTTGACTCCTCAGTAAACTTACTGTAAGAATATACTTTTGAAAATGTTGATTTTTCTTTTTTTTTTTTTCTCCTTGGCATGTTTGTGTTAAATGTGACAGATTGAGTTAGTCTTCAGAGGTTTATTTCCCTTTTCAGCTCCTATGTTCATATGGAGGATTACTAGGCAAAACTGACAGAATCAGAGCATAGAACAGTTGTTCTTTCCTGAAATTGATACTTAATGCGTGAGACTTATTCTAACCCTGATTTGTGTATGCTTGAGCATATTCCAATGCTCAAATGTATTTGTTTATTCTCCTTTTTAATCCTTGTGTGTATATCTGACACTTTAATTTTCAAACCATACCTCAGTATCAGAAATACTGTTATAATATTTCTGAGTATTTCACTAGGCAGTTACTTACAAAGATGTGAAAATGTTCTTTAAATGGACCCAGTCTGGGCTAATGTAATGTTTTTGAGCTTTAACTTGTAGGAATATTTTTCATCTGAAATATTAATATGCTTATATGTAGCATATTAAGATAAATTAATTTGGTTTCTTTATAGATTTTCAAAAATAGGTTTTGGTTTTTTTTAATGATACATGATTTGAAGTTATTGGTTACTTTATAACTGATGCTCCAGAGTCTTTTTCCAAAATAGCTTTTTACAGCAAAGCTGCCAGTATTCATTACTTTTTACATTTACTCAGGAAAGGTATCAGTTTGACATTAATGAGGATAATTGAGGATAATGAGCATAATGAGGAAAAGTCTTTTCCTCTTTCTACTAGGAGCTGGAATTGCCCTCTTCTCGCAAGAAAAGAATAAGCAGGCAGTGGGAGGGGGGGTTTAAACAAACTACCTTGGGTTGTGCTCAGCGAGAGAATGCTTTGCAAAAGCTGCTGGCTTCTGACACTATCTTTTTGGAAATAATACAAGCAGAAATTTGTTGAGCATTTTGTTACTGTTTTTTCTTTCAGTACAGTGCATCAATAGGGGTTTTTTATATCCTTAATTCTTCAAACTGAGTATGTGGAGTTTTGTTTTTCCAGAGAAACGTGGATTAGGAAAGATGAGAGAAGGTATTTCAGTTTCTTTTTCTGTTTGCTGGTTAGCAAAGACATGCCTATGATCACTTTGACCTTGTTACTTGATGCATTTTTTGTGTGTGGTGTATATGGATCTGTTAATATATTAAAAGGAAACAAAACCTCATCATAGATTGTATGTTTGCAGTGACAAGTGTTAGAATTAAGTTGTCTGTGCAGCCCATATATCAGTGTGTTTGTATTCTTTTGATGCCGTATCCTTGCCTTAGTTTTAGGTTTTTAGGTACTACTACTTAAAGCTTCTACTTCTTTAGATTTAGGGGTTAGTTTGTGCTTTTCTTTCTCTTCATGTAATTAGTGTACCATAAAAATGAAGTCTTTATGCAGAGTAAGTTCACTCTCGTCATTGCTGTGGAAATGTGTCCTTCCTTAACTTGTAGAACAGCGTATATGGAAATCTGGAAAAAACACTAGCAAATATAATTCTCTTTCCTTCTCTTTCTACTCTTCTAGTCCCCAGGCCTCACTGGAGTATCTTCCCACTGCTGCCTTTGCCTCCCTTATGCTTTTTAATTTAACATCACTTAGCCAAGCATTGATATAATTTTATTGCCTTTGTTAGCTCGTGCTTAACAGGATTCAGAGCATCAATGCGTTTACAGCCTGGTGCAATCTT
Source organism: Aptenodytes forsteri (assembly GCF_000699145.1). Taxonomy (NCBI): domain Eukaryota; kingdom Metazoa; phylum Chordata; class Aves; order Sphenisciformes; family Spheniscidae; genus Aptenodytes; species Aptenodytes forsteri. The sequence continues at coordinate 9,012,728 of NW_008795127.1, forward strand.
CAATTTGATAGACCAGAAAGGAAAAAATGGATTTCTCTGTTAGCAGTAAATGTTCTGTTCTCTGCCCTGCTTCCCCCACCCCCATGGGCTGAGCAGGGCACACTTTCCATACTAAGCAAAAAGGGCATGGGGGAGAAAGTGTGTGTGCAAGTTTACCCACAGACTTGCCTGTCACTTGAGAAGTTGACCATGGTTCCGTGGCTCTCAAACTGCAGTCCATTGGCTGGGAGAGGGGATGGAGAGAAAGCAAACTGCCCCTAGCAAGCTTACATTTGCGCAATAGGAATCTGCATCCCCCTTGGAAACTTCCTCTTAAAAGGAAAAGAAAGGAAAAAAGTCTGCTAATGGCAAAATATTGGAAAACATTGATACAGGTGATAGGATTATACATACCTGTTAAGCTCAAATGGATACCTTATTCCTGGATCCTTATTGGTGCAGTTTGGGTAAACTCTTGCGGCCAGGCTGGGTATCCAGCAGTGAGGGATGGGATGGGATGGGATGGGATGGGATGGTGTCAACATTTTCAGCTTTTACATTGTCAGAGAAAGTTGTAACTGCTTGTGTTTGTAGAGAAGAAATTGATGACACGAATAATTGGAATTGATGCCAGATAGCTCGACATCTGAGCTGAGTTCTTTTCAGTTGTCCTTCTGACTCCAGGAGTTAGAACTGAGGGAATAAGGAAAGATCTGTGGTGCCTTCATGGGTTATGGCCTCTTGGCTATTATGTGAATGCACAGTACTATCTAAAAGCCTGATAACCATGACTGGTATGGTGATGAACCCGAGTTTATAGGTCCCCTTGAAAGCCAGGGAATATTACTAGCTCAGACTTAATGGTGGCTTGGTTTACATTTTCCTAAGGGCGGGTGGATCAGAAGAACTAACAGAACAAGCCAAAGTTAGGCTATTCTATCCTTGCTCTCCATATTAAAAAGGAAGTTGTCATCTTTACTCCTGTTGCAGTAATAATTTTAAATAAAAAATAAGCATCAGATATTGCTCTTTAAAATTAGTCGAGCTTTTTTTTTGCAATTTAATCATGCTGGAATAGAATTGCTTCTGTGTTTGCATCATTTCTGAAGGTATGGCTTAAAATGCTGTAGAAGCCTAACATTGAGTTATAGGAAGTAAAGAAACAAGTGTAGGGTTTTTTATGCTTATGTGGTTACTCTTTTGAGGGAATACAAAATTTGTAAATGAATGAAACTTGGCAGTTATATGCTCAGTTATTATAGTTCAGTGTTTTGAAGGAAACTGAGATACCAGGATATGTACCTCTGTTACTTGACAACACAGCACTAGTACTTTGCTGGTGCTGTGCAAAGTATTTTGAAAGTAGGGTCATGTTAAGTCTTCACAGTAAGTCTCCTGGGAAAGAAGACAGTAGGTAACAGATGTGCTTGGATTGGTATCTTTTCTCTGAGGAGTTTGCAACTTGGTTACAGAACTGTTTTCCAGCAGAAATTAATATATTAAGTCTAACTTGCTTTATTATATATGCAGCTTTAAATTGAACTGAAAATTACCATTGGGAATTTAACTTATAGCCCTGAACCTTTACATTCCTGCCATATGTGATGGATTGTGTTCTAGGTTATGGACAGATGAGACAGACTTATTCTTTATATTCTTTTAAGCTGATCTTGCATGAGAACAGCTTTCTGACAGTGAAGCAAAGCATGTTAAATATATTAGCAGTTTGGAAGTATGCTATGAAATAAATTTGATGTCTTTCTAAGTGAAGGTTTTGGTGAAATTCAAAATACGATTTTTAATTAAAATGGTTTATCTGAAGAGGTTTTCTATTCTGGCAGTTGTTCTAGAAAAGGAATTACATAAACTACATTTTTAGTGGTCTGACACTTTAATGGTCAGGATTTCCTGATGGCATGCCATAATCAAGAATGACTGGGCAGGACTTGAGACAATTGAGTTCAAACCTATTTCCTCTTCCACCTCCCATTTTTGTGCTTTATCACATTGTTTTCCAATGTGTATGGTTTGGTCTTTTGGCATCTTGTGCTATCAAAATTATTCTTTAATTTCTTCTTTTTTTTTTTCCCTGTCTGATAATAATCTACATGCCTGGTCTACCATAGAAGGCTCTGTAAAGTGATTCACATAATGAGTTGTACTACTTCTTGCATATGCTCTTAGCAATTTCAGCCAGTGTGTCCCATCTATGTCCTAGCTGTTACATTGTTAAGGATTTTTTAAAATGTAAATACGTTAAATTGGTCTTGCATACATCTTAGTGATTTTTTTTTTCAATTTAATTTTAAATTTCTTGTTTGCAAAGGTAGTTGCTTGCACCATAGATGGAACATTCTGCCCTGCCATCCCATACTAAGTTAGAATTACATGGCATGAGAGATCAGGGGAGCTTTAGCAAATGTCTTTGAGACTGTAGCTGGTAGCAGCCTTTGCTGCTCTCAAGTCCAACATTCTCAGTGGACAGAGTGAGCCCAGCAATGACTAATAGTCTGTTTCTAACCGGCTGCCCTGGATGTCCTGACACTGTCCTGAATGTCAGATCTGACCTCTTTTTCAACTGTTACATTTCTTAATAAAAGTATTTGTGTTTTCTACCTTCCATAGATATAAATTATCCGCCCATCTGATTTAGGTGATTGTACGTGATGCACGTGGCTGTTGTTCGTCCTGTTCAGTCACAATTCTATAGAGAAGCAGGTTCTCTATATACAGTATGAGGATAACATGTTACCCTGCTAACAACTTTCAAGGATTGCTGTGATTATTTTTTTTTTGACCCAAAAGAAAGCTTTGCTCAGGGATAAACACTTAAATTGGTATTTTGCAATTCATTAGTGGTGCTCCTTTCCACAGATAAGAGAGGTTTAGAAAGGTGGTTTTGCCAGGTTGCTACTTCTCACCTATGTATAAAGGTAAGAGGAATGACTAACATAGTCCTTATTTAAGAAGTGGCAAAGCCAGTGGATTTACTTGGGGAAATTCATAGCCCAGTTTCTCTCTTCTCATGTATCTGAGTTTAGGCAAAAAAAGTTTTTAAAAATAATTTTCCTGATTTTCTCTCTCTTAACTACTTTATCTTTCTGTCTGTTCTAGAGTTTCAGGGAAGAAATAATACACCTATTTTATTTTGAGGAGACTGCAAGATATGAAGTCCTGTCCAGGGAATGGAATATTTGCTGGTTAGAATTTGCTCAGCCATTAAAGCAGCTAGGCAAGAAGAATTTCTTGTTCTCTTCACAATACTTCCTCAAAGAGTGTCTGAATATTAGTATGAAAAAGGGAGAAAGGTGCTATGTGGCTGAGAATATAGCAAAAAGTCTCCAGAAGATCTTGGTGGTGGGGATTTTGGAAGGGGGAGAGAGACCTTTCAAGGATTTGTCTATGTTTGACACTATAGGAGACTGACTTCATACATCTCGGATCATGTTCATAGGTGTGGAAAAGATGGGGGAGAAATTTTCTTCTAAACTTAAATTGATGGGGTTTTTTTAAATAACAAAAACCACCAGTTTTAAGTTTGAAGCAATATTACTGAAACATATTTCTCTTTTGCTTTCTCCCTTGCAGGAGACTGGTTAGATTTCTAGAAAGCATTATGCCAAATGAAAATCTGAAAACTACAGTTTATGAATAAATTGTCAGAGATATTAGTAGCAGTGGGGAAAAAGACTACTGAATCTTTGGGAGGACAAAACTACCTAGTTATAAGGCAGAACTTCAAATTTGAGGATCATCAGTAGCAGCAAGACTGTATCTGCTAAGGGATTGTAATCTGGCCCAGATACCTAGAAAACTAGATATTGCCAGATTAAGATTTTATGCCTTAGAATTTCTGCTTTGTCTCTGTGTTGGCCTGAAGTAATGTTTCTATTACTGTTTACTAGCAGAGGAGTCTGCATTTTGGGGAAAGCTAAGATTAAATTTCTTGCCTGTGTTTTCAGAGGCTTCAAAAGCGGAAAACAAGTTTCATGTGAGTACCTGTAATTAGACAAATTGGCAGCTGCTCTCCTAGTTGAGGCAACTTTCCATAAAGGAAGGATGTTCATATTTGTTGGGGGTAGAAAAATTATTTGTGTGATAAAGCTTCAGAAGATTTCTGTGAGGTTTTTGTTCTCTGTTTTTTTGAGTCCAAATGAAAGCTCAGCTGTCATAGTACCAGTTCCCACAATACACTCAAAAAACTTTCCTTTCCGTATTCCCTCCCAGGGCATCCTTCACATTTTAGCCATATGCTTAATTAGCTACTTGTTGAAATAAACTTATCTTCTGTTTATTGATGCAGCGTTCATTTATGTTTCTTTGTTCCATTGGCTAAAATGTAATATAAACGTATCTGAAGCTCCTTAGATAAATTGTCAATAGGGAAGTGTTTCTACTGCAGAAGTAAAATGTAAGTTCTGATTTAGACATGGAGGGGAAGTTATCAATACACATATAACTTCCTCTCATGGAAAGGTTTGACTTGGCTTTACAGACATTACACTGAACCATACCACTGAACTAAGCCAGTTCTAAGCCTGTTTCTACTTCACAGGTGGGTAATCCATTCATCTTATTAACATGTGACATTTCATAAATGCATGACAGAAGTACTACCTACTACTGCTGGTTATTTAATTCTTTTCATCAAATTCACATAAAATCAGTGAAAGAGAGAGAAGTGAGTAAGAATTTGCAATCTGGGCTCTTAGTCCATGTGGCTTGTTAATGAGATAATGGTTCTTCTTTGCCTCTTCATGTAGTGTAATTGGCCATGTGGAGCCATGATCTTTATTAAACATTTTCCAAAGATAATTCACTGTTGTCGTGGTTTAACCCCAGTTGGCAACTAAGCAGCATACAGCCGCTCGCTCACCCTCCCCACCCCCCGTGGGATGGGGGGGAGAATCGGGAGAGCAGCAAAAGTAAGAAAACTTGTGGGTTGAGATCAGAACAGTTTAATACTTGGAAATAATAAATAATAGTTAATAATAATAATAATAGTAAATTTTAATGGAAAGTAAAACAACAATAGAGAGAGAGAAACAAAAAAAACAGGGAAAGAAAAAAAAGCAAATTATGCAATTGCTCACTGCCTGCCGACTGACGCCCAGCCAGTCCCCAAGCAGCGATCGCTGCCCCTCGGCCAACTCCCCCCTGGTTTATATACTGAGCATGACATCATATGGTATGGAATATCGCTTTGGCCAGTGTGGGTCAGCTGTCCTGGCTATACTCCCTCCCAGCTTCTTGTGCACCTCCTTGCTGGCAGAGCATGGGAAGCTGAAAAGTCCTTGACTTAGTATAAATACTGCTTAACAACAACTAAAACATCAGTGTGTTATCACATTATTCTCATGCTAAATCCAAAACACGGCACTATGCCAGCTACTAGGAAGAAAACTAACTCTATCCCAGCCAAAACCAGGACAACTGTATACTGCCAACGCAGAGAAAGAAGAGAGAATGCCGTACCTCTGTCACTGGATGAATTAGTCGTGTAGTCTGTATTGAAAATAATAGGATGTTTGTTCATCAGGAACTATGTATCCAGACTAAGATATGAGAAATATGGGAGAAAGAGCAGATTTTTTTTTCCTTGGTCATGTATATTCTAATGTATTTGGACTGATTTCAGTTTCAACCACTGTGTTTATATTTGTGGTGTTACCAATCAGTAGGTGTATATTATGTAAAGCAAAGGAATAGCTAGGTAACACAATCTATGAAAATTTCTGTGGTCAGTGGCCCTTAATAGATATATAATTTCACTGGCAAGAACTGTGGATTTTATTCACATTATTTAGGTCATCTTGTAAAGTGACATGGCGATGGTGTCAGGAGACTGCTATGCCTCTCCCTTCACTTTCAGGTTTTCATACCAGTATCAAGAATAATATTTTTATTAGGTACTTTTTTTTTAAATGCATCCTAAGAATGCCTCAAAAAATGGCATCTAGCAGAAACTTATTATCTTAGTCCATCTAAGCATTATTGAGAATAATATGCATCACTGAAAAAATTGGAATAGCATTTACATATAACTGGAAGTGGTTAAAATGTGTGTGTATGTATATTTCACAAGTTTGCAATTCTTCTCTTTTATTGTAATGTATTAGCACAGTTTAAAATGAGTAACATTTTGCTGGTAAATGAGTGTTAATGAAATAAATGGAAAAATCTGGATAAATGCAGTATAATGCAGAAGTATCCACCATCTCTGCAAAGACTGCTGATTCCAGCACTTGCGTGATGCTGGCGAACCAAGGAACCAGCCAGAGCCGCGTGTGCAGCGGTGCTGGCTGTGCATGAGATCAGCTGGGATTCAGTACAGCTAGAGCTAGTAAGGCAGTAATAAATCCAACTTAGGGACAGACTCCATGCACTATCACTAGTGGTACATAGTTTGGACAAAAAACAGTGAAGTAGACCTGGCTGGTCTACTGTGCTGTCACAAGCTTCAGCAACCCAGGCAAATCAGCTGGATAAACGAATAGCAACTCCATCCACCCGTCGCTACTCTGAAAGCAAATCTAAGAGATTTAAGTGAAGAATGGCTCTTTCTTTATATTTGTCTATAGACCGGAGGCTAAGATTTGGAATGTGCATCAGTTATTAGAGCAGTATATGTTGAACTTTGTTGTCCTCATAAAGATGTTCTCCATTTCTCTCATTCAAATCATGAGGTTTTTTCACTGATATGAGTAAGGAGACTTTGGAAACAATAGAAACCTAATGGTCTACAGGAATTGTAGAATTGTGAAATAAGGTTATTAAAGAAGTTGTCTGCTCTAGAAAACAGACTGCTGGTCTGGGACACAGGAAACCTAGGTTTAGCTTTTTGGCTCTGCTCATAATTTGTTGGGGTGATACTGGATAGGTTGCCGTCTCTTTTGAGCATTGACATCCTTATTAGGAAAAAATAATGATTCCTTTGGTAAAATAACTGAAGATTTGTTGCTATGAAGTGTTCTAACAATTGTTACAGATATGTTTCCATGTATAGTAATATCACTTCTGTGAGGGAGGATGAAATGTTCTAGATGTTTATCAGAGTAGAAGACAAGGAGCTTAATTAAAATTCCTTTAAGTAACCACACAGTATTTTCGATCTTTGGGAATTTTCATATTGGCAGTTGGACATGCAAACCCTATTCTGCAACAACTATCACAGGAAACTTAAAGTACCTGTGATATTACGTGTGCTGCAAAAATAATAATAAAAAGCTTAATCATTAAATGTAAGCTGTGTAAAATGATTTACTACCTTAGCAATGAACTTAAAAATAGCAACCAAGAATATGATCTGCTTGGTGAAAACTATGGAGGCCCTCTCAAAAGTGTGTTGAGTATCCTTATTTTATAGTTCAGTATCTTATTTAAAATACATAAAATAATTCTAGATGTATTTTCAGGTATCTCGAAAGAGGGGAGATACCTGATGTAAGTTTTGCTTCATTCCCACCATTCCAACTTCCTGAGAAACAGCAGTAACTGAAAGCAAATTTCTGTTAAAGGAAAAGACATGAGAAACTTGGAAAGTACTATTTAAAGCACACATGAAGTGTCAACACTTGGCTAAGTGTAAAGAAGTACAAAAAAAGTGTACGAAAGCTAAAAATCATCATTTCATATTAGCCATGAAGTAAAATGCACTCATAGACTGTCACAGGCTGGGGTGTGTTTGTTACCTTTTGGGTACCTGCTTTGTATGTTTGAATCCAGAATGATCTCGTTGGTAAATAGGACACTACTTACATCCTCAAATAGTCGATGAGTTTGGGCTATACAGAGAGAAGCAGGATGATAAAAATAGCGTTCTTTAATCTCAACTTGGGTATTAAGTAACCTTTCCTAGTTCTGGACACTTGTGTTTAACATGAAACAACTTTGTTTCTAATTTAGCATACATCAGGGTGTGTTGCCTTTTGACCTAGGAGCATGTTGTCTGTCTAATTATCCTTTGTATTGTTTTACTGTTCCTTGAAACTATCCAAACAATTTGGTGTGGCCCTAGCAACCAAACAATACTGTTTAACAGTGATTTCCTACAGCACTTGCTCCCAGATTTCCCACATAGCACTAGCTCCATCAGAGCAAACAAACAGGATATTGTTTCAAGTGAATAACGTTCAGTGTTTTCAAGCAATTTATAAAAGCAGTTTTTTGTTTTTGAACTGCTGCAAGTGGTATGATTTTTTGGTTCCAGATTTCATCTGGACTTCTGTAGAGTGGTCCATGTTTTGAAGCTTCAAAACAATGTTTGAAACTTAAATTTTCACTGGCAGCTAAGAGCAGAGAACAGCTTATGCTTTGATGGCAAAGAATAGCAGAAAGAAATTATTTAATCCTGTCCCATAATGAGATTTTTTTTCCATTAAACATGCTATTTAAAATCCACGTAGACCCTTCCTACAGTGTTATCGATTGCAAGTTCATGAGTAAATGAATCCCATTGAACATAATTATACCAGATAATAATGTTGTTTGACCTAGTTAAGAAATCTGATAATAGATTTTTGGCTTTTCTTTAAGGAACTACTATATATCTTCTTACTAAACACAGTCAAGCTCCCTCCCCTTTTTCCCTCCTATGTGGTTTTTTTTCCTGTGTGTGTTTAACTAACTTACTGGTTTTACATAGCAGATAAAAGCACGAACGTTGTCATATACAAGGCAAGAGTCATCAATGTGAACTGTTAATGCTGTCATGAATTAGAACCCTCAGCAAGTTCATAGATGAAAGTAAATCCTAGTCATTTATTCTGCCTTTTGAATACGCTGGCATTTCAGCAAAACTAAGATATTTGTAATCCTCTCATGGCAGCATTTAGAATTGCTTCAGTTTGACATTTTTCCCTTGTTTTTTTGGGGAGGTTTATTACCAACTGAAGAGTTTGTGCATGTGAACACAGAGATTAGTAACATGTATGACTGTAGGATAGCCTTAACTCTGCTTTGCTGCTGAAAGAGTGAAAAGGCTCTCCCTGCATTGACTCTCATCTTTGTGCTGGCACAAGCGTATGTGCGGTCATGTGGTGAGCAAATTGGACAACTGATTGTGGCAAAATTAACCTGGGGAAAAAATTAATACGTATGCTGCTTTTCCAGTTCAGTTCATTACACAGCTGCACACTTGTGTTTGCTTGCACAGGAGGAGGATGGTACAGGGAAGGAGATAGCCGGCTGGGAGGGATTGCATCCTTTTACCATACTGCAGCTTATGCCATCTGAAGGGGGCTGTGTGAAACTGTAGCCAAGGAGTGGGGTCCGTGGCATTGCAGGCTGATGTAAGGCTGTCCTGGTACCACGTTCCCCTGGCTTTATGGTCGTGCCCTCTGCCTTGCACTGAAATTTCTGCAATGCTTCTGGGAGCTGGTCTGGTTGTAGTCCAGTTGCTTCTTTTTTTCTTGCTAGGGTTAGGTTTTTGTCCAGTTTACCCATTTTGAGTTGATTTCCTATGTTGTCGCATGAGCCTGAGGGGAGAATTTGCCTGCAGTATGTCTGGGTTTAGATCAGCCTAAACAGCCTTGGGGTCTCATCCTTAGCGAGAGAAGCTGTTTTGCAGCTTTGAAAGTTAACATACGAAGATGGTCTCTTACTGAGGATTAGTTTACTAGTGCAAAGTAAAGGTAGCACTTCGAAGATGATCAGCTCTCAATGTTTTCCTGATTCTTAAATGGCAGGGGCTTTTTAAGGTGATCTTTTGACAACTGGAGACAGAAATGTGTTGTGTAAACACACTATTAAGACTTGTCTACATAACCCAAATCTAGATTTAGTTCTGGGTTAAGGAGCACGTTAGTCCTTCTCAGTTTCCTTATAGAGAGACAAGAGCTGGTTGAGTACCAGCTTCTCATTGTTCAGGAGCATGGACTGGACCAGAGCTGTGGCTTGTTCCCTTGAGTCCCCAGTCCTGATAACGTGGGGATTGTGGCACGCTCCGCACGTTAAGGGAGTAAGTCTAGAAGGAGCCAAAGCAGCTGCTTTGCTAAATTTCTTCTGACCAGACACAGCTAATGATGTTCAAGCGGAGATTTAAACTTCTCATTTCTTTCCAGTCTGTTAGCTTCAATATGTGATTTAAAATAATAGAGTCCAATTTGTCTGTTGAGTAGAACACAGCTTTAGTTTTCTTAGAAACTGTCATATTTAGGATAGAAGCAACTGTTTACTTAGAAACATGTGATACCTGTTAGGAGTCCTTAGGTACTTGATTTTTTTATTTTGGTCATCTGCAGATGGATAGGAGAGTTGTTCAAAATCTGTGTGTTGCAGCATTCTTCTGTTTTGTCAATCTCATACTTGGTATTTCTGTTTGTTACCTGCTATGGCTAGGAAGTGATATATTCCTTCTTTTTGCCTCTTCTCTTCTCAAACCTCTGTGCTCTTGTTCTTGACACATAATGCATCCCTCTCATTTCCTGGGCTGCCTTTGGAAGCATCATGGCTTAAGAGTGACAAGAGCACAAATGCTGGAGAATGTAGACATTGTACAGAAATGAAATATTTTTTAAAGCACCTGACACTTTTATGCTTCTGTACTGAGGGATAAGCCAATCATCAGATATGGGATAAGAAAGAATTTTTCTTTCAAGTCAGATATTTTGGGTTGTCACCTTTCTTTGCAGCATGCACTTTGGTCTGTTTCCTACCACCTTTGTGTACTTTCATCTAGCGAACTTCTACCACAGGGATCTAGAACACGGCAGTGTCTTTGATCTCCTATTGCCTGCACTATGTGACACACGCTCTTCTGTGTCTTTTAAGACCTCTGTTACCGAGATCAAAGTGTTAGAGGATGTTCAGAAATGCTTTATGGCATGCGGTGTGCTTGCATGTCATTCTGGTGTTGCCCCCGGTTGCTGGGAACTCAGCTTTGTGACCTTGGCAAGTCCTTCCAGCCTCGAAGATGGCATACTGCAGTTTATGTACAGGAAAATATAAGTGTAACTCCAACTAAACAGCAAGTTTGTACAGAAAATACTCAGGGAAAAAGAACACAGGTCACATGTAGTACTCCCAACCTTATGCAAAGTAACCTTCCTTTTTGATTAGAGGCTGAGGTAGTTGTGACCATTCTGTTTTCACTCATGTTGAATTGTTGTTTGCCTCAGCAATACATTTGATAAATTAATACTTTCTATGGAAGTTGAGGAAGTCTGAGGTATGCAAAATGTAACTTTCTGAATTGATAGAAGAAATTAGGAATAGCTGAGACTCAAACTTGGGAAAATGCGAAGTGAAGTACCAAAGGTTTGGTCTCCATGGCAACCAGTATTGTCATGAATGAGTTGAATACTGAAAAAATGTTTGAGTAAAAATTGTGGATAATGTTTAGTTAATAGGAATTGCACATGTACAAGTTGAAAACACAGACAAATTTTGAAAGTTCATCAAAATTGGACAAGTGCAATTCCTCACACTTTAACTGCAAAAAGCCTTAAAGAAGCTTACCTGAACAAATTGTGATATGTAATACAATAAAATAGACTGACACTAGGCTCCTTACACAACTATCTTAGGAAAATAAAATCTTAATAGGTAAGAATTCTTAATATCAGTTCCTAATATCAATAAAAAAAATAACGTCCGCAATCATGGAATATGCTAGAGAAATATCAGACCTTTCTGGGTAGATCTGTGGCATCATTAGAGATGTCAATAGTTATTTTGATTTATAGTGTGCAAGACAAGAATTTTAATTATTTATTCTAATTGTTATGTGTGTGTTAAACTCATGTATGAGTGAGTTCTGATACCTGATTTTCAGTACTGCAATTCACATTGGGTGGCAGCTGTAATAATAGACATGTTTTTGAGTGCTTAGGGAGAAAAATAAAATTAAAGGTGGATAAATATATGTAAACTTAGTATATGACAATTTCAGTGTAAGAGTGAAAGCCCTAGAGAGGGAGACTAATATATCCAGTGTTATTCATATTGATCAATTAATTAATATTTCTGATAAGGAACAAGTCTTTCAGTTTTGTGACTAGAGAGTGGAGAAAAATAGTTAGCATGATGCGTCTGGAAAGGGTTTGCGTTCTTGTTAGGAAAATCAGCTTACTGGCAAAAAGTGCCAAGAGGGGCCAAGGAAATATTTCTCTTGAAGATATTTGGACACCAAGTAGAAACTTGAACTTCATGGACTATGTATAAAAATTGGATCAGGCAGATGCCTCTCACAGTACAGGGAGATAACACTTTAAATTGAACCTTTTGATTTTTGGTCATACTTGTACTGAAGATACCACATATTAAAAGCTCTAAACTTTATAATGATCATCATACAGTTGTGTTCAGAATGGGGCTGTTCACACAGCATAAGACACTTTTGTGTTTTATCATTAACAAAAATGAGTTACATTGTAAACCCTTATGCAACTTATCTTTAGAGTAGAATTTCCCACCTAATTTAAAAAAAAAAAGTTCTTGTTGGATGTTATAGTTAGTTATTTCCTTCTTCTGGTTTACAGAATTTACTGTGTGAATACATCTGTGTGGTGGACGGGAAAGTAAAGAAGTGACAGGCAATGTGTTTAGAAGCTCTGCTTTATCACTCTTTTTTTTTTTTTTCTTTTTTTTCTGTAGCCTCCACACCACCCAGCAGAGTAAATAAACGCAGAGTTTCTCCAAGTGTTGTTTCCACCTGGGAAAAGAGAGGCATCATCATGTCTAACATTACTATTGATCCAGATGTCAAGCCTGGCGAGTATGTCATCAAAAGCCTCTTTGCTGAATTTGCTGTTCAAGCTGAAAAGAAAATTGAAGTTGTAATGGCTGAACCTTTGGTGAGTCCTTCTTTTTTCATAGTATCCCTTGAAATGGTCCTGCTATTTTTCTAAAATAGGCTGATTTATCATATGTATGGTTACTGAAAAAAACATCCCCAGATATTGTTGACTCTTCAAAGGGATTACTTCAAGAGTAAATAGGCTTCTGCAAACAGGGTTGCTACCTGGATTATGTTTTATTGACTTCCGTTAAAACTGTTATGTAGTGGTTACTGGAAACAAGACCTCTTAGTATTCATAAGTTCTGTAAAGTTACAAAAGGAAATAGCAACAACAAAAAATGTTCCTTCATTAACACTGCAAAGTGTTTCCTGTTGATGTTTCTTTGAAATAATAATTTGACAATATACTTTCAAGAAAAGATGCCTTTGGTTTGTTTTCCCAAGTAATGACACTAACACCTGGAAGAATATAGTAGCCAGTATGTACTGGAGATTAGGCAAAATACAAAATTCTGTTGGTGATCCAGACTGCATAATCCTGAAATAAGTGGATTTTTTTTAGCTTGGAAATTTCACTCAGTTGTGATTCTTTGTTTGTTTGTTTGAGCTATGAGTTAGTATCCCTTTAAGATGTGGGGTTTGGGGTTTTTTACACAAGTGATTTACCATCCTGATGTTCAATGGGAAATACAAATGCACCCTCTAGTCTCAACATATGACCTGTAAAGGTCACACCCAGTGCATTGCAACTGTGATCGAATCAGAACTTTCTCTAAAATAATATTATTTTTACAGGTATAACGTAATACAGCAGTAATGTCTTCATGTGGTAATGCAGCTTCTGATGTTCTTTACTTTGCTCAGTTCCTCAATGTTCTTGTCCCTGTGCTTTTCTTCCTCCTTTAATTCTCATAATAAATTTGTTTTGAAGATGATTTGTAGTGCAATTTTTCTCAGTCTTTTTCATTCAAGGATGCATATAGCCTTTTGGGGGAAGAAAGCCCTCACGGCCACCTAAAATTTAACTTAATTCATGAAGTGCTTACTGTATAGCTAAAAAACCCCAGGTCATTATTTTACAAAATCAGAAGTTTGCTGGATATAATTGCAATTTTTAAAAAATTTTAGAATATTAATAACCCCATAACTTTATGTAGTGGCAGGGAATCATGACTCTGCTATGCTATGTCAAGATTATGCTATATTATGGGCATGCTGTAAGTAAACCCTTGGTTTAGGTGTCCCATTTCCTCCAAAGAGCTTTAAATAGCTATATTAACTGTACTGACTGAGATTGGAGAAAAGGCTTTACAGGAAGAGAGGAAAGCCCTTATCATTTTAGTGTGATTTGATTTTGTGGGATGACTTGGCTACAAATAATAAAGTTTATGTGGAGAATATATATAGTGTTACATAAATCTTTAATGTGTTAGATGAAGCTAGGCTGTTGGATGAAGCTGTTTGGAGCCGGACCAATTAAAGTTAGGAGCTAGACACTTTTTAAAACTTGAAGATGAACATGTCAGCAGGGGAACAAAAATGAATTAAAAATAAATAAATTAAAAAAAATAGTAACTTCAGCTCAAGACAGCACCTGGGGGTAAGGGGATGGTACCGTTTTGGCCAGATGTATGAGTTTCATCTAGGAGTAACTGACTCATGATTTTAAAAAGTAACTAAATGGTTTCTTTGGCTCTGAATTTACTTAGGTTACTCAGTGAGTAACAAAGTAGTTTCCTTTCATTGATTTAATTAATATTTCTCTTGCAAAATTTTAATACCGCAGAGTTTCCAAAGTTACAGAAAGAGCTTATCAGCAAATGCTTAAAATAAATGTTTCAAGTAGCGAGCGTAACCACAGGAAGGAAGATCATCCTTTTAGTGAGTAAATTAAATCAAAACACCTTTTTTTTTTTCTTTTTTAAAATAAATTCTTCTAAGTCTTTTGTAGTGTTATATAGTTTTAAAGGAAAAAGGGCTCAGACACAATTTATTGTAGCTTAAAATACTCTTCCTCAGCTGAGCAAGGATGACTGTGAGGCATGATACCAGCCTTCCCCAAATGTCAAACAAGCTATACCAGTGAAAAAGATTAGTGATAAATTCAGTTACCTTGTATTTTGTCAGGCTGTGTGTAAATGTAGATGGTTAGAATTTAAGCAGAGGCAGTTTAACATGGTACCACCAAGTAACCAAGCTGTTAACTAGGTAAGCTGCTAACTTACTAAATTGTAGTTCAGTCTCACGTCTAAATCAAAACCAGCAAGAGTATTTCGCTGGTCTTGGCAACAGGCCTATTTTATCCCATCGTGGAGAAACTAAACATTGCTCAGACTAGTACTGTACGCTTTTGCAGGTCTTGCCTAGATGCTTTCAAAAGCTTGTCTGAAATCTGTAAAATTTAGCATGCTGCATTTCTTCAGCACAGTGTTTCTTGTATGCTGCTCTGATGCTGGGACAAGGATGCGGGCGCTGCCCAGCGCTTGGGCTAAGGGGAGGCAAGACAGCATTTCTTGTCTGGTTTCTTACTTACAGCTTGGAGGACAGAAACAAGTAATGCTAGTTTTGCTGTGTTCACCTGAGCCGCCCTGCTGAGGTGTGCTAGCAACCAGAGGACGGTGCCGGTGAATACTGGAGAGGGGCCAACAGGTGGTACCTTTGTCCACGGGCGCAGTTGTTTGCACAGCACACACACAGGTCTGTCTACATCCTGATCTCTGCTGCCTGCCATATGTTGACATTTCTGCTTTACACAATGGATGCAAACTGTTCTTTGGTTAATTCAATAGTGGGCTTTTTTTTCATTTCACTTGTAAAAGATAAATGTAGACCTATTAGTTCCATCTCTCTCTGAACTTCAGGAAGCCAGGAAAATAAATCTTAAATTATTAATTCAGTGAAAGTTTCCAGACCTTTACTTTAATGCTGCTGGATAGATTTTTGTAAGTCATGTGAGTCGACTGGGGCCATGACAAAGCAGAGTTAGAAAAAGACATTGAAAGAAAATAAATTTTAAAGCCATATAAATAATTCAAGGGCCTTGATAAACCTGTGACTGGGTTAAAGAGTATTATTTGGTCATGTCACGTTTGTGTGGTTGGTGTTACATTAACTACGGTGATATTTACCTTTTAGCAGTTAAGATTTTTAATGCGGAGGAAAAATAATAGGATTATGAACTTGTAAGGTCTTCATTCTTTCTGATACTAAAAATCTTAAAAGTTAATTAACATTTGATGTACAGAAGTGTCTCAAATTAGTATAGAATGTGGGGGCAAAAAGCTAAACTTTCAGAACTATCTTAAAAATAGTTTGCTATCTATTGACATGGATTTCAACTTCTTCGTCTAAAGACTTAAACATCACTTCAGTTCTCTTTGATTTGTTATAATTCTTTTCTTTAGCTATTTCTGGTTTTAGACACATGCAATGGGTATAATAAACCCAGTGTTTGTTCACCTGTATAATAGTTTTGTAGTACCATGGTGGAAACGTGGCATGTCGGGGCATTGTATCATAAGGAGACTTAAGGAACCTGACTTTTTACCATCTTCTTACAGGAAAGTCACTTCTCCATGTACTCAGGAAATATTTTTCTAGTTATTTTCCGTCAGCTTATTCAGCAATATATTATGTTTATATAGGGTGGAACATTTCTCATGTTTCTGCTTTATAGATAAGATTACAATTATTTGTGCAGTTTATCTAAAAGCATAGTACAGATCACATGAATTCACCTACAGTAGATGTTTCCTTATAAAAAAAGGGGAGGGAGGAATTCTAATTAAAAGGGAATTCTGATTTGCAAGTGCTCTCTGGAGCTTTTAGTATCTGCTGCAAAATGTCAAGTCTCATAACAGTATTTTGAACAGACTTAACATGTAAAATTATATGAATTTATAAGATAAAAAAAGTGTTCATTTGCCAGTATCTGAAACCTTTGCCCCCTTGCTTTTGAATACACAGTGAAAGAACATTGGCTAATACATCAGTTGATGAACAAATAGAACTATTTCAGAATATTAAATGCATTTTCTTGAAACCACCTTCTTTTTTAAAATATTTTTTATTTAGCCATACTGGAAGTGTACATAAATGACAGTGTTTTCTTAGACAATTAAGTGGGCTTCTTTGGATTACAGAAAGTGAAAATGGTCGTACTTGTGAATTGGTACCTGTATTATTTCAAGTTATGCTTTCAGAGTAGGCAAATGCTGTTTGCCTGGGCAATGTTGAATTCAATTTTTCGGAGGCTGTAATAGTTGCCAGAGATTGTGTCCTTTTGAACACCAAAATACAGCTGCACTCACAGCAGAAGATGCCAGAAATTGTCTCGTGTTTTCAAGATTATGGATAGGACAAACGAAAATAAGCTGCCAGTTTGAATCTTGGGCTTGGTACATGCAATCCCAATTTGTATCTGTTTAACATATAGCCTGTCTGTTGCAGCCTTGCAAGTGTTAAATGCGAAGCAATATTGATTTTTTAAATTTTTGTCAACAGCCTGACAGCAAGGGTGTTGTTTCTTACTAAACTACTGAGCAGTTGTTTTGTGGTAACTGAGGCACAACCTGTTGAGAGCAGTACTGGCTATCAGTACCACTATGCCTCCTTTACATCCCAGACCAGGCAAATTAACAGCTCTTCTGGTTTACTACTTGACTTAATTTGATCTATAAAAGCTCTTTGTTTGCTTACTGCAATCTAATGTGAGCTGTTAACTCCTTACTTTGAGTACTTTTTCTACTTTCCTCATCAAAATGAAGTGAAAAGTAGTTTAAAATTTCTTTAAGTAGCAAGAAATGAATCACATCTTTATATATCTTGCTGCTTTGTATTATGCCCTTAAAGCTGTTACTGTGGCACTTGGCTTACCGTAAACCATTGACCCTCAGAGCCAGTACATGGGACTTGGTCTTTTTATTTTTTTCTTTTTTTTTTCTCCTTCCTCTTGTCTTTTTTTGCTTTCCAGGATACCCTAGCAAGAGACTGTAAAAGTTGTATTTCTTGTAACTGTATAATCTGGTACTCTCAACAGTGACTAGTAATAATTACTATTACATAAATATTACAGTTCATAGAATCATAGACTCATTTAGGTTGGAAAAGACCTTTAAGATCATCAAGTCCAACTGTAAACCTAACACTGCCAAGTCCACCACTAAACCATCTCCCTAAGTGCCATGAGTGTTGTGTTTTCTTAATGCTTCAATTCTCACTAAATTATTTTGTCAGGAATATAATTTAATTTTGCTTTTAACAGAGCAGTATGTCTTATGGAACCGGTAGCAATGAAATATGGTAATAATTAAATTCTAGTAATATTGCATCTTTTCTGTACCTTACAAAGTTATTTCAAATGTAAAGCAACTTATTATTGACATTCTTCTTTTCCTGGACTAGGTTTTCTAGCTATTTTTCATTGCAGTTCAGGGAAAGCGCAGACTGCAAATGCATTGAACAATTGTCTCTGCCTTTGTGAGGCATTTTAAAATTCATTCTTGTAGCTTACAATAACTGCCTTATATGAACATGAATATGCTTGTTAATTCAGATGGGAATGGCTTTCCTTCTAAGTTATACTTGGCACCCACTGCCAGCTATCTCTGTTGAGCACACTGCTGTAGGCCCTGCTGTTTGGGAGAGGTGTTTGGCATTTTCTATTTGTCAGTCTTTAACGTTATTACTGTTAAGCTAACAAATTAATTTTAGATCTGTATTCTTCGCATCTTCAGAAATGGTTCTAGCTGCAAAATAATGCAAATATTGACATTAAAAGTTCTTTGTTCTGTAATTTAACTGAGAAAGAAGGAATC
Organism: Aptenodytes forsteri; assembly: GCF_000699145.1. NCBI lineage: Eukaryota > Metazoa > Chordata > Aves > Sphenisciformes > Spheniscidae > Aptenodytes > Aptenodytes forsteri. The sequence continues at coordinate 9,031,262 of NW_008795127.1, forward strand.
TATCTTTGATAAGTCGATTGCATTGTGAAATTCATGTTTCTTTTTTTTTCTTTTTTTTTTTTTTTTTTTTTTTTTTTTTTTTTTTTTTTTTTTTTTTTTTTTTTTTTTTACAGGAAAAGCTCTTGTCCAGATCTCTTCAAAGAGGTGAAGATCTTCAGTTTGATCAGGTAGGAGGCAAGTAATTGAAAACAGTTTTTACTGGATTAAGATTATCTATGTCTTTGCAGAATAGTGGTTCCACTGTTGTAATGACTTGGAACATCCACGTCTGAATCAGCGTCAGAAGATTTAGACCTTGAATGTTAGTTAGATAGTAAGAAACTACTAGAATAGATTAATTTTTTGAAGGCGGCAGTGAAAGCTGCTGTAGGAAAGATGCTGAAATACGATAGGGGACAAAAAGACTTAATTTATTTCTATTCCTTTTAATAGGCTTTGTGTAACCTCAGCCTATATCACTTACTGTTTCAGTGTTTGGGGTTCTGCTTTTATAAGCAAATAGTGTTAATTTCAGCAACATGGCTTTTACTGAGGGCTTTTTGATTCTATGGCAGAAGGCATAAGGTAGATTCAAAATGTTACTTTGCCCTTTGCTGAGTATATAGTCGCACTGTGAGGCTATTCTGTTTCACTTACTATTAAGTGAACTGTACCTGGAAGAACTCTCTGCTCGATTTATTCATGTTTATTGTCTGTATTTCTAATTCTTTCATAGTATAGGCATGTTTTTGTCCCGTAACTAGTTCCTTGCAATGGAGAGGCAGCATTCAGATGAAGCCCCATTAATTGCCTGTTCCTGTTCTTAACTGTTGCTGAATAATATCTTACTGTATGAAGTTTAGTGTTCTGTCCATATCTTCTGTAACTGGATTTTTGTTTCATGCTTTCCATTACTCCTCGGATATAGGTATTAGACGTTGCACTGAAATCTGTAGATCTGCCCCTACTTTTCAATTAATAGCCGTCCGTGCACCTCTTTTCCCTCCTCCCAAAAGAGAAACAAATAATAGCATGTAATATTTGATGTATAGTTTTCTTTTCAAAGAAAAACAAAACCAAAACTACCACCAAAAACCTCACATAGCCTTTTAATGTTTTCTAATCTAACCTGCTGTAAGGCCATTATCACCTAAATGGAAGATTACTCATAAGCAAGGAAAATGGGTGAGGGGGGATAGGGCATAAATTCTTTGGTAGCTACAGTATTTTGTTTTAAAGCTGACCAAAAGTTAAATAATATGCATGGTAGGGATGATCTAAGCAAATCAGTAAATCAGTAATATTACTAATTTTTCTATTAACTTGACCAAAAGAAATAATATGCATGGTAGGGATGATCTAAGCAAATCAGTAAATCAGTAATATTACTAATTTTTATTAACTCCGCCCCCCCCTCACATTTTTCCCCAGTTAAGGGGGTTTTTTATAAATCACTAGTAGTCATGTATTAAACTACATACAGGTTCTAAAAATATGCTGAGTGAAGAAAAGTAAAAAATAAAGCATATAACTTTTGAAATCTTGTAATATAGAAATAAACTCATTCTCCTGAAAATGTAGTACTTTAAAAATAATTAATTTTGATTGTGTGTGTATGTGTGTGTGTGTGTGTGTATGTGTGTGAGTTCTTACTTTGTTCTTTTGTTGTTTGTAATCTACTTTGGGTTCATCGAGATCTGAATTTTAATGGTACTCAAGAAACTACTTTAGAGAGCCAGAGCAGAATGGCTCCCTTGTGGTGACAAGAATTGTGAATTTTGATAGGGAATTTTGAACATTGTTTGGCAAAAGGAATTAAATTGTTTCTCTCTGTTCATTGCTGGGTATAGGAAACCAATATTAAGATCAATTTTCCAGCAGTGCAGAAGACTGCAGAGTAAGAAGACATTGGCAAAATATGGGAGAGAGGAGGATCCAGAGTGCACGGCCACAGCATCCAGTGACACAGCAGAGAAGCTAGAGCTGTCACTGGGCCAACCTTGTTCACCCAGAGATCTTTACAGAGTTAGGAATTTGAGGCTAAAAAGTGGCTTTAGCTATACTGATATGGTGTCTGAGCTAGTAAGTGTTGTACTTTGTGAATAAAAAGAGCAGGGCTGAAACACAAGAGGGACTCTGGGAGTAAGAAGGTATCTAGTTAACACTCATTCTCTCAGCTCAGTAAGTGGTGAGAAGAGGGATGGAGGAGGAAGGCGTGTAGTGTTGCCTGTCCCTATTATGAAAAAGTAAAATAGCTGTTTAATGGGTTTATAAGCTGTTTCTGTTGGAAGCATAACCAGACCAAGAGGGCTGCTATTAGATCCGACTGTGCAAAATCCAATAGTTTTTAATTTTCAAATAGTACAATTCTTTTATTTGTCATTGAGGTTTTAATTGGAACAAAAATGTAAATGTAGCTGAAACAGATGAAACTTTGGAAAATGAGAAGGAAATTTTTATGTTGATACACTTTGAAACTGTTAAAAATGTTATCATTTTAGTATCAGTGCTTTCCCTTTATCATTCCTAGCGCGTCAAAGAAGCTACCGGAGAGGAATTTTTTATAGAGCATATATTGCATTTCTTAAAATATTTTTGCTTGTACAGCTTGAAACTGAAATAGCTTGTATTTTTCTTCTTTTGTTCGTTGTAGGAATCATACTTGGCAATTTCCTACTCTTGTCCTAAGACACCAAAACTTTATGATCATGCAGAAGCGTATCTTGGCCATCTCAGTGACTTTGCTGAAAACAGATGTGTCTCTGGGGTTCAGGCTTGTTCATGATTAGGCACAACGTGAGCAATGTTTTCAGGGTCGGAATTTTGGCCATAGCTGGAATTTGGGCTCTAGCATCTTACTATAATTTTGCATCTCTCTCTCCTTACCTGTCAATGTGCTGTTGGGTATGTTAAGTGCAGCAATTAGCAATGCGTTACAGCCTTTAAGACTGGAGCATGCTTTGCTGTTTCATTCCGAGGAATATAAGTACACATCATGTCCAGCTCTGTCCTCCTGGGCATTACAGGATCGCTCTTTGTCTGGATTGCTGCTTTCAACTTAGGCAAAGTTTAATGCTAAAATAAAAAGGTTTTCTTATAATTTTTATATAAGATGGTTTTGAATTTAGTATCCAAGCAGTATGGTAATTATTTTAAATAAAAAGAGTAAGCATATAGCTCATGTTCTGCTTAGCAGCTATGTAATATTGTTGTGGTTTGACCCCAGCCAGCAACTAAGCAGGACACAGCCACTCGCTCACTCTCCTCCGGTGGGCTGGAGGAGAGAATCGGAAGGGTAAAAGTGAGAAAACTCGTGGGTTGAGATAAAGACAGTTTAATAGGTAAAGCAAAAGCCGCGCACGCAAGCAAAGCAAAACAAGGAATTCATTCCCTCCTTCCCATCGGCAGGCAGGTGTTCAGCCATCGCCAGGAAAGCAGGGCTCCATCACGCGTAACCGTTACTTGGGAAGACAAACACCATCACTCCAAATGTGTCCCATCCTCCTCCCCCCCTTCCTTCTTCTTTCCCCAGCTTTGTATGCTGAGCATGACGTCATATGGTATGAAATATCCCTTTGGTCAGTGGAGTCAGCTGTCCCGGCTGTGTCCCCTCCCAGCTTCTTGTGCACCCCCAGCCTGCTCGCTGGTGGGGTGGGGTGAGAAGCAGAAAAGGCCTTGACTCTGTGTAAGCACTGCTCAGCAGTAACTAAAACATCCCTGTGTTATCAACACTGTTTCCAGCACAAACCAAAACATAGCCCCATACTAGCTACTATGAAGAAAATTAACTCTATCCCAGCCAGAACCAGCACAAATATGAGCAAAGATTTCATCTTCCTGATAATTCCAATGCCTCTTCCTTAAAATGTTAAGGATGCAAAACTTGGCAGGAAATAAATAATTATAATGTAAAACTGATATTTCATTTCAAGAGGAAAATGCTTTATAATGCCAGTAGTTTCTGGGTTTAGCACTTTACCAATGACAATTTTTTTAATGCATGTGATACAGCTAGTTTCTGTGGAAGACGACGTAAAATGCCCAACTGCTGGAAAATTTATGAGTGGTAGTAGTATTAATATACTGTGTAAACTTGCAGAAAAACCTAAGGAAAAGGTTTAGTAAAGCTTAAAATGCATCTTTCTTCTTTTTCTTCTACAAGTAAACCCATCAGTTCTGAAGGAGGGCAGAGGAGAAGTGCTTTGTGGGGGCATTTTATATTGACAGCACAGGGTAACTTGTGTTGGCTTAATCTGTTCCTGTCCTGTTGTGTGTGTAGCTGCTGCATGAACGTAGCTTGGTGCAACGTATTGGATGTATCATTATTTTTAGAGAAAGAGAACTTTGTTATTTTTACAGAAAGAGAAATTAATGTATTTCCCCAGTGTTTAGGTTATTTGGGGTATGGAAATTGACAGTAAATTCTGAAGGCAAAACACATTTTGGATTGCTGTGGTTGGTGATAGATCCCTTCTTCAGCGAGTTTAGCTTTCATTCTAAGGATTTTGTTGTTGATTTTGTGCTGAGTCTAATATCTTCAGTTTAGTAACTCATGAGGAGGGTTTGTTCATTCTGCTTTCTGAATAATTTTTTTCCCAAAATACATTAATGCTTTTAACTTACTTTTTCTGCTCCTGGCTGGAGAATGCTAGTGAGGTCAACAGATGTTTGAGTACCCCAAGCTGATACAAGCAGCAGGCATTTCTTGCTAGTGAAATCTTGGTGAAGATTTTTTGAAGCTTTATCAATACAAATTAGTCTTTTGAGTTCTTTTTTCTGATGCTTCCTCTTACTAAAGGATGATAGTTTTAATATTAGCCCAGAAATGTCTCAAATTTCCTCATGATTTTTCTTTCCTCTTCTCCTCTCCCTCTTCACAAGTTTTCACTATTGTTTTTTTCCCAAAGAAGTTTTTCAGACCTCTGCCACATGAGAAAATTCTCTTGAGCAACATCTTAATTTGTACATGTTCTATTTCATCACACTGCTTCATTTCAGATCACAGTATAACTTTACAGTGGTAAAATTGAGCTGTTTTTACTGTCTGCTTCTAGAAGTCTGATGTATGTCGGTTGGTTGACTGGATATTTATTTTGTATGGATATCAGAGCACAAGGAACAAGCTTACAACGTGCTTCGTTTCCAAAGCAAGTCATAAAGATTTCAATGTATATTAGTATAAGACTGAAGCAATTCTCAAAATTTAGTGTTTGCTCCAAAATGCAAGGCATTATAGCAAGCCTACACAGTATTTCTAGCTTCTGTTTCTTTTCTGTGTTTAAAATACTTCGTATGTTTTTGTGTTGCCTGCAATAACTGCCTTCATCTTTTTGTGCAGTTAGCTCAATGTGCATGCATCTCCTGCAGCAGGCATGCCTAGTTTTTCCACTGAACCCCTTGTTAGTGAGTGTTCTATTGACAGACATAATAAGTGTCTTATTGACAGACATAATAGGAAAACCATAATGTCACTATTCTAATAAAAATTTCTTAGTGAAACCTAGTTCCTCTTCAGGTTTGGAATATATGCAGTTTGTATTGTATACTGGGATGTAACATTTTATGAACTCATAGAATAAGAATATGATTTTACTTATTTTCAGGAAGTTTCTCCACTTGTTTGTATAATTCAGGGATTTTTCAGAGAGTCAAGAATACTACTTAGTTCTTGTGACTTGAATAGCTGACTGGTTAACAAGCTGAGTAGAGTATTCAGATGGTTGAAAGAGATCCTTCTGATGTTTCCTTATGGTTAACCTGCCCCCATCCCTTCCCCAAACCTGAAAAACCAAGATGCTTCAAATGAGGACAAAGAAACAATGGCATTGATGTTATCTTGGTTTTCCAGAATAGTGAGTAATAGACAAGTTATTGCATGAGGGTGGCTTCTATTGAAACGTCTTATTTGAAAGATGCAAGAGGTAATTAATATGTGGCATCAGTGGGCAATGTGGTAACTCTCCTTTTCCAGCCCCTGTTTTGGGGATGGGCTTGCTCCCTGCTGCCTCCCGGCAGGCAGTTTATAGCTGCTTTATGCCGTCTTTCATTCTTCTCCTCCCCAAGCCTGGGCACGGATGAGCTCTGTTTAAGTTAAAGGAAGCCTCGGGAGTTTAAGTTTCATAACATGTTAAGGTCTTCATTCTATAATGGTTTCTATTGCCACTGTTTCACAGATAAGTTCACGACTCATGGGTTTTCTGAAAGAGGGCAGTAGATAGGGGAGTTATGCTGAAAATAAATACAGCTTGAGAACTAGACAGTCAAATGTATTAAAAGTAGAGTAGAATATCTAAAAAGCTCTTATTTTTGTTTGTATAATAACCAAAGAAGCATGTTTTGGAAGGTTTAGGTGGGTTATCTCTTACCTGTCATTTGTAATGTAAAGGTATGTGTACTTCAGAGATACGTATGACAACATTCAGGGACATCCTAAAATCTCTGCTGTTTTCTCAATGGTTTTATACGCGTTATCTGCATAAATTTAGGATTCTCTGATCCCTGTGATCTTTGGAACACTTTGTCTGCTTAAATTTGTCATAATAATTGACTTAGAGTGTCATATTAACAGTAATTGTCCTAGATGAAAATGATACATAAAGTTGCCACTTTGTAAAATTATATGATATACAGTTTTTAATGTTAAACATGAATCTGAAAGAATTATTATAATTCTAGGATTTTTAGATTGCTTTATCATGCTGAACTACTTTTCTTAATTTTTTTTCAGTTGATAAGCTCTATGAGCTCAGTAGCAGAGCACTGTCTCCCCTCCTTATTACGCACCTTGTTTGACTGGTACAGGCGTCAAAATGGAACAGAAGATGAATCTTATGAATATAGACCTCGATCTAGCACAAAATCGAAGGGGTAAGAGTTTTCCTTGCAAAAGTCTGTCTGATTTTTGTGTGCTTTCTTGTAAGAAAATGTGTGCTTTGTACTTTTTTGACAAGTATTTTGTATTTGGATCTGTCATTACCTAAATCTGTGTAGAAAGAGCATGGGCTTCTTTGAGGTAGTGTATTTAACTTGCGTATGGGCTTCTTTGAGGTAGTGTATTTCACTTGCGTAGATGATATGCATGAAGTGCATTAATGATTTTGGGGTTGATACACAGAGGGAAGTTGGACGCTGATAATTCCAAGCCAGTTTGTCCCCTTTTTGAATTGTTTTGGTTGTTGGCAGGTCCTTTTAGGAGAGGGCAAGATGTCACAAACCCCAAAGTCTTTCTAACCATCCATTTTATATACATGTGCAACAATGATTGCATGAAAGGCATGTATTTGTATGCAATGTATTACATAAGACGTATTCTCTGCAGTATTTGTATTCAGTCTTGTGTATGATACGTGTGTTCTTGATTTCTCATTTTAGGGATGACCAACAACGTGAAAGAGATTATCTACTTGAAAGGAGGGACTTAGCTGTAGATTTCATTTTTTGTTTAGTTTTAATAGAGGTTCTAAAACAGGTAAGCTCTTTTGCTTTGGCCAACTTCTTTTAATCTTTTGCTTTTAATGTTTTGGTCATCTCCTTTAAATTTTTATGTTAAAAACTGGAGCGTATATATGATGAGCATATGCAGGCTGTAATTATGCTCTCAGTTGCATAAAGCCTTTGGCGTCTCCTGTCTTTTTACGTGCCTGCGTTATCTCAGTTCACGTCTTGGATCCACTAAGTCAAAGCTGCTGATGTACTGCAAAAAGCAAAACTGTAAAAAAATACATTTTATTTATGTTCAGTGCCTTTTGTCTCCTTTAACATTTTTGAAATACAACGTGAAATCATCGAATGACAAGATTAAAATGTCACTTTTTAAAAAAAATTAGAAAGGGTATGTAATTTTGCTTTGCCTTATAATGTAGTGCTAGATGATGTTACACGCACAATTTCTGTTAATATAAAATTTGCATTGGTATATGGAGAAGACGATAGAGTTTGGCTTCAAGTAGCAGCATTTTTTTCTTGCATTTTTTTGAGAGGAGAAAAAGATTACTGTAAGAAAGGGTTTCAAACATGAAGCAGACTTGAGCAAATTTGATTTTTCAAATACTTAAGTAGTTTATGTCTTTTATTTATAGGTACATGAAAATTAAATGGCTTTCTCTACTAAGTAAAGCAAGGACTATGGTTTAGTTTGCAAATAATTTGTTAGGAGATTTATGTTTATGTGGTTGTGTAGGGCATGTTTGTGATACAGGGAAAAATGAAAACAGTAAAACAAAAGAGCTGCCTATCCTTCTCTGAGACACTTACCAATCATCCAAAGTGATATTCCTATACTGCATGCACAGAGATGCAGAGAGCACTATTAAAACCATCAAACTCCTATGTGTTAGTGTTTTACAGAAAATCTTTAGTTCATGCTCTCTCCCTGCCTAAATTTTCTATCAGTGCTAAAGAAAAAGGGAAATGGAATAGGTTGTTTAGGATTGCAGGGTTGTATGGGTAGCTTCTGTATTTTGAACTGGTACTAGTTTTTCTGTTGAGTAGAGTATATATTGCCAGTGATTCAGATGTCAGGAGTGGTGCCAAAGTTTTGGTCTTGAAGAGAGTCTGTGGTGACTCCTGTAATGCTTGGTGAGCCTATCACACTTGTACTCCGGACAAGATAGGTATTTTTCTGATAAGGATTTTTTCCTCTGCTAAAGATCTGCAATGGGCCACTAAACGTAGATACACCACTTAAGAGAATCCTTCAGACAATTTAGTATTAAAAGTTATCTAAAGGAGGGTCTGTATGTTCTGCCTGTAATGTGCACCTGCAATTAGGCAGTCAAACAAAGCACAGGAAGGATGGCTTTTTATCAATAAACGTATTTACATTCACATTGCATCCATCTTCCTGTCTTCCTGGGAGCCCTATCATTGCTTAATTCTTAGAAACTGGTTTTAGAGGGTGCAAAGGGTATGATCCAGCCCTTTCTGTAATATGCACAAAGCAACCGGAGAGAGGGTGACAGACATGACCTATGTAGGAACAAAAATTTTTTGCTTAAATGACTACGTATTACTCATTGTATGAATATGCATGTAAATAGCCAGTTCCAGTAACTGGCAGTTCTTGGACAAATAGCTTTCGTGATGCAGAATATGAAATTCTCAAGCAGTAAGTGCTTTGTTTTCTGTAGACAAGAACAGTAGTCTTTTCTTCTAATATATTTTTGTGAAAATCTTAATCACTCTTAAGCAGCAATGTTTAGCAGGGTTATCCTAGTCCCTACCTAAATTGCTTTGAAATTTTAAAGATATTATGACTTCATAATTATATATAGTGGGTTTTTTTAAAGAATACATTTGATTTTTAAGCAAATGTTTTCTTTTAAACCCGAGAAAAGTGGTGATGTCAGAGAACCTCACTAAAAAGGGCCTTCTAATCAATGCTTGGTTTTGGTTTCTCACCAAATTGTTACTTATTGGTAGGAAGACTTTTATGTTTTGGCTGCTTTCATCTGCAGAAAGTCTAAAATGGAGGTGATCATCTCTCCTGCATTCTTGGTTTTGTCTTCCTTTATATCGAGATGAAATGCATTTCGAGGTTAAATCTGTAATAGTAACACCACACAGTGTAGAAAGTGTAGAAAGATGCATAGTTAACCTAGTCTGATAAATTTTGATGACAAATTCATAGCGTTTACATTACTGTTGTTTATTTTATTATGAATTTAATCCCTAAAAGCCAGTATGCAAAATAATTTGAGAATGTCAATACAGGTTGTGTAAATATTCATATATTGCAAAATTAACTTGCTATCGTATGCCAACAAAGGATGTGTCCTTTGACAGTAGTGGGAGAGATTTCTACAGGGGATCTCACAGTACTGTTTATTTACTTCATACATCCATACGTGTATATATACATGCATAGTTACATACATAGAAATGATATCTGCATTTCAGATACCTGTTCATCCAGTGCCAGATCCTTTAGTACATGAAGTTCTAAACTTGGCTTTTAAGCACTTTAAACATAAGGAAGGGTAAGTTTCACTTGTGTCGTTTAAAATATTTTGTGCGTATTACCAGCCTGTGCTTGATTGTTGTGATTGTTCTCCTTTGCCTCACATGTAACATGTTGGTGATAATACTGTAAACGAACACCGATTGATATCTTTAAACTGAAAACATATCTTGAAAGAACGCAGCTGTGTTCAATATAATGCTGAGTTTATTTTGCTTAGAATATACTGAATGATTTGCATAGCCAGCCAGAGTAAGAAAAGTCTGAGTTTGGATAACTACAGTAAACTTCCTATGCAGAATATGTTTCTTATGTCCGTTCGATGAAACGACAACACTTAAATGTCACCCATGCATTTTATGCTTGACTTTCATTATTTTTATAGTAATAACCTGCCTTGCTATGGAACAAACTTTTTGTTTGTAATTGGGAACACGCTTGGGGTTTAGAAGAACAAAGTTGTATTTAACACTTCCCCTCCCCGCCCTTGCTTTTTTTTCTCTTCAGGTATTCAGGAACCAACACTGGGAATGTGCATATTATTGCAGACTTATATGCAGAAGTGACAGGGGTTCTTGCTCAATCAAAGTAAGTTCAGTCTCTGACTCTTCTTGTATTTGGGGAAAAATGACTCTAGACTTAAAGACTATTTAATACAGCAGCGTTTATTAATGACCCAGTAACTAATCCCTTAAGTGTCAAGTGTAGTCTGGCGTGTCCATCTCATGTTCCAGCACAATAAATTTGAACAAATCAAGAAATAATCTTTAGTACAATACTGAATTGCCTGGCTGTCAACTTGTAGGTGCAGGGAAAGGAGGCCTGGTATCAATCAATACTTGTTGTTCAGTTAACGAGTATATTCTAATGTGCTGATCATCATAGGCACTCTTAAATGACTAGATTTTAAGTATCAGGGTTCATCTTGCTTGTATTTCTTTTACTGTAGGTGCTGTTATCATTAATGGACTAAAGAAATCAGTTCAAAATTATAGACATCATATAAAAGTAACTAAGAATGCAAATCATTGCCATCTATATCCCTTGTTCAGGTTTCAAGCTGTTAGGAAGAAGTTTGTCACTGAGTTAAAGGAACTGCGACAAAAAGAACAGAGTCCTCACATAGTACAAAGTATCATCAGTTTGATTATGGGAATGAAGTTTTTTCGAGTAAAGATGTATCCTGTGGAGGATTTTGAAGCATCGTTTCAGTTCATGCAGGTAAATGAATATTACGGAAAACTAAAATGGACATAATTTGATCGTTTAAGTCATGAAGCTACAATGATGCTTGCTGTGATCAGTTGCTCACTCTACTTGTGTGTCGTCTTTCATCCTTTTGTCTTTAGTTCATAAGTTCTCAGAGGTATGAATCATTTGTTTCTCTGCAGTTCATGAGTGCCTAGCATGAGAACCTGTTCTCAATTGTCTCAGTAATGTGGCAAACCTGTAATATATGAATTTATTCAAGACTAAATGAAAATGGGTAGCAATCAAATAATTTTATTTCTTTATGAAAGCAGTATGATAAAGAAAAAAAGTTAGTTGATATATCTTTTTTTAACAGCTGAGGTGCCAAGAAACACTTTTGTTTAAAAAACACTTCAGTTAATTTTCAGGGAGACTTAAAATCTCTTTGTTTGCTTCTCTTGATTGTGGATTAAAAATTGTCTTAATGAATAACTCGCCCATTCCACAGTAATTGAAGTTATTGCAACTTGGTCGTAAATTTTATTAGAAGTATTTAACAGCTGTTGACATGGATCTCAATCCTGAAAAAACTACCATACACATGGGTGCTTTAGATTGTGTCCAGAGTGGTCAGTTTGGTATAGTGGAGTATGCATACATGTGTATGGATTATTTATTTCTCTGTAAAATTTTCTTTGCATCAAAGTCATCTTGAAAATGAAAATGAGTATATAAAAACCAAAATACTATTTTCTAATAATTTCAATAGAGATAAACATTTATTTTTTAAAACTTCAGAATAATCTGAGGAAAACTGTGCATATTTATATTCTTTTCTATTCTGAGTACTCTCTATATTCTGAGTAGAAAGTAAATAGCTATCTGGTATTACAAATGTTCTCCTTTCAATTTCTTTTTAATTGCTGGGGAAACAGGTTTTTAAGTTTCTAATGTTTTGTAAAGTTGATAACGTCAAGGAATATAAGACTAACTTAAGCATATTGCATGTTTCAAATTCAAACTGGCAATTAATGTGATACTGCTAGTGGTTTTTATGGCATAGAGACATAGGCATAAAGGCATTTGTCTTCTTTTTCCTGAATATTTTTCTAATGCTTCCTTACTAAGGAATGTGCTCAATACTTCCTGGAAGTAAAAGATAAAGATATAAAACATGCACTTGCTGGTTTGTTTGTGGAAATTCTCATCCCTGTGGCTGCTGTAAGTATTTCTTTCTCTCCCCCCACTATTCCCCTCAATTTCAATTAAGCTCTCATTGTTAAAATTGCTTTCATTAATCCTCACAATATTGCATTTTTACAGATTCAAAAAGACTATTAAGTAAATTACAAGCACCTACATAAATTTTTAAAGGAAAATGTGTCAGTGTGATTTGTGTATTAGCTAGTTTCCAATATTTTTTCAGAACTTCTTAAAACTGTCTGTTTTCTAGACCCTTTTATCACCAGAGCACTGTGTAATATACTTGATCTAAAAATTTGAAATTTCCTTGCTTTAATATTTGTTCACTCATGGGTCCAATTGACTTTTCTTTTTTAGCCAAAACCTGTTAAGTTCTTTCTAGAATAAACTGTGATATGTAACATTTTTACAGTCTGATAGGGAGAGTGTGAACTCCTATGCAAGAAGGAAGAATGTAGGTTTTGGCTAATTAAATAAAAATTGTTCGTAGAGGTGAGTGTCCGCTAGATGTAATCCTTCAAGTGGAAGAGCAGTCAATCATCTCCCATACGTGTTTTAAATCTAAAGCCATCAATTTTACTCGGCAGCCGTGAACAAGAAAAAAACCTTGATATCATCACGGTGTTGGATGTACAATGCCTGTAATGTTGCTTGTGAGAATGCTTTCGGTCAGGACAGGTTCTCCCCCTTCCTCCCAGGCTGCTTCGCTCTTTCGTGTAAAGCTTGGTCAACAGGTCAATGAGAAGTTATGGCAGCTTGGTATACCTCAAGTTGACCATTTACCACAAGCTCAGAAAGTTTCATCGTAGTAAGATGGATACTTGCTGTGATTATTGTCCAAAATGATAGTTGTATTAGCAAATGCTAGGCCACAGTGTGTTCGGCGTGCTGTCCCGAAAAATGGCAGGTCGTGGCTCCATGTTACGACTGATTGTAGGGGCATATCTTGCTATATATGGAGAACTGGGACGTGTAGATCCCGTTCTGTAGAATGAGACTAGCACACCGGGTGGGGACCCCGTCTAAGCAAGCTTGGAGGAAAAGCAAGACAAATCTCTGAAGTCCTCCTTCAAATGGTCTGCCTTGCCCTGAGCTGTGGGGAAATGCTTCTCTCCCTTCACTGGTCTCAACCTTGTGGTTTTGTTGTTTTTTTTTTTTAAATTAGGAAGGAGACAATCTTTCTTCTTAAGGCATGACCATAAAGAGGTGGTGTTAGTAGTAGCTGTTTATTGACTGAAGTCTCGATCTTACCTGGGCGTACTTACAGTCTTCTAGAGAAGAATTTCTTGTCCTATTAAAAAGTGAATGCATTTGTCGTTTTGAACTCCATAGTTGCTCGGCAGTTGGAATGGGGATGCATAGTGAAAGTACTTAGTATTTAGGTAAACACGAATATTAGTTTGCAAAATCGTAATTTAAATATAGTGAAAACTGCATGTACAGTAATGAGGCAGAAGCAGCATTTGGGAATTGGGACTATCTGGTGGTAACCACAGAGGCACGCGCACCGGCTGTGCAGAGCGTGTGTGGTGTTTTGTGGATCACTTCCTACAAGCATAGCCTGAATCAGCGCTTTAAATGTTTGGTGAGGGAGGCTTGATCTTTCCTTCTGACTCATTGAGTCTCAAATAATTTCATACAAATGGAGCTTCTTAAATAGAAGTGGAGAGCCCCATCCCAGATTGAGATGCAGTTGAGAGGGTTAGTCATTCTCTTGGAAGATGAGATGCAAATTTGAATCTTTTTGAAGCAGATGAAGGAACTGAATCTAGATTTTTCTCTATCTTGGATACAGAAAATTGCTTAGGCGAGGAAGCTGTTGGGTTTTGGCATTGTGACTTCTTTACTGTCATTCTCTTGCTTCATCATTCAGGCACTTTTAAAAATATGACCTGATTTGGACCCTGCAGGTATGATGGATGACAGCATATTTTACAGTGGGGAAGTTAAATCTGATCTGTAAGCCCAAGGTTATATTCCCAAAGCAACAGTGTGGTGCTGGCAACAACTGACAGATTTCTCATGTGGAGCCAGCGGGGTACTGATCAACTTACAGCTTAAGAATAGCAAAAGATAAATAATTTGGGGGTATGTAGGAAGTAATTTAAAACATAACTACTTTCTCAGTTCTTTCTTTTTGGATTTGTACACGTTACAGAGATACTATACACTATTTTTTATGCTTCCCCATCATGAATGTTTTCAGAGTGTTCTTAGCAAGGTGGACATGGCATCTCTTTTAATAACTGAATAATAAAAACTAACAAAAAATTACCTTATATTATAGGTATCTTATGAGTATAGAGGATCTTTTCCAGAAAAGCCAACCCCCTCTCCAACACCCCACCCCCCAATTTGATAAATAAAGCAGAAACACAGTATAAAACAGTAGGTTGAGAATAATGTTTAAATGGATCGTCACAGGTATCCAGAGACTTGCAGGGGTTTTGATGAAGAAGGTAGCTGCCTAGTTTGTGGAAGGAGGGCTATTCTGTATGCAAGGACAGAGTGGGTAAAAAAGGTGTAGGGTTCCATGTATCTGTTTCATTAATTCTGAAAGCTGAACAAAGACCACTTACATGGTTGGTTGGCTGGTGATCCTGTGTATCGTTTCCTAAGTTTTCAGTTTTTGGAACTGGAGGACATAAAAGAAGAGGGAAACAGTGAAAAAGTTATGGATGTTATTTTTTTTAAATATATGAAATTATGCTTTTAAAGAGTTTCAGTGTAGTTTTAGTTGTTAGTTGGTGGCAAATACTTTTTCTTCTTTAAGTATGGAATACAGGCCACATTCTTAAAATAGTGTTTTTTTAATGGGTTTTGGGTTTGTTTTGTTGTTTTGTTTTTTTTTTTTACTGTTTCATTGTAGTGTATGATGTGATTTCTTTATGCTTCTGTTTATATTTCAGATAAATACACTCAAATACTTCACCTAATCTGCGATTTTAACTTTTGAATGTTCTTGAATTCATGGACATCTTAATGTATATTTAAATTGCCTTCTGTATAAACTTTTAAACCCATTTATGTGTGTATTTTTTTAATAGGCTGTTAAAAATGAAGTGAATGTGCCGTGTTTGAAAAATTTTGTGGAGATGCTTTATCAGACTACCTTTGAATTGAGTTCAAGAAAGAAGCATTCACTGGTATTTTAAAGAAATATTTCAACTTCTCCATTTTGCTTATCTTAGACTTTTAAGCTAGTATATTATATGAGGAAAAGCTAACAGCTGTATTAATTTAAATCTTAACTCCTCAGCTGAAGTGTAATTACATTCACACTGTGTATGTGCATTTGCTCTAATTTTGATTTGTTTCTTTGTGCAAGATACGTGCTCTGTTATCTCACTTGTGAGATTGTCTTGAAATCAATGCTTGTTTTTGATTATTTTAGTGGGTTTTAGCACAGAGTTATTTAACCTAATGTCTTTTCTAAAAAGAACTTGCATTCAGGGAGTCTGTGTATTTAAATTATGTTTAATTAAAAGGTGGAAGAAGATGGAAGTGTCAGACAAGACTCTTCCAGGAAAATAGCAGCCTGTTAATAGCCCTGCTCTGCCTGTTTTCTCCTCTCCTCATACACTTTGTTTTTCGTTTTCCACTATTTTTTATTATCTCTTTCAGATACAAATATCTGTGAGGGTTTTTACCCTAAGACTGCAAATTAGCTTTTTCCCTAAAACTGCATCTTAGCAAGGATTTAAATCTCTTATTAATGCAGTATTTGGTAATTCTTGATGACCGCGGCAGCCATGTTTCAAGTTGACTCACTTCACTTTGCTGGAAACGTAGAGCTAAATTTTGCATTACAATTGGTATATTCAGTAAATGCAAGTGAATTTAAAATGATTTATCCTTGCTTTCATGTTAGGGACGAGCTTTACTTTCTGGTATTCTGAGCATATAAAGCATATGTCATTGTACATGGTTAAACTCCTTGTGCAAGAATAACATAAAGTAGTTGATGTTAGTATTCACAATGTCATTTTATTTATGAAGTCGGAAACATTGTTACATCAAGATTACAATTTACCCATTCATCCTCATTCTTTAATTTTGCTCCATAACAAGATAATCTGCAGTCAGATTTGGTATTAATCACCATTATGTATTCTGTTAAAGTATGTGGTGTTTAAACAAATCTTATGTTACTAAAGCAAAGCAAAGTCATGCTAATCTGCATATTCACAGACTTTATTAATTTGTGCTTCATTCCTTACTGAAAGTAGACCTTGAGGAGAAGTAACATTTCTGACAACCTAAAGTCTGCCTCCGTTTTTACTGAGTTGATGATGTTTTTCCTGAATATTCTTCTTAGAAGCAGTTCCCTCTCCCAGCATGTAGGACACCATGAATTGAATCATGTGGTTGCAGGGAAGAGCAAAGGGTGAGATCTGCTCGCCGTCTTTGTTTGAGATCAGGCCTTGCTAGGGGATGAGCTTCACCATGGTCCCACTGCCCTGGTCTTACACCACGAGCTCTTACAGCACATAGGTTATACCCAGGACACCAAGCCTGGCATGCATGTCCTAGTGCAGGGGAAGGGCTGCCGTGCAATGCTAAAACTGTGAGAGTGAGAGGCAAGAACCGACTGTGTGTCTCATTCTCAATGTACAAGATGTGGGAGGTCTGCAAAGAACAATTTGATCAATTCTTTTTCCCCCCTACTCATAGGCTTTGTATCCATTGATCACCTGCCTGTTGTGTGTCAGTCAGAAACAGTTTTTTTTAAATAACTGGCACGTTTTCCTGCAGAACTGTTTGTCACATCTAAAGGTAAGAATCCTTTTCAATTCAGGAACTGTTGCAAATCGATAGCATTTATTCCAGTATGTTCTCAGCATTCTCGTGCCAAATAAACAGTGAATATTTGGCTGTTTAAAAGGACACTGTGAAATTTTTTTTTTTAAATTAAATGTCTTAAGTCTCCATTAGTATTAAACTTACTACTAAGTTTTTGTGATGCTGTGTAATGCTGGAAATAGATGTGGCCCCCTTGGGGACTATCAGTTTGATTGAGTGAAATCTGTAGAAGTATCTGCTAATAAACGCTATTTATGCCAGAGAAAGTACAAACTGTAATTCTTCACGTGCAAATTATATGTGAGAAAATAAGTGGCTTGTCTACTCCTCTAAGTAGAATGTATAGTAAGTGCGAACTTTCTCTCTCTTGTTCACTTATTGAAGGAATAGAAAATGAATTGGGAGTCCAGAAAAGAGATTATAACTACAGCCTGTGATATATATTTTCCAAATAAAAATTACAGTGTCCCTTTAACTCATGGCTTCAGTTGATAGCATTGTAAACATGAGTTGATTGATAAAGAGATCAAGATACTTAGAAATTAAGGATTTGTTTTAGTGACTTTCTTGTAGCATTAATTGTTGTACATGTTCTTTCCTTAATTTTGATTAACAAAGTTCATGATTTTGCCTAATGTATTGATTTTGATAATTTTAATAAATTCTTTGATCCACCTTCACATATTCATTCTGGTTAGGTATCAGTGACAATTCTGAAGCTTATTAGTAAAATACGTAAACCAGCATGAAGTCAAAAGGAAACAGGTTTAGCTGCTTGGATTGTTTTTTAAGGGTCATTTTGTTTTCATGACATCTTTCACACTTTTCTGTTGCTTGTTGGGTTTTTGTATATTTTTCATCTAACATTGCAGTTCTTTTGCAATATTTGCCTTGATTTTTGTTTTGTTGTTTATTTTGCTTATGGAGGCTGCTTTTGCTTTTGTTTTTAAAGCTTTTAAAAAAGTTCTTACAATCTAGGAGTTGCATTTGTCTGGCATAATGTCCATTGCTGATAATGGATCTATTAAAACTATAAATGCCAGTGAGTTTAACTGGTAGTTGCTGAGCATGCATTTTATATTTTACTTAGTTTTGTTAACCACTAACAGCTTAACACATTTACTGTAAGGCTCTATTCAGTAGAAATTCTACATATGAATTTCTGCAATTCAGAATTTGCAGTGTTAGGATGCTGTGCCATCAAGGAGTTGTTTAGGATAATTTATGGCTTGGTTTAATTTGGCCCAGCAAATACTATTGGTTTTTTGGGTGCCTACCTTGTTCAGAAACTTGGTTGAGTTTAATCTTGAAAAATAAACCCCCACTGTCCTCATGTGTTTTACGAATTAATGTGTTCCTTTGTTTCTGAAGCTAATTAAATGCATGCACTGTGTAAAAAGTAATCTCATTAATTTATAAATCTGAATTTTACAGCAGTTTAGTCTTTTAGATTTCTCCTTCCCCATTTTATTTCCTGATTTCCTAATGACTAAAGTTATTTTATTTGCAGTTACCTAAATACGTAAAATGCAATAAGGATTCAAAATCCATTGTCTCTAGTGTCTTTGTTATTTAATAAAATAATTTTGAGAGTTACTGGGACATACTTTAGAGTACTGAAAAGATTCATCCACTCCTACCATGTTAGTTAAAATTAACAAATTAACGACTGAAATAACAACAATACTTAGACTCTGTCGCAGGGATATTCTACGAAGAGTGCAAGTCACCAAGAGGTAACATAGGTCATGGATTCATGGTGCTCACTTTATTCCCTGGTGACTGCCCAGTGCAAACTCTTACCTAGCAATGAACACCATGTGGTCATACTTCGGTGACAGAAATAAACAATTTCCCATTTGCCACGGTGTGAAAGCTCACATCTTTACAGTTGCTCCACAGGACCTGATGCAGAGTATATTCATACCCTGCCTTACCCTGCAGTATTTCGGTGCTACATTGTACTTGATAATGCTCTCGAGAGTGCTCTGGATCCTAATCCAGTACTAGCAATGTTTATTGCCCTTGTAAACTCTTTGTACTGGGTTTCAGTGCACACTACCTTTAGTTATCCTCAAAGCAGGCTTTAATGTATGGGGAAAACATCCTAGCCTTGCTGAAGGGAGGAAGCCTAGGGGTCTGGACCGAGGCAAATAGCAGATAAGTGAGTTGTAAGAGTCAGTTTAGACCAGGAGTGTACCAAAGGGTGTTTCTTGGCGTACGTGTAGCTGGCCTTGTCCCACAAAGCAGTTGGTGTGCTGTTTCAGCATTGCGCCCAGCAGGGCGTTTCTTTACGCACTGTAGTGTAGGCAAAATTCTGAATTTGTTCAGCAGAGAATAACACGGGGTCAGTATTGTAAAACGTTTTGCTTACTTTTTTGACTAGTATTTAGATAAACTAATTCTAGTAGGTTTGTCAGAAAGTTGGAAGGAGCTGAGTTGTCGTGGTATCTTTACCACCTCTGCCGGGGAGAGGAAGGAACATTTAAGAAAGCTGCTGAAATGGGAGAGAAAAGTGTCTATCACTCTGCACCACTGCTGGGTGGAAAAGAATAATTTTTTTTCACAGTTTAACCTTAGTGTCTGTTACCACACAACCTTAAAAGTTAGAGGAACATTTTCTGCCACTATAGCAAAACCTGTATTTCTACTGAATAGAGTCCTTACTAGACAGCTATCTGTTGTTTTTGTGCTTTTTTTCATCTAACATGCATGTGCCTTCCATTCTCATGTTTGTTATGTTTTGCTGTCTCACATTGCTTTATTTAGATGCCATCTAACAACAGTATCAGAAAACAAATAGAAACACTTCAGGTGAGTTAATATGTTGTTTTAACTCAGTGAAACGTTGCTTTGTCTCATGTAAATACTTTGGTTTGTTTTTTATGTTAATTGTTGTATTTTGTGCTTTCCTTTCTTTGTAAAATTGCTGTTAGTACTGTTAAGAAGCAACAGGTCTCAGAATAGCTCATGTTTCAAAGATCTTTTTTTCTTGCCAGGGAGTAAAGGAGAAAGATCAGAAAATTATCTAATATCAATTTTCCTTGCGGGTGAAAATGTGGCTTTGTGAGATTGAGTATCAATATCGCAGCTGGTTTCCCTGAACAGCAGTGCATGTTTCCACTGGAAGTAAACTACCTATTCAGATATATGGTTTTTTTCTGTCAATTCATTTCAAAAAGTGTCTTGCATGCGAGCAAACTTGAAAACATTTTCACAATAGAAAAATGTGAAACTGATTTACTATAACAACTTGCAGTGCACTAACTTGAAAGTCTTTTACACCGTTGGTTTTGCAGGTTTTAAAAAGTAGAAATTGTTTTAGTTTAGAACAGAAGAAAAGTTTAACATCAGTATTAAAAAGTACTTTCTTCAGTAAGTGATTACATTTGACTAACATGGAAAAAATGCTATTTTGTTTCTTGCCTTCATTGAGATATGTTTCATTGACTTGTCTTAATGTGTCATGTAAGACCACTGTAGATTTGCTCGTAGTTTTTTGGTTTTGTAACAGACATGCAGTTCTTGACAGCTTATTCCATAGTCTGCTGATATAATTTATGTTAAAAGTTTTAGGATTGTAAACAAAACTATGTTTGGGAAAAAAAAAAAGAACCAAACCCCAGGTAAGACTGCTTTTAAATCTGACAGGCATCAGCTAAAAAGACTGAAATTCAGCCAGGTTGGTGAATTACATAGCCATATATACTGTATTCTGGTTACAGTAATCTCAAAGAGAAAAGGAAATACTGACATATTGACATGAGTATACAAAAAGTGTGCCATAAATTAGACCCAAAAAGCCATTTTCTTCTAGCATATTTGTTTAGTTCCTAGTTATAGGAAGAGAACATGAAAATTTTCAATGCTTAAGAAATTAGAAGTACTGCTGTATTTATTATGTAACCCTTTTTAAAAGGTGAATGCCTCCTTATACATTTTTTTTTTTTTTTTAACAAAGCAGCAAACTTTGTCATAACTAACCAGAAGTAGCTATATTGGATGGTAAACCTAACAGATGGAATGTTAACACATTGTAAAATATCTGCTACCTATACAGTTTTTTTGATTAGATGATTGCAAGCCAATAGTAAATTTTTGGTTTTCTTCTGGACCCATAAATTAAGCTCCCCTTTGGAATATCAGAAATAAGAAAATTGAAGCATTACTCAGGTCTAGACACTGCATTTCAGATAGACTTTGATAATGCGTGTACCAACAAATTCACCAGCCTGCTTTGAACATCAAGAACTCTTGGCCTGTAGATGAAATATGATGAGTAATAATATCATGGTTTTTTTGCTGTTTAAGTTGTTTAAAATCAAAGTTATCACCGTCTCACGCTCTCGTACAATTATGAGCTTTTGCTTCTTCCTCACAGTAGCACTGCTGGTAAATTAACTGGACAGTGGGACAGTTATCTGTCTGAATACTAACCAGGGACAGGTGTAACTTTCTACTGGTTAGATTTTGTCCAGATCACCTTCTTAAATTTACCCACTGCCTATTTGCAGGTGTGCTAATTCAGAGGCAATGGCAGGAACTCATTGATGAGTGTGAAGGGAGGGTAGAACAGCATTATCGCTGACGTAGACTGGGTTAATTTATTCCCTCTAATATTCTGATAAACAGTCATGTACGTTATTTGTCTGTGAAGTACCACTTTTCCCTCTGTGATTTTGTGATAGGCTTTTAGCCTTTCTTAAAGTAAGCTGCTGCCAAAACCAATAGTCCCGACCCACCCGTGTTAAAGCCATCCAAATTACTCTCCTTTGTATAGTCTATTGGACAGACATGGCCATGAAATTATTTGGATCAACTTACTGGTGTGAATTGGACTTTTACTGCTACAGTCAGTGCAAAGGGAACAGTGAGATTGCAGAGGAGGGAACCAAGGATGAGACCATCTCTTTTCGAACAGTATGGTCTTAGATCCACTTACACCCTTTGTGAAATTGCACTCCACTTGTCCTGGGAGGACAAAGTAGTCTGCTATTCTGACTCATTGGCTTGTGGTAGAGGCCACAAAATGTGAAATTAGTTAGGTTCAAGCCATCATATAGATATGTCTTGAAACAGAGAGACTTCACTGGAGATGGGGAAGGTGTGTTTTGGGGGTTCTTCTGTTGGTTTTTTGTTTGTTTTTGTTTGGGGGTTTTTTGTTTGTCTTGTTTTGTTTTTAACTGAGAATGCCTAAAAAGGTGACAACTGGGAATCATTTATTCTGTTCATAAGCTCATACTTATGGCCAATTCCAAGAATCTCGCTAGACACTTCAAGACTATAAATACACCAAGAATCCCTAGTTGGAAAAGGGATTGCTGGAGTTGGTACGAAGAATGTTAGTTACTTACTGTTTTACACAGTTTAAGAGCTAGGAGGAGCAAAGCTAAACTCCTAGTAGCAGCTTTAAGACAAAAAGTAATTGTTTTTCATACAGTGCATAATTTAAACTGAATTATGCCACAAGATTTTATATTAATTCAAGAAAAAGCTAGCTTAATTGTTACAATAAAAATCCATTGGAAGTGAGTAAAGACCAATACAGCCCACAGGAAATGGCTGAGTTGCGTGAAGCCTGGAGTGCACACCCAGAGAAGCATCCTTGTGTGCCTGCCCTGTTTTGCATTCTTTTCTTCTGCACCTGCTACTGTCTGCTGTCATAAACTGGATGATGGACTTAGACTTTGTGCCTGATCCAAAGCAGCTACTCCGATGTTTTAGACAAGCTATAAGTTAGTTTGTTATAAAGTAGGTATTCGTTACCAATGGCTTTCTGAGCAAAGTTCTTGGAAGCAATACACTCTTGGTGTTCATCTCAAGAGGAATGTCTGCTTTTTAGTTACTCCTCTGCTCTCAGAGTGAAAGACTTGTAAAATAATCTGGAATTACTAGTTAAATATTCAGTTAGTATTGGAAATACATAGTACAGGGTTGTTTTTATGAAAACACATTAAAACTTGTAGTTGGTATTAAACACATACATTTTCATTGTTAAAAAAATTTGAAAATATTCTCAATTGTCAAAAGAGTAATAATAAAATTTTCTGAGTATCTCACAGGCAACAGTAACTGTATTTTTCATTTATTTTACAGAATAAAGATCCCAAAATGTCCCGAGTTGCACTGGAATCTTTGTATAGGTTATTGTGGGTTTATGTTATTAGAATAAAATGTGAAAGCAACACTGTAACTCAAAGGTAAGTTTATTATGCAAAGGATTTTAAACTATTGATTGGTGGGGTTTTTTTTCCCCCTAGTGATATCAGAAGAGATCTTGAAGCCAGCTCAGGGATGCTCTAGTCAGGTAAACAGGGGAACAAAGACTTCATCTTAATAGAGAAAACCAAAAGAACTTGATTACTTTCATGAGGAGAAAGAATAGAGTCTACAATTCTCTTTGCAAGGATATGCAGGGATAGAAGAGCGTGGAGAGATAAGAAGGAGGAAATTTATTAAAGTTAAAAGGCACTAATGGTACCAGAACAAATACAGTATGAAGTGGCCATCACGAAGTATGGGCTGGAAATGAAAAGGTTTTCTTTATAAATTAGCATAATGAGAATTTGGAATAGTCGTTCAGATTTTGTCCCCCCTCCTGACTATTACTAACTAGTTTAAAGCAGGATCTTGGTCACTTTATAAATGACGCCATGATACTGTTGCCTGTGACAGTAGAGGGCTGTACTTTGTGTAGGTGGTCCTACCTGTCATATGTTTCTGTATTATTTAGTGATAAACCCCCCACACTTTTCCAGATTTGAACTGTAACATCTATGCTATTATTAAAAGTTATTTTTAAAAGGTTTTTTAATTTCTTTTTGTTTCTAAATTCTTGTAGTCGTCTCATGAGCATTGTATCAGCACTTTTTCCAAAAGGATCACGTAGTGTGGTCCCACGAGACACACCTCTGAATATATTTGTGAAGATTATTCAGTTCATTGCTCAGGTAAGAATACATCCAGGTAGAGCTATAAGAACAGGATGAACTATATTTGGAAGAAATGTAAATTTAAGGTTAGTTTTTGAAATATTTGCACTGAATTAATAGTCTTCTATCTTGAATAGAATTTCCCCAAATATGTATAACAAATGAAATTACTTATTCTGTTTCTACTAGTGGCAAAATTATTTTACTTAAACTTAATAACAGTTGTATATGAACATTATGATTATTAATATTTACAATTGTATTGCACTGTTGTGGGTGTATGTGTGTATATATATATATAAAAATACACTAATATAACTAGTATATTCCATTATAATATTTTTATAAGGGACAAAGCATTTGAACAGTAATATCCACTTATATTTAGCCTGGAGACTAGCCTCTGTAGATAGAAAAAATATGCAATGCACGCAGTAGTGTGTAGTTAGTATTGCATTATGATTTATATTATTTTAGGTGCTTCTGTTGTCCTAATATCAAAATGCAGGATATGATCTCACAAGATAAACTCTCATTCATCTATAACCTTATAGATTAGAGACATGTTTTCCTGTCTTACAGATAGCTTGTCTGTTCTTCAGCTTCCAAGATGTTTTGCTCCTGGTCATACAGGGATGAGGCAGGGCACACAACCCTTCACTATTTATATTTGTTTCCTAGGGCTCCTCTTTTTATCGCTAATTTTTAGTTATCTAAAACAGCTCATTTGTAGAAATGTGTTTGACCTGAGCAGAATTGTCTGGGAATTTTTTCAGGAGAAATGGTTCAACTATATCAGGGGATGAGCTGTGTTGAATTGTACTATATTTAAAAAAGAACATTAAGTCATAAGAATAAATAGGAAAAAAGGCATATTTTTAAATTATTTTTATTTTTTAAACTTTTATGACATGATACCCAGCACCTGTGCAAAGCCAAGAAATTAAACTATGCATATTAACAGAAAAGACATGATCATATGAATCTATTTTCCTTTATAGGAACGTTTGGATTTTGCGATGAAAGAAATAATATTTGATCTTCTTAGTGTTGGAAAATCACCTAAAACCTTCACTATTAATCCAGAGGTAAAAAAAAAAAGCTCATTACTTGCATGCAGCGAGAACAGGGCATTGGGGGATTTTTTGGGGGAAAGTGGTTAACTATTTTTGAGCCGGGATGAAAGCAGATTAATGAATATCTGAAGGGGTGTTGTGCTAAAACTAAAGAAGTAATTGTAGTCGTGCACAATTGCTGTTTCATTTCCGGTGAGTAAGCTAGCAGCAGTACTACAGTTCAGACTCATCTCAACCATAATTTCACTAAGTATGTCTGAATTTTGGTTACAGTATAACTGTAAAGCCTTTTTTCAGGGAAGTCGTACCTAGCTCTTATGGTTCAAGGCCTAATCTAACAGATGAGATGTTCAAGCAATGTCTGTCTTCAGTATGTCATTCTCGAGATTCATATTAAGCCCTTTAGTCCTCTGTACTATAAAATATTCGGTATATTAGCCCGTGCCAAGTCAGTTAACTGGTATCAGAGTTGTGGGGGAGGCACTGAAGGCTTAAACGTTATTCTTGTTACTTTCATTACCCTAATATGTAACATTTAAATAATGCCTGTCCTACTGGAACCGTACTGCTGTCTGTTTAAAAGAGAGGAAAAATGCAATTCGTGTTTTGCCTCATCTGTGTTACTTTGTTATAATTTCTTCTGTTTTCTCTCTCCTTTTTCTTCCCTTTTTTGCTATTGAAGAGGATGAATATTGGCCTCAGAGTCTTCCTTGTCATAGCAGATAGCTTGCAGCAGAAAGATGGTGAACCACCAATGCCAACAACAGGAGTTGTTCTTCCCTCAGGAAATACTCTGCGTGTGAAGAAAATTTTTCTTAATAAAACGCTGACAGATGAGGAAGCAAAAGTTATAGGTATGTTGTATTCTTTTGCAAGTTGGCATTCCAATATGTGCGTATATGTTCTCAATTATTCTCCAGCAGTACATTTGTGTAACTTTATTTCTGTATTTATTTTAATTGTTAGTGAGAATCTAATGATAGTCTCTTTTAGCAGAAATTGCTTTGATTCTTTAGAGAGGGCTTCTAGACAATATTGACATTCTGGTGTCCAAGACCAAATCCATGGCTTTTTTGAAGTGTTTTGCACTGCCAAATTAGCACAAAGAAGCCTGAGTGCAGTTAGTGTGGTAAATAGCATGGCAATTTTTGTTCCCTTGATACCACTCTAGAATGTCCGAAATGTCCCACAGCTGAAGTGGAGTAAGACAATTTTGATCCCTGTGCTCTACTGATCTTCTGTGGATGAGGTAGTCATCTCTAAAGGACTGTTTCAACATGTAAAATTTAAACTAGAACTAAAATGCTCAGAATTGAGAAAACAGAAAAGCAACTACTGGTTGCTTCCTTGTTTATGTTCTTTCTGAAAGAAGCTTCTACTTTCATACAATACCTGCTACTACTCATTTAACATGCCTTTCTTTTGACATTTGAAGTGTGTGTTTCATGTCATCTTTTGTGCAAGAAGAAATTTGTCCTAAGCTGAATAAGTGGCAAATATTTTAATAAAAATGTGAAAACTAAATGAGAACAAATGAAAGAGGTGATCGGAACTCTTTGGCTTTTCAGGAATGTCCATATACTACCCTCAAGTCAGAAAAGCGCTAGATAGCATTCTTAGGCATTTGGACAAAGAAGTTGGAAGGCCCATGTGCATGACTAGCGTGCAGATGTCCAATAAAGAACCTGAAGACATGATTACGTATGTACTGAATTACAATATTTTCACTGTCATAGTTACGTCATACTGTTTTTATGCTGTAATGTTGCAGATGCCATCATTAATGCATTACAATTGTTGGCTTTTTACTTGACTATTAAATGAATGCTAATTTCATTAATTAATGATAAAAAATTTTGTTAGCTCCTTAGTTTTGACATGAAATTGGAAATATTTGTGGTGTACTGAAGTAGATTTTCCTGTTGTTTTGTTGGTTATAAACTGTTTTTGTAGGGGTGAGAGAAAACCTAAGATAGATTTGTTCAGAACTTGTATTGCTGCTATCCCAAGGCTGATTCCAGATGGCATGAGCAGGACTGACCTCATTGAATTGCTTGCAAGGTAAGGGAAATGAAATTCTGCTCTTAGTGGATGTTCCTTTTTAAATGCTGTGTGTATAAGAGTTTGTCAGTGCACTATGTAGTGTGAGTCCACTGCATACAGAATCCGTTCTTCCTATTCCTGCCTACCTTCTGCAGTTGGTCAAGTGTTACTGGCCAGAGTAGCAGGAGGTAAATCTATCCTGAAGATCTTACGCTTATTTTTAGAGAGAATTTTTTGAAAAGTAGGAATTTATTTCTGTTGCTTTGTTTTTTGAACTTGTCTTATCTTTTTGTTACTACTGTCATACTTTTCCCCCTTTTTTCTTTTCTTTTTTTTTTTCCTTCCTATTGCTAAGACTGTAAATTATCATAAAGGCATTCTTCTTTGACATTACCAAAATGTGAGACAGGCACTTATGGGAAACTTTTTTCCTTGTTCTCTACTAATCCTGCTTCCTTTTTCCATTCTTTTGATCCAACACTACCCATATTCTTCCATCTCTTATCTCAATTTAAATTGCATATGCCTTATCAGTACTGATAAGTAGTTGAGTCAACTGGACAGCCAGGTGTTTGCAGGTGGGTAAACTGAGCATTCAGTGAGAATATGTAGTTGTGGTACGTGCAGACAGTCTTTCTTTACGTATTGCTAGCGTGATAAACCTTCCTCTTTTTCTTTTTTTTATTTTTAATAAAAGAATGGTCTTGGTGCAGAAATACAGGACAGCTTTTACCTTTGCAATTATAAATTCATTTGCATATAATGTGTTGAGTTACATATATTAAAAAGTTAGTAATAATGTGAGAGAATAAGGTTTTTCTAACACTTTTTCTTCAGTGTCAAAAACCACATGAAAGACATGAAGTATTAAGTAACAATACAGTACTGGATAAGTTTCTTCTACCGTAGCGGGCTGAGGCATATTTTTAAGTATACATGCAAAGGGTTTTTTTGTGAGTTTTTTCTCATGTCCAAAGTAAAGCTGCTTTATCTGCAAAAATAATCTGTTCTTTCCAATTTTAATTTGAAGAAAACAACCTGTACATCACAGGGTGGCTGCCTACTGAGCTCTAAGGTGGTTGCTCAGATGCATGCAGAGAAGTGCCTATATGAAAGACTTGACCATCTCTTTTGAAAATTATTTGTTTATACTAAGTTTTGTGAAGTCTTGCATTATTTTGCTGTAGTAGTAGCCCCTTCTGTTAGTAGCCAGTTTCAGATGTATTCAGTGCAGAAAATGCATCTGTGCTGAAGTATTCTACATTGTACAGTAAAGAAGGAAGAGTTAACACCAAACTTTAATTTATAAAGGCTGGTTAAGAGTATGCCAATTTAGGGTGATGATACCGGTATTTTTTCTAAACAGGCTGACAATTCATATGGATGAAGAACTTCGTGCCTTGGCTTTCAATACTCTCCAAGCATTAATGCTTGATTTTCCAGATTGGCGGGAAGATGTTCTTTCAGGATTTGTATATTTTATTGTGCGTGAAGTGACTGATGTCCACCCAACGCTTCTTGACAATGCAGTAAAAATGTTAGTGCAGCTCATAAATCAATGGAAACAAGCAGCCCAAATGCACAATAAAAACCAAGATTCTCAGGTATTTCTAAATAAAGTCCTTTGATGTTAAAACGTGGTTTGAATCTGCATACAATTTTATTAGTAGGCTTTATTGGTTTTGTTAAGTAATAAAAATTCATCTTACTTTCTTACAGTGCTTGAAGATTTTTAGTCCTATTATTTTAAATGAGCATTTTTCCCAAAAAAATACTTTAATATTATTAAGTATTCCCTAAACACTAATTCGTGGCCACATTTTTGCTTACATCAAAAGTCATCATGTATAACTGGAAATATATTAAGTAGGAGTGGTTAAACAGTAGAACTAGGAAAAAAGCATTTTTTACAAGCAAACAGAAAGGATTAAAATAATTTAATTTTATACAATCTTATACGTAAGAGTATTACTTACTTACTTTTTAGTTTTGCCCTCACTGCATCATTCTCGTGAGAAAGTGAATAAGAAAGACTTTCTCCTGATATTTTTTTGGACTGAATTCAGAGAGATACTAAAAAAAAAAAAGTAGCTGATATTATGCCATTCCCATAATGCAAAATTTGACTAGTAGCCAAACAAGATCTAAATATGATTAATTCTGTTATGTTAATCCTTATGATTAATTCTGCTGTGGCCAATAATGGAACTATAGCTTGGTTGTGTTTACTCTTTTCTTAATTTGCTTAACTTCTGTGATCTTTTTCTTAGCGTGGTGTATCCAATGGGGCTGCCCATACCCTTCCTCTGGAGAGGACCCTTTATTCCAGTGTATTTCATGTGGTGGAAGGCTTTGCTTTGGTCATCCTTTGCAGCACAAGGCCTGCCACCAGGAGATTAGCTGTCAGCGTTCTCAGAGAAATAAGGGCCTTGTTCACACTTTTAGAAATTTCTAAGGTAAGAGTTGATGACCCATTCTTGTGACTGCCTAATGAAACTGCTTTTCTTTTGACTTTCTTTGAGCTTTTTATGCTTTGCATTTTGTCTTTCGTAGAGCGATGATGAGTTGGCTATAGATGTAATGGACAGATTAAGTGCTACTATCCTGGAAAGTTTTATACATCTCACTGGGGCTGACCAGGTAGGAGAGTTATTTTGTTAAGTTGGATGTAAGATGAGGTAATTCTGCAAAGCTGTCGAAAATAAATTGTATATATTTTAAATGATAGTGTCACTATGTTCATGATAACTTTATCAACAATTTATCACCTTAAAAAAACAACCAACCAAACCCAACCAAGCAAAAAAAAAAAAAAAAATCAAAAAACAAGGAATGTTGTGAGACTGACACCACCATTGTATGCTTTCAGATCAGTAGTGTGTCGTTATGACCACCATATACACACAGACAGCTGTATCTATATCCGTTTTTTCTCATCTTGCTCATAGATTACAGTTTCTTTGAAGCGAAGACGACTGCCTTTTTCTGCAGCGATACAGTGTCTAACAGTCAATGTGTCCTTTATCCATAAAGCTATGATAACTATCAATGAATAACAACTGAATTCCATGTTTATATATTTATCATTAACTTTTAAGTATCAAGGAGAAGCTCTTCTGATTTTAGGCTTAGGAAACAAGTTGGAATTCAGTAGTAAGGCTTTTAGAGTCCAGAATCTTTTGGAAGAATTAAGTCATCATGAGTGAAAGGGCCTTTTTCTAGAATTTACTATTTCCTAATATCCAGTTCCTTCCCAAACAGCATGTTTATATAACTGTCTACATTAGGAACCTCTGTGAAAAAATACATAAATGGAGTAATGTGTTCTATCTATTCCAAATGTTGTTTTGACACTAATACTTTATTAGATATTTAACAATTAAGAGATTGTTATTTAATATACATGGATATTAAATATTGTGTTGTTCTCTTTTTTATGCACACAGACTACTTTACTGTACTGTCCCAGTTCAATAGATTTACAAACTCTGGCTGACTGGAATTCCTCCCCGATCAGTCACCAGTTTGATGTGGTCAGTCCATCACATATATGGATATTTGCACATGTGACTCAAGGCCAAGATCCATGGATTATAAGCCTCTCAAGTTTTATGAAACAGGAAAATCTTCCAAAACACTGCCCAACAGCTGTAAGCTATGCTTGGACATTTGCTTATACCAGACTCCAATTGCTGTCTCCACAAGTGGATATAAAGTAAGTTAATTTCTAAAGTAAATACAATATATTATATTGAGTATTCTTTCAAGGTTTATCATCATTGTAATGTCATTATGTTTCAGGGAGGTGACATATGGACTGTTAATATTTTCTGTGGGTTTAATTCAGCTTTATATAACAAAAACTTAAAGCAGTTCTATCTGCAAAAAAGATTAATTAATTCATGCCTTCGGCCATATCATAGTTCAACAGATTTGACTATAAAAGCATACATTATTGCTGTACAGGTCTATTCTGAATAATTTATTCAGAGTTTACCATGTTAACAATTTTGGAAGCAATGGCATATACCTAATTGAAAAACAAATTCAGTAGAAAAACAAAGAGAAACCTGGTAAGCTTTATTTACAATACTGAGCTTTTTTTTTTTCTCCTTAAATAGCAGCCCTATCAATGCAAAGAAAGTGAATACTACTACAAGCAGTGACTCCTATATTGGGCTCTGGAGAAACTACCTGATTCTTTGCTGCAGTGCAGCATCTTCTTCAAACTCCTCCACCTCCACAGGCTCTGTGAGATGTTCTCCTCCTGAGACGCTGGCGTCTACTCCTGACAGTGGTTATAGCATTGATTCAAGAGTAGGTTCTTCTAATGCTTACTGTAAATAAGTCTACATGTTACTGGAAGCGGAAACACTTGAGGCTTGTAATTACTGTCATGATTCTTAGAAACTTGTGTAGTTTGTCTGAAAACATATTTTAGTATACATTTGTGTTTCATTTGTTTAGGATAGTGTTTCTGTTCGCTTCTCCCAACCTGTGCTGTAGAGGCTTTTCTGCTTACTAAGGCTATGCTTTTTTTTGTCATGAAAACGTTAACCCAATCTCAAAGTCTTATCTAGTGGTAATGAGGAAATGTTTTGTTTACCATTAAGGTTTTTTTTTTTTTCTGTCAGTAGACTTTTGCAATTCTGAGCAAATAGCCTCTCGCTTCAGTAACTGAAGCAGTGACCTATTCAGGCATGATGTGTCTTGTTATATTTTTCCCAACCACAGACAGTTTTCTGTCTGCCTTGCTTCACATCACCTGCAGATATCTCCCCCTGCCCCCCCCCTTTGCTTCTTTTTGTTCTTCTCCTTTTTGGCTTCCTGTAGAAGTACAGTAGAGGTGAAGATAATTCGTGGACTATGCAGCAGATTTTTGGCAGAAGCAGCCTATTCCAGTTGTTTGTTACCAAGGTCCTTTCCCTAAATCTGAGAAACTGTAGACTGAAAGCTTTGTTCTCTTTGAGAGCTGCAATGGAGTATAAGGAGTTGGACACCAGAAGTCTGCTTCCTCTCTCTAAGGAGGGCAGATACGCTAAACATGCAAAGCATCTGTTTATCATGTTGAGCCATTCATTGTCATCTGACAATGAAAATTCAATTATACAAGGAATGGAGAAGTAGTTAATACTACTTTACTATTTCAGAAAGTCTTTTTCCATGTCAAAGACAAAAAATTTTGTTTTTATCATTTTAAGTCACTGATCAGTGTGAAAAGACTGTAAAATTACAGCAGAAATTTTAATGTCACACTACCTGATCGTTTGGTAACTACTTCATTCTGTTTTATTCTGGTTTTCTTCTTAGATCATTGGCATTCCATCCCCTTCCTCCCTGTTTAAGCACATAGTTCCAATGATGCGCTCTGAGAGCATGGAAATTACAGAATCCCTTGTGCTGGGACTTGGCAGGACCAACCCAGGAGCTTTTAGGTAACTGTTGTATTTCATCTGTTTTTATGCTAATTGATTACAAAGCTGGGTAATCAGAGCTCAGAAAAAAAGGTTTGCTTTTTTTTCTTTTAAGAATTTTTAAAAAGCTGTGAAAACTGATTACCATTGTCTTTTCTAGCATTTAGCGGTGTGATAAAGATTATTAGAGGTTGAAATAATTTTATGTAGAGGTCATGTCTGCATAAAGAAAAAGAAGTTAGTTGAAACGATAAACAGCTGCCTTTTATTGATATTAAAGGCTGCCCTTATATGAACGAACAGACTGTGTGGACTATTAACATTTGAAATGTTAATTATAATCATTTTTGTGAGAGTTACTAAACTCTCCTTATTGGTATTGCCAACAAACATACGTTTCTGAGCTCTTTTTGTGTAGGAGATTCATGATAACTGTATTCTAAAAAGAGATTTTTGGATCAAGCTGAAAAAAATACCAGTTACAACTGTTTTCTGACTAGTGCTGAAGCTTCTGAAATTCGTGGCGCATCCCTTGCCTCCTTTTCTTTTTTTTCTGAGTAAACTTCCTGTAACTTCATAACTAATACACCTTTCTCATATGTTGTACCGATGACAAGTCCATGTGGATTAGTTTCGGTGCTGGTAACTGTGATTACTGCAGCAGAATTAAATCTGTGCCAAGTCACTTGTTCTGTCAATCTAATTTCATACATCATGTTCAACATATTTGGATTCAGCTCATAATCCAGAACTTTTGGTTACCCTGTTATGACAAGTCTTCATATAAATGTCGAATTCAAAATGGTCTATCTAGCCATCATGGCATTCCTACCTCAACTGAAATTTACTTTTCTTCAGATCCTAACGTACTGTTACTGTCAATGTGTAGTACAGATTCACTGAGGGGAAAAGGCAGCTCTATGCCAGGAAGCCATGAGTTTTAAAATGCATCCCTATGCCACTGTCCTCAACTGACAACTCTCTCTTTACGGAGGATGGATGAAGAGGGAGAACATCTGAGGGGAAGAAAAATTCCTGGGAAAGCCAGTGCTCAGCATCAGATGTTCTCTGACAGCAGCCAATCTCTTGTAATGGAGAGTTATGAAGTTATACCATGCTATAGCAACCAACTCTGCTTCTGCAGAAGAAACCAGGGATCGCTAACACTCTTGGTTTTGAATGAGATGGTTCTTCTCTCCAGTCACTTGTGTCCCATATTATGGCAGATGAGGAGCCAAAGATGTATTTGAAACCGTAATGTCAAGTCCTCAGTTATAGTATTCTGTTTTACTGCTTTGATAATCTTCTATATTATATATCATATATATATATCAGATATATATCATATCTGACTTGGCTCTCCTACCAGGAGTAAAGTAAGACTTTGTCTCATGGCCCTGAAGGTCTACTGAACAGTTTAAATCATAATTGTGCTCTACAAGTCTAGAAAAGGCTTTCAGAAAGGATTTCACTAGAAATCCTTGTTTTCTAAATTAGAAACAATTCATTCAGCAAACTTAAAAAAAAAACCACACACCACCCTGATTCTCATCAGTCTTCTGATTCCTTTGTTCTGAATTATATGTTTTGTTTCTGATGACTAGCTTTTTTCCTCTGTCCAGTGTGCATAGTCACACCAGATGCTAACTGTAGCTCATCCTTCACCATTGCAGCTCTCCACTGATTTGTTGTTCTGGTTTTGTTTTTTTAAGCACAGTTCCTCCGCACTTGGTATGTTTTACTCGGGGACTTTTTTCATTATATATTATATGTATATGCAGTGCACTTAAACTTGCTAGAATACTCTTTTTCTCTTTTTTTTTTCCCTGTTACTGATCACATGAACTTGTCTAGGAGTCTCTTGCTCTCCATTGGAAGCTGACCCTTTACTATGTTTTAGCACAAAAAAAGCTTCTTCCAAATTCTTTTCTGTGTTTTCTACATTGGAAAGAAAGTATAAAACAATCCCTAACCATGCTTAAGTCTCTTGTAATTGAGTGCACCGCAAAAGTTTGTGCAGCTTTCTGATCATCTGGACCCATTCTCTGAAGGAGGACCTTTGAATGATGTAGCAGAGGAGTCAGTCATTTACCATGAAAACTTGAAGTAGTTTATGCTTTTGATATGTCTGAATTACAATAGCACAGGAAGTAGAAAAATGTGTCACACTCCAACAAATCTAAAGTGGAGGCAGTAGTTCCTATGTTAACAAATATTAAAGTAAAACCAATATGTTTTTACCTTAGTATTTTGTCTCCGTAGATCCATACTACTGATCTCCTTCCCCTTTCCCTGCCCCCTTTTTGGAGTCACAAGAGAGAGTCTCAGTTTGGCAGAAGGAACTGGGTAGTAATAAAGACTGGAGCTTCAGAACAAATAGGGAATGTAACCACAGCATCAAAGCACGTTGCTTTTCAGTTTTCATAGAGACTAGTCTGACTTCTGTCAGCATAATGTTATTGGCCTTAAAGAAACAACTAAATGCATAAATGCATCGTGACAACTGAAAGAGCATTGTATGATAAGCTGCCAACATCTTTTTTCCCTAATAGTATCTATTTGCACCATAAGGCTTTGTTAAACCCTGAATGTGAAAATAAATGAAAATCATCTGTGACAGAAATATACCATAATACTTGGTGAATGCAAATTTAGTGGTAATTACTGAGACACCCATTTGGTAGTCTGTCTTTAAATTAGGAAAATATCTTTCTAGGAAACATCTCTTTTAAATGCTGATTTAGTTCAGAAAGCAACAGGTAAAGAAGGAAAACCCGAGGGTGTTTAAAGTTATATTGTAACACTAGTTGCTGTGAAACTTCTTTCAGTTGAGCTTTTAATTTAATGGTTGTTTTTATCCTTTTAATTCTTTTATTTTAATTCAGGGAACTAATAGAAGAATTACATCCTATAATTAAGGAAGCACTTGAAAGAAGGCCAGAGGTAATTACATATTTTCCACTATATTCAGTACACAGTTTTAACTATCTTCTCACAAATGGTAGTAAAGGAATGTTAGTTACATTCTTTAATTTCTGCACCTAAAAACTGTCAGTATACCAGATAAAAAGGTGAGATGTTACTTTTTTACATGATTGTAAGGTATTTACATTAGAAGAGCTTTGTGTTCATTTTTGAGCTCTGTATTATTCCAGTATCAGAGGTTTTGTTTCAAATGATGAAAAAATTACTGTAACCTTTTCCACATTCTTTCAATTCCTTTTACCTAAGCATAGTTTTACACAGTTGTTACTTCCTTGTATCATCAGTAACATGCCCACAATTAATAGTACCTAAGACATAGAATTGAGTTCTACTGTTTACCAACTTTGTTTATTTTTTTTAAATGAAAAAGGCTGTAAGCTCACCTGACTGACTGCTGTGACTAAAAATTTTCTGATGGAGAGCATGTTTTACAGCAGGGTTTAGAAGCCTCAGTAGGTATTCATAGAAATAATAATCTCTGCAACTACAAACTCAGAAATGATTACTCAGTATTTTTTGTGGTAACTGTCATATTCTTATTAGTAACAAATTTGTAATTAAGTACAGATATGGAAAGGAACATCACTTCTGTGTAAAAATGTTACTGGGCTATAGTGTGTTTTCTCAGTCTTGCATGCAAATATGTAGAAAGATTGGTGTTTGTATTTCAGTTCATTGTTTTACATGTTGCACTTTGCAACAGGAGACTGATAAAAAACATTATTTTGATAATACGTGTAACAGCAAACCTGGGATATCTTGGAGTTGCAACAGGGAAAAATTTTGTTCGTTTGTCTGGTTTATTAAAATTGCTAGCAAGTTTGGTAACTTATCTTAAAAGGTTGGCAGCTCTGATAACTGATGCCAGTTGTAGTACAAATATAATAATGCTTTTATATGCCACGCTGGTTTTATACTTAGTTTTTCCTCTGCTTCATTTAATTTTGTGTTTCCTCCGTTGAATAGAACATGAAACGGCGCAGGCGTCGAGATATTTTACGAGTACAACTAGTACGAATTTTTGAACTGTTGGCAGATGCTGGTGTCATTAGTCACAGGTAGGGGCAGCACTGATGAGATGTTGTTTATGCTTCTGAATTAAGTCACTACTATTCTTATGACCCAGTATAACAAGCATGCAAAATTCTTCAGTGAGTTTTAGTATACCACTAAATAAATAGACATGTTTTTTTGCTGGCTTTCTAATCCCTCCCCCATGCTTTTTGTCAAAGTGGTCTGTGTTTTATTTAAAATGCTGTTATTTCCCGGGACATTGCTTTGAACAGGCAGTATGTCATGTTCCTTTTTGTTTGTGTGTGTGTTCAAACATCACACCGGTTACACCAAGCGGAAAATGCAAGTTACAACTTTCTCTAATCAGTCTGGAATTCTTCCTCACCTGGAGTCCTGATGCTAGTCAGCGTGTCCTATGCAGAGAAGGCTACTGCTCATTAATATTGGACCTTTTTCTTTCTGAGGGAGGCAGAATGTTAACTGAGTTGGGGTTTTTTTCCCAGTTTATCCTACTTGTGTAGGGACACTTTGAAAGAAGACTTAAAATTCTGGCATATGTTTTACAAGTCTCTTACAAATTTTTTTCTATGCAGGTGGAATTGTGTAAGAGCAAGCAGGCTAGGAGATGGTTAGGCTAGCTCCTCCCATTCTGTTAGACAATACTTAAAATATTTGTCAACCTTAGCAATGTAATCAGTGTGAAATTCTCAATCTTTAGGCAAGCTACTACAGTATATTTCAGAATGTTGCCTCAGAAGCATTGCTAAAATGCCTTTCTTCCTTTCGGCATGCTGATTTTCCGAGTGCAGCTACTAAAATCGTACTCTCCCTTCTTATCTTTTAAGGTACTCACTGGTGTTTAATTAGTGTATGTAAAAAATCTCCTAACCACAGTCTGCACCCTGGAACTTTGTCAGCTTTTCTCTCTGAGGCCAGTCTGACTCTGTGGTGGAAGATAGCAAGCAATTAAGGGCTACCATAAACCTCCTCATCTTGCCTTTGGTGTGCAAGACATGCTTTTTAGTTGTCTTTGGTACAAATGTGGGAAGATGTTGGAGGGAGCTGAGAGGAAAGGAATCACCCTTCTAACAATTTTTCAAAATTGTTTTGAAAACAGTTTTTCAAAGGAGGGCAGGTTTGAATTACATGCAGTCTTTAATCTCCTTATTCAGTTTAGTACTGATATCTAGTCAGATGCTAAAGCAATGAAGGTGGGAAATGAATATATAAAATTAATAAATTGCTTTCATCTGCTAATAGTCAATAGCATGCTGTGAAGTGCTGAACATCGTGACTGACTCCCAAAAATCAGTATGTAATATAGATGTCTATAGTCAAGTAGTAGTAATTATTTTTTCTGGTTTACAAATTGCGTGGGGTTTTTTGGGGGGAGGGGTTGGTTGTTTGGGGGTTTTTATTATTATTTTTAACACTTGTCCCTAGTATAAGAACTAATTCTGCGGAAGGATGAGTGACTTCTGATAGTGAGGCTTGATTATTAGTTTGTTTTCACTGGAGCTTTTTATTTAACACTGAAATAGAAGCTGTGTGAAGAAATTACTTTAAATTAAATACTTGCTGTGATGAGGTTGTAGGGTTTTTTAAAGAGAAAAAAATAAGGATTTTTCTTCAAAAATCGTTGTATGTATTTATCATACTATTTGATTTTTTTTTATTTATTTTTAAGTGCAAGTGGTGGCCTTGATAATGAAACACATTCCCTCAACAACACTTTACTTGAGTATGTTGATCTAACGAGACAACTGCTAGAAGCAGAAAATGAAAAGGATTCTGATACATTGAAAGATATCCGATGCCATTTTAGTGCCTTGGTGGCAAATATCATTCAAAATGTTCCAGGTATGTAAAAATGCTTTAATAACTTCTGATTACTGTCTTTAATATGCAGTACTTTTAAAAAAAACCCAAAAAACAACAAAACCAAACAAAACATAAACACACAAAAATCCACTTTTTCTCTGAAGTTTCAGAATACTTTCATAAAAATAATTTATGCCATCAGTTGTTTTGTATATAACTTCAGCAGCATGAGTTTTTAAGAGAGATTTTTGGTATTGTTTGGAAGCATACAAGTAACTTTCTTACTTAGCAAAAGTCTTGCTGGTTGGCAGTGCATGAAGTTTTCTGGACTAATAAATAGCTTATTCTTGTACACTAGTGGCATGAAACAGGACAATAGTAAACCTACATCCAGCTATTACGATGTTGAAATAATGTGTCTTTACGTTGATTTTTCCTTTTATATTAATTGAGTCTGTTTCTGTTTTACGTACTTTATTTTAAAGAATGACAAGAGGAGTGTGTCTAACTGTGTGCTTTTCTTACAGTACACATAAATAGCTTATTCTTGTACACTAGTGGCATGAAACAGGACAATAGTAAACCTACATCCAGCTATTACGATGTTGAAATAATGTGTCTTTACGTTGATTTTTCCTTTTATATTAATTGAGTCTGTTTCTGTTTTACGTACTTTATTTTAAAGAATGACAAGAGGAGTGTGTCTAACTGTGTGCTTTTCTTACAGTACACCAGAGAAGAAGTGTCTTTCCACAGCAGAGTCTACGCCACAGTCTATTTATGTTGTTCAGTCATTGGGCAGGTCCTTTTAGTATCATGTTTACTCCCCTGGACAGATACAGTGATAGGAACATGCGAATAAACAGACACCAATACTGTGCATTAAAGGTATTTTAGCACTTTTTGAATTTTGGAAATAGATTGTTATGTTGACTTTTCTAATGCTAATTTAACGTTTGGGCTTTTTGGATGTGGTTTTCACATTCTTGTTGCCATTCATGACTTAGTTCTTTTTCTTTTCTGCCTACATGTAAATTTATGACAGTTCGGCTTTTTCCATACTTTAAACTATAGCGCTTGCTATAGGGATTTCTTAAAATTACTACTGAATGTTCACTTCCTGTGACTTTAGTCCTCAGTTGCCTAAGGAGAAAGGCTTTCATGTAAAAGTACATTAACAATCAGACATATTAACTCTTACATATGTCAGCATTTCAGTATTGACAGTTCGTTGTATTCGGGAGTTGAGAAAAATATGATTTGATAATTTCTTGAATAAAATGTTAAACAGTTTTTTATTAGCCTTGGTCTTCCTCCCTTGACTGAATAGAAGCTAGTTTTCTGATATTTTAATGGACTTGGTAAAAGCACTTTCTGTATCTGAGTTATTAAAATGTAGTGTTTTTCAATTACTTTCTAAAGGCTATGTCTGCTGTACTGTGTTGTGGCCCTGTTGCAGATAATGTCGGGCTCTCATCTGATGGCTATTTATACAAATGGCTGGATAATATTTTGGATTCACAAGATAAAAAGGTAATACAAGCAATGTCAACATTGGTTTGCAACTGTCAGTGCCTTCAACATACACTTTAATGAGTTTTGCAGTCAGATTGGCCTAAATGATTTAGAGTGGCTTAAGCTCAAAGCTGTTTTAGTAGTGCATATTTTTGCAGTGTCCTTAATATGTGTATTCACCCTGTTGAGGAAGGCAGTCCCTAATCATGGTCTAAAAACAGACAAAACAGAGTGGAAGAGGAAAGGGCAAGGAGTAAAACGTTGTGTATTGTTTATAAACTAATCAGCTTAATCAGGTTGAGTTGTAGTAATAAGCAGATCTTTTAGAAATTTAAAGGAGACAAGATTTTGAACATGAACTCTTGTGAGACCGTAGAGTCCATTGGGGGTCCTGTGGAGTTACAAAGACCAAGCTTTATATCTAAACAGTAAGGTAAGCTTTAGATTTAAAAGGTAGGGCCTCCATTGCACTAATGCTATGACTACATAAAAATACAGCTCCAGTGGGCTACTTTGATTCAAGAGAACATGCAAGTCTCCATATAGATCTATCCCTTGTATCCCATTGGAATTCCTGCATATGTTGAAGTGCTTTTCTGTATCTGATGCTTTCAGGTTAGTGTTCAGCTTGTGGTAAGTGAAAATAGTAAATAGCTCAAGGTAGCCTTGGAACTGAGGAAAGAAAAAGTCGGTAGAGATACCGACTTATTTGCTTCAATAATTTATGACTGTGTGTGCAAGGTGAACATTAAACAGTTTGATAGAATTACCTGTTGTTATTTTAAGCTGTTATCTCGTTTTTAGATGGAACAAATTTTGGTATTGCAGTTGTGTTTTGGTTTTTTTAATTAAATATCTATTTCCCTATTTTATGCCATTTTTGTAAATCGGTCTTTTTTCTATATTTATAAATAGATATTGGTTCTTTTCTGGAATACAGGTTCACCAGCTAGGCTGTGAGGCAGTCATGTTGCTTTTGGAACTCAACCCTGACCAGAGTAACCTCATGTACTGGGCCGTAGACCGGTGTTACACAGGTTCCAAGCGGGTAGCAGCTGGCTGTTTTAAAGCCATAGCCAGCGTGTTCCAAAACAGGTACTACAGCATTTTTCAAAACTTCAAACTTTCATTTTCAGAGTGTGCTTTCATGTAGAACCGTGTTTTTTCCTCCCACAAAGAGAAGAGATCACCCCTGTTTGTGTGTATGTGTTACTAGAGAAACTTTTCAAAATGTTGTTATCCCATACCATATCCCCTGTAAATTAAACTTTAATAAATTCAAATTTTAAAAAGCCAAATGTAATTTTACTTATTTCACACTTGCAATTTTCCCCTAGGGATTACCAGTGTGATACAGTGACCCTCCTGAATCTGATACTATTTAAAGCAGCTGATTCTACTAGGGCTATCTATGAAGTTGCTATGCAACTATTACAGGTTTGTAAGCTAATTTTGATTTTTTTTTTTCTTTTAAAATAAGAATTGTCCCTGTGCATTTAAAAAAAAAAACACCCAAACTGTTATTATTTGGTTGTCCCTTCAGTAATGAAATACAATGTATATATTCTTTTTCTTCTCTGTTTTAGTGCATAGTTAGGCCAGATCCTTACTTGGCACAAATAGACTTCAGTGGAAGTGTGTCTGTTTTCATGAACTAAGCACTCAAGACTTGTATTTTCGTAGTATCTGTTTTTCAAGAGACAAAACCTAAATGAAGATTCTTCTGGTTTGGCTCTGAAACAGAGTGGCGTATAGCTCCATTTGTCCAAAAGCACCTCAGAGAGAAGTATATTGCTTCCTGTCCCTTTACTCTGTCTGCTGGGGTAGCAGTCAGTTTTCTGATTTTTGCATTAATACCAAACATTTTTTTCATCCATCTATGTGGAGAGATGATAGTGAAAATCTTGTTAGCCATTTAATTTACTTTTGTATATTCCTTTCCAGGGTCATTTAGGGGTTAGCTTAATCTTACAGGCAGCATTAGTGTTTAAAAATAAATAAATCTGTGCTGCCTGTGGCTCAGACCACAAGTCTTGGAGGTTTTTTCAAAGGTTTTTGTTGTCAGCTAAATTCAACAGTAAAGTCCCACTGAAGTCACACGCCTGTTGATACATCAGCACTCACACCACCCTCCCTTTCAGCCCCATCTTTCTTCTCAAGTGAACACCACTGCTTAAGATCAGCCCGAACTGACTTTTAAAGTATCAAACTGCTTTAGCCTCCTGCTGCATCTCTGCCATGTCAAAGCACTGCTCCTATCCATGTCTTGTAGATGAGCAGAAACTGATATTGTTTGGAAATACAAGTGTTCAATAGTATTTCACATTTTGTTATAGAGAAATTTATATTTAATGCAATATTTTGTGAAAGCAGATTTCTGAAGTTTATTGCTGGAAACTCATGAAGTGGAGTGAGTCTTAGCTAGTCTTCTATGAAGTTACTACAGTGTTGGTGAATACTGTAGATGTATGGAGATCTGCATAGATAGGAAACATTAAATGAGAGTAGATACATGAATTTAAAAGATGATTTTATAGAAAGGTTTCCATTGTAGCTCTGTACTTAGCTTCAAATTCTGAATATTACTGTTGTAGATCTTGGAACCAAAGATGTTCCGTTATGCTCACAAACTGGAAGTTCAGCGGATGGATGGGGTTTTGGGTCAGCCTTCTCCTTTACCACATCTGTATTCTGTGTCGTATTATCAACTGTCAGAAGAATTAGCAAGGACTTATCCTGAACTAACACTTGCTATCTTCTCAGGTATGGTTTTAAAACAAAACGAAAAACTTCATCGGGTCGAAAGTGTTGTACGAAATGTGTAATTCTTATTTTTCAATAACTAATTTATATGTAATTCACTAAAATCAGGACAACAAGATAACTTCATCATAATGAATGGAGAAAATGGAATTTACTGAGTGACAATTTTTGTTTACTTGTATTTGAAATATATTCAAGAGGAAACAACATGAATGAAAGATACTTTTACTGACTTTCTAATAGCTATGAAAAAATCACGTTGGAGAAATAATTTGCAACTGTTTTTTAAAATTATATTTCTATTGTTCTTTCTAGTGTTTTCTTATTTACTGTAGATTGCTTAAAAATATTCCATAGCATTTTTAAACAATTGCAGAATAATAACCTCTCACATCAATTAAAAAAAACGACTAGGACTAATATGAGGAGGAAAAAATTTTAAGTGCTTTTTTGCCAAAGTTGGTACTTTTTTACATGCTCTAGGTTTTCAGTTCCCTCCTCCAATTAGAGGAATATATATATGCGTATACTAATCCAGTTTCTTCCACACTGTTTGTCAGCAGTGTCTTCAGTTAGCTCTACTGAAGACTCTTGACTTTACCATTACGAAATAGCGCTAGTCAACTAAACAAAAAAATTATGTCTGTATCAGCATTATTTTATATCCACATGGTCTACTGGGCTCACGGTTCTTGTTGTTACTACCAAAACAATTCTCATTATTGATTTGCAATTCATGTATGTACCTAATTTTTGAATGACAGAAGTAAGTCAGAGAATCCAAACGGCTCACCCAGCTGGGAGACAGGTGATGCTGCACTATCTGTTGCCATGGATGAACAATATTGAGTTGGTAGACTTGAAACCTTTGCCAACCATTCGTCGGCAAGATGAAGATGAAGAAGATTCTCTGAAAGACAGAGAAATAATGGTGAACAGTAGACGATGGCTAC
Organism: Aptenodytes forsteri; assembly: GCF_000699145.1. NCBI lineage: Eukaryota > Metazoa > Chordata > Aves > Sphenisciformes > Spheniscidae > Aptenodytes > Aptenodytes forsteri. The sequence goes on from NW_008795127.1 coordinate 9,074,912, forward strand.
GAGGAGAAGGCTGGGGATCACCACAGGCTACAGCTATGGTTCTGAACAATCTGATGTATATGACTGCAAAGGTAAAACTAATTACTTAAGTGCTCCATCTTGCTCCACTGGATTGTTGTGTTTAGGGTGCGAGAAAATACTGTTCAGAGATATTGTTACCAAACTCTCAAGAGTTACTGTTCATATTTGTTGAGTTGCTTATGTATACCCAAACTATACCATATAGTTTTGAGGTATTACGAGAAAGACATAATATATAATGTTATCATAATTGTTATATATAGTAACAGTATATAACTGTTGTTTTGCAATATAGACGTCTAGCTGGATAGATAATACCAAGTCGCCTGTATACCTGTGATCACAAAGTGAAGTTTTGGAACTGATCTTGTTGCCAGAGGCTGATAGACCCTCCTCCTTCCTGTGGTAGCTACTTCCAGCAAAGTATTGGTCACATGCAGTGCTCCTGCCAATTCTTGGTATCTTGAATCCTGCTGATGAGAGATCATGTTTTAAGCTACAAATTAAAAACTCTTGGCAGCCTGTGGTCCATGGAATTTTATTCAGGATTGTCAGCAACTGGGAGAATGGGTCTTGCTAAATTTAGATAGCTTTTTTTAATTTATATGTAAATTAATATTTAAAAATAGAAATAAATTCACATATAAATAAATACTTGTTTACTTACATAATGTATATATTATATATAAATAAAATATATAATATGTACAAATATATGTAGATATATTTTTATATATTTATAGCTATAAAAGAAAATAGTTATCTCCAGAACGAGTTTATAAAAATGAGTATATGTGAAAGCTTCATTCTGGAATGTTAAAAAGGCAACAGCTTCTTACGGGATTTATGTCCCCTTTTTCTAGAGCCTGTCCCCCAAATACAGATCACTTTCAAATACAATGTTTTCTACTGGACTTTTCAGAAGAGATACTTATTTTGTTTTCTAGTATGGTGATGAAGTGGCTTGGTCAGAGATAGAAAATGTCTGGACTACTTTGGCAGACAGCTGGCCAAAGAATCTGAAAATAATTTTGCACTTCTTGATCAGTATCTGTGGAGTGAACAGTGAACCCAGCCTTTTGCCTTATGTGAGTATGTGATATGTCTCTCCTTAGTGCTATTGATATTTTAAAAATTAGTTGTGTATCTAGCAGCAAAGATGACCAAAAAAAAAATGTGAGGTAGGATTTCTAGTATCAAAATAATAATGTCACCCCATATTTTATGATCACTAAATGCTATGAACAAATCAAATTCAGTTCTTTTGTTTGAGTTACTTTGGACATCTGTGTCAAAATTTCAGTATCAGTTTCAGTTAAAACTGGCATTCATGGAATAGGCTTGAGAAAGGAAATAAACCAGAAAGGATATCGCACCTTAAAGATAGCTGAGGCTTCCTTAAGACAGCTTACTGACTATTGCAATTTACTCAGGGTGGTAAGTCTGAAACAGTCCACTAGCTGTCTTCTCAGTTACGAGTTGTCAAAATTCAGGGTATGCTGGGTGGACCATAGACCTTATTTAGTGAGTAAATCATAAAAAAATGAAAGACTTATTAAAATGTCTACATCTGTCTTAGCATCTTTTGTTTCTTTCTCATAAAAGGGAAACTTTTTATGTTTGAGTTTGATTGCTAGGAGTATACACTGAACAACTTTCCATCATAAAATGCAAATCTACTGCAGCAGTTGGTCTCTGTTCATTAGGAAGAATTAAGCAAGTTCCATAAGCAATATTTTCATTAGAAATTTATTACAGGTTTTGCTAATAGTCAAAAAAACTAGATATGAATTAAACAATCAGGACCTATAATATTATTAAGTTCTTACTAAGGACAGCTTAAGTTCTTCACTGATTGGCGATCATTTTCATTGCAAATCAGGGAATTTGGTTTAATGTTGCAGCCCAAAATCTTTGCGTGTATAGTTTGAACAAGGTGACAAAGTAATTCCACGAGTCAAACGCCCTGGATCACTTGCTTACTGTTCATCTTTGAGTTCTCTCAAAAGGATGGAAATAAATCATTGAGCAATAATGACTCAAGAAAATGTCAGAAGAAAAAATATGAACTTACTGATGTCTAGAGTAATCACTGACTAGCAGCCATCTGCTGCTGTTTAGCAGTGACCAGGATTATTTTGTGCTGAAGTAAGATGTAGGGGAGAATCCTTAATTACTATATGCTTAATAAAATATTGCTATAGTTAGGTGTTTATTCTTATCAGAGTATATAAAGGCCTCGAGCATTTTGGGAGTTAAATGTTTTTTCCTATGCTATAATTTAGGATAGTCCTAAAAAGCAGACATAATACAGTAAAATAAAGCATCTGTCACGCCATGTAGGGACAGTGTGATTATTCTCACATGACCAAGTATTAAAGCAAAAAAAACCCCACGCCAAGCCCCCTCAAAACCAATTTTATTTTTTGTCAAAGCATACCTGAGAGCACTGCAGAATAGCGTGAGGGAAAAATATGATACCTGCTGGAAAAGAAATAGTGTAGAACGCAACTGTGAAGTATCAAAAAGACATGATATCAGAATACATTCGCTCCAATGTTGATCTCAGATGTTGCTAAAACCTTTGTAAGAAAATCTTTTGCTTCTTAAATAACTGTCATTGAACTCAGAAGACTTACTTTCTTACTCTTGTGATATGTTTTTGATGCTTGCTGCTGTTGACAGCTGTGAAAGCAATTTTCTTTGCTTTTAGAACTAGAGTAAGTTTCGGATATCCTCACTTGCAGTGCAGGTAGATATTGATTCTAACAAGTTGCAGTATTCAAATATTTTATTTTCTTTTTTTTTTTAATCAAGTCACTGCAATAAGAATTTTATTTATGTACTTACTATTTTATATACATATACTTGTTTTTGATGGCAGGTAAAGAAAGTTATTGTTTATTTGGGTAGAGATAAAACAATGCAACTACTAGAAGAGCTGGTGAGTGAACTTCAGCTTACAGATCCTGTCAGTTCAGGAGTCACCCATATGGATAATCCACCATATTACCGCATTACTTCCAGTTACAAAATCCCCTCTGTCACTTCAGGTGAGAATTTATTAACTTAAATTTTTATTATTGTCAAATGATAAACATGCTATTATCAATTAGTTATAATATTGGAGTTAATCTGTAAATATTCAATAGGAGTACAATGTTCTGTTTCTAAAAATAAATTAATGTACAAAGTCTGTTTTACACAAATGATAAACATGCTATTATCAATTAGTTATAATATTGGAGTTAATCTGTAAATATTCAATAGGAGTACAAGGTACAAAGTTTGTTTTATAAGATCGGTTTTTGGTGTACCTGGAGTTCTTATTAAAGAGCATCTGATAGGTTCACAAGGAACAGGTTTGTATTAATATATGTGTTAGACTTTGTCTATGTTCAGATCTTGCACTGTTTACCCTCACTATGTCACTTTTATGTCAATTCAGTCACGCGACTTGGGAAATCTATACAATTTTAAATCCATGTAAGGTCTTATATTTTAAGTTCTGTTATAGACACAAGCTGCATCCTTAGGAATTTATTCAAGAGGATTTAACTGAACTTACGTAGGAGAATTTATTTGAAATAATTAACAATAGGTCAATCATCAACACCCGCCCCACCCCCCCCACACCCCGAAAATATTAAAAGTGTCTACCTCATGCTTCAATCCACGAACATGCTGAGAAACATGGGGAAAAGCTGTCTGGTTTTGGTGAAGCATCTTTCAAAGTGAGCCACAAAAGATATGGATGGGAGGGTATCTAAGCAAGGACTTAGCTTTTGTGCTGCAAAGCTGTTATGAAGCAGCCTGGACCTATCACATAGGGATTATCTGGATCACAAGGTGGATGCATTGGCACTTATTCATGAAAGTGTTTAAAAAGTATGAAAAAAAATTACGGTGCTCTTGCACTTAAGTGTAATTGAGAGTAGCAAAATCTGTGGGGAGGGTGCAAAATTATTTCCAGTTGTGGTCATCTATTCAGTATGATGCTTGCAAGTTTCTCTTCAAAATAAATTGATACAAGCTTCACTGCAGGCTGTTAGGTTTTAATCCCTGATCTGTTTGTGATTTGAATTAACTGCATACCAAAGTCCAACTACATTTTACGGATTTCTATGAGGTGTAGCATACAGGAAAGAAAGAAAGAGGTCTCTAGATCCTGCTTCAAAAATAAGCCTTTCTACTTAATTTACATTGAAGACTCAGAGATTCCTGGAATGGATTCTTTTTATTTTTTCCAGTTAGTGAAATTATGATAGCAGCTCAGAATCTTTTAGTCTAAACAACAATTTTTTCTCGCATGTGAAAGTAATTTCTATGGCTCAGTTTGTATCTGTGCCAGTTGCTGTAGTGTAAACCTGGTTAGGGCTCTTGGCATGGACAAGTAAATAAGGGTCGTTGTGTAGTGCTTAAGAGTGCTTTTCTTCTTTATTGACCAATCTTCTTCTTTGTCCATAATTCACAGGTACCACTTCTAGTAGCAATACAATGGTAGCTCCCACAGATGGCAACCCTGACAGTAAACATATAAAAGACAATATTGAAGAGAAGTAAGTATCTCCTCAAAGAGCAGTTATTAGTTGAATTACAGGAATTCCTGGTGTAGGTACTATAATACTTGCATCTCAATGGCTCCAGGTATGTCTACATTGCAGGAAATATATGACTGTAAGTTTTATAAGTTTTAAGCCTTTTATAAGGCTTTATAACCTATGTATAGTTTTTATATATATATATATATAAAAAAAAGACTATATAAACTTTTATAAGTTTTTAAGTTTGGATGCCTGGTATCTGTGGCAAAATCCATTCGAGCT
>NW_008795127.1:9081047-9082927 GCF_000699145.1 Aptenodytes forsteri
TATATATATAAAAAAAAGACTATATAAACTTTTATAAGTTTTTAAGTTTGGATGCCTGGTATCTGTGGCAAGATCCCTTCGAGCTTGCTTTAAAACAAATGCCTCCTTCCCTAATTTTTGAGCTTCTCAAGAACAATCTTTTGGAGAAATTTGCCAGATGGTGGTACCAGTGTGAGGGTGGTGGAAAGCAAACAGCTGACATGGACTTAGTCAGGGTGTGGACTTGGAGCTCAGCAGTAGCTGACTGTGGGCATGCTCTCATTTTGTGTTAAACACGAGATAGCTAACCTTAAAGTGAAAAGGGAGTAGGGATTCTATAATTAGCATGAGAAAAAGTGTGCACAGAGGAAAGTGCACATGTGCCATTACTGTAGAGTAGCTACTATGTGGTAAATTCACAAACGAGTTTATTTTGTGATGACTTGAGAGTTTTAGTAATTTTGTTTCCAGTATAATTCCCCAGTTGGACACTCTTTCTTCCCTAGGATAATTATATCACTATAGTTAGATTAGTAAATATATTGATAGAGACAACCCCAATACTTCAACTAAATTGAGGGGGTGCTATGTGAAAATAAATCACAGATGACTGTGGCATCTGAGGTGTCATTCAGAATTCAGCCTAGCAAGGCACAGACAGGTATTTGGCTGCTATGAGGGCTGGAGCTGAAGAACCTTGTAAAGTAATGAAGGCAGTTTTGAAAGTCTCTGCAAGTTTTGGCATATGCTGTAGGATTGTCTAACACCTCCCTGGGGTATATGCTTTTTGATAAGCTATACCACGTATATCTCGGACTTGCCAGGAAGAGAGAATTTTAGAAACGTATGTAGAAACGGCTTGGAAATTGTGCTTTTAGCACACTCATTTCTCTGATTTCTTTGTAGTTTATCAGATTAGCAAGGTAGGATTTTGCACTCTGTGTATGTATATGTATGTCTGCGCCAGATCAAATAGGGATTTCATTATTTTCCTTAGGAGTGAGACGAACTTACTTATGTATAATGGTATCGAGTATTTTAATGTACTTAAGTGTTAATGAAAATGATCTAACAGAAATATAATTTATAGTGGATTATCTTCTTGAATTTCCTTATCTAGCATTGCTACAGGAGGTGTGTCTTACACAGCTGAGATGCTTTGGCATCATATTGATTGTCCTTGTAAGATGCAATATTTTTGCGTAACAGTTTTGTTGAAATAAGGTTTTACTGAGAGACCCTGGTTAATTTTTGTCACAGAATGTCAGTTACTAATACTGCTTTATTTGTTCCTACAGTTATGTACATCTAGACATCTACAGCGGGTTGAACAGTAACTTAAACCGCCAGCACCACAGACTAGAATCTCGCTACAGCAGCAGCTCTGGAGGATCATATGAAGAGGAAAAAAGTAATATTTTATTTAAAAATATTTCTATGGATAGAAAACAAAATTTTCACAAGTTAATACTTTTGCTGAAGGTTGTGGAACATGAGGAAATAGGCATTATCAGTGGGTTTTGCCCGAACCTATTAAAAAATATGTTTTTTTTACATTCCTTAGTCTTATTACTGCTATTGAAGTCTAGCATACGTATGATTACAATAGAACGTGCAAGGAAGATAATACACTTTCTTTCCTTCCCTTGTCCTCTGGAATGAGTTGTGAACATCTTCCCAAATGAAGCAGTTTTATTTTCTTTACCAGTACCAACACCACAGACAGACAGACAGTAAGGCAGAAGAAACACGAGAGAGATTAGCAGGAGGACGATGAGATGAATGAGGAAAAAGATGATGGAAAAGAAGTTAAAAAAAATAGAAAATTAGAAGTAATTGTGCTTTTAAGTGATAGCAGTCCTTGACCTGGGTAAAAAAAAAAAAAAAAAAAGGGACAAAAA
>NW_008795127.1:9082950-9135140 GCF_000699145.1 Aptenodytes forsteri
CAGGGTACAAAACTTTCTGAGAAGCCATAGCAAAGGAAAATATAGCAGGGAAAAAGGATCTTGTTGTGTACGTCTAATTTTCAAGCTTGTTTTGAAAATGTGTTTTGGGTTATTTTTTGTGATCTGTGGTCTGGTTTTTCTGAGATGCAGAGGTAAAGAAAGAGGTAGACATCTCTCCTGAAACTCCATCTCCTTTTGGAGACTTTTCTTTAATGGAGGCTTATTAACTGTGGCTACTTTTGTACCAGTGCCTAAGATATAAAATCATTGTGACAATGCTAGGGAAAGCTAAACAGGTCATGTAATCAGGCAAAAATGAGGACAGTGGTCAGACAGTAAATGATGCGTTACATTAGTGGGTTCTGTATGCTTTGTCAGAGTACTCATTTGACTGAAACTCTTGTTTCAACTAACAAGCTGTTAGTAATTAAAATTACTTTGTACTTTAACCCTGCATAGGATTATCAGATAGATTTCAGTCTGATCCAGATCATTATAGTGCTCCCACAGACCATGTTCTTAGGTTGTTTGGGTACAATGCCGTGGTTTAACCCCAGCCGGCAACTAAGCAGCACACAGCTGCTCACTCACCCTCCCCCGGTGGGATGGGGGAGAGAATCGGAAGAGCAAAAGTAAGAAAACTCGTGGGTTGAGATAAAGACAGTTTAATACTTGAAACAAAATAATCATAATAATACTAACAATACTACTACTACTACTACTACTACTACTACTACTACTACTAAAAAAATTGTAATGAAAAGTAAAACAACAAAGAGAGAGAGAGGAATAAAACCCAGGGAAAAAAAACAAGTGATGCAGACACTTGCCACCCACTAACCGATGCCAAGTCAGTCCCTGAGCAGTGATCACTGCCCCCCGGCCAACTTTCCCCAGCTTATATACTCAGCATGACGTCATGTGGTATGGAATATCCCTTTGGCCAGTTTGGGTCAGCTGTCCTGGCTGTGCCCCCTCCCAGCTTCTTGTGCACCTCCTCACTGGCAGAGTATGGGAAGCTGAGAAATCCTTGACTTAGTATAAATACTGCTTAACAACAACTAAAATATCAGTGTGTTATCAACATTATTCTCATGCTAAATCCAAAACACGGCACTATGCCAGCTACTAGGAAGGAAACTAACTCTATCTCAGCTGAAACCAGGACATACAACAGATGATACAGTATTGCCTTTTCCTTACCTTTCTTGTGCTACAGGATGCTAACATTCTTGTTACAACAGGATGTAAATTTCTGCATTTTGAGCATTTCATGTCAGTATGGAACCTAGCGTGTCCCATGCTGTATTGAAGCAACAGAGTCCGTTAGGATGTCCTTATGCACTCCTTAATGACTGATTCTGTGCAGACCTAAAGGTTAGAGCGAATTTGTGATTCATATTGCCTCTTTCAAGAAAATGGAACATAATGTGCTCTACAGAGCTTGTTGTAAAGGCTGGGCATGCTGATGCAGATCTGCTTTTGGGTCAGTAACAGGTTGGTGGACCTTTTGGGCAGCCAGTGTGTTTATTACTGCTTGGATGGGAGATGTCCAATATCGTAGTTGTGGTCATTTTCATCTTTGTTTGCTATTTGTGATAGCAACTCTATCAGAGTATCCTGAAGCAGATGATAATCCACGTGTTCCATCACTAAGAAGTTTGTTACTTCCAGTCAAGAAGGTGATAATGAGCCGATACATGTGTGAATTTCTGAAACTTCTGCAGCTATACTTCCAAAAGGACAACTGGTAGAATCACTGAAACACTGAACTGTTGAGGCAGTCCCCTTATTTGTTTCTAGCCTTAACTGATCGTTCTGAAGTCCAAGACATCTCATTTAAAAACAGAAAAATATTTTGGATGTGTAACACAGTGTACTCTCATACCGAATAGCTGATGTGTTTCTTCCACTTTTGAAGCTTGCTTAATCAAAAACTAAATGTCTTTCTGTTTTTTCTTGACAAATTTACTGATTTTCTGAGCAGTGACTTTTGTCAAGCAGTGGGATTGGACTATGCTGCTATAAAAGTGGCAAGTTCTGAGTTACCCTATATATCAGGCCGGCATTATCTGACACGTAGAACTGGTGGATTTTTGCTAGCGAGACCTATGAGGAGGTGCTCTTGAGAAATACTTCCTTAGCCTATAATGAAATGAAGCTCTTCAAAATGAGTTCAGTATGATCTTGGGACCCAGCCTTAACTCCCTATCTGACATGAGGTTTGAAATTCAAGGAAATTATATTAGATCACTTTGACTTTTTTTCCTTATGTGCATCTATGTTCCCTGTGTGCATCCATTGCTTTTATGAACCTACTCTTACTGTTATGTGCGTGGCTTCTGTAGAATCATCCTTATGCTAAAAGAAATAACCACTTTTTTTTTTTAAACTGTGTCCAACTACTACCATTTACAGCTGGTTCCCCCTCCCCCCCTCCCAGATCTCAGCTTTTCAAGAATTTAAAAATACTTCTTTAGAAGACTGTATAATACAGGAAAAAAAAAATATATTTCTGGTTTCATTATCTATTGTGTTAGGTGATTCAATGCCTCTGTATTCAAACTGGCGGGGGGGGGGGAGGGGGGGAAAAAAAAGAGCCTCTACCTTTTCCACCTACTGGAGGTTGCTGGTCACCGTTGGTGGATTACTTGCCTGAAACTTCTCCTCCGGGCATGTCTCTTCACAGGTAACTGTTGTAACAATGCTGATGGTAATTCATTACATTTTAATTTGTGTTACACAAATATAGTAATTTAAAGATAGGAGATTAAAGGCAGTAGATTTAAAGATAGTAGATAAAGATAGGAGATTTATTTTCTGTGGTTTTACAGGTCTAGCAGTTTAAGATTTCTAAGCCTTTTAATTTGGAGGACTAAAGTTTTTCTGTCTTCATTGTGAGCATTCATCTTTTCCCTTAATAGAACTTTGTAGATGTTTATAGACTTAAAGAGTACTGGTTAGTAGCATATTAAGCTATTTGCAGCTCTTCATAAAGTTCATGCATTATGTTCTTCTAACAATTTTTTTTGTTTGTTTTTAGATGCAACATAGCAGTGATCCTTTTAACTGACTTGATAGTTGACCACAGTGTAAAGGTGGAATGGGGAGGATACTTGCATCTTTTGCTTCATGCAATTTTTATAGGTAACTAAATTCTTAAAGAAATATTTCTAACTTAGGAATTGTAGCTATTTATGTAACTGTTCTTTTCCACATTTAAATTAATGTTTGCCATTGTGTTGAAATCTCATTGATTTGTTGATGTTTACAACATTTTAAGAAATTCAACTAAATATCTTTCAGCTTGATTAATACGAATATAATTAAGAGGTTTTTGGAGTCATTTGACAGCACTTTCTCTTGGAGTCACTTTTATCTCTTTCTTCTTGTAGAAGACAGTAAAATTCGAATTTTTTCTTTCTGTTTCTCTGTGTAGTAATTTTCATACAGAGCACATCTTAAGTTCTTACTGTTATGTGAGAAACAGAAGGATATATTAATGTTTGTTAAACTGTATGCTTTTGGTTTTATGTTGAAACACTGAAAAACCATCACTTACTTAGTGAATTATGTATCTATTATTTGGTAAAATATAACAGGTCAATTTGAATACTGCTTTTTTTAATAATTGAATTCAGTGTGCCGTTTGAATTTAATAAAGCTTTTCCATTTTCCTTTTATGTTAGGTTTTGACCACTGTCACCCTGAAGTCTATGAGCATTGTAAACGACTGCTTCTGCATCTGCTGATAGTGATGGGATCTGGCAGTAATGTCCAGTCTGTTGCTTCTGTCCTACTCAGAAACAGAGAGTTCAATGAGTCCAGGGTGCTTACTGTCAAACAAACTACCCATTTAGATTATACTTTCACAGGTATGCTTTAGATTTATTAAGTGTTGCTTGTTAAAATGACATGGAGAGCTATCTTTTCTTCCAGGCATTATTAAAATTTCTGTTATTTGTAATATTTTTCCGAGCCCTTGGCATTAAAATGTATTTTGTTTCAGCTCTGTCTAGCTGGTTAAAATGTATTTTAATTAAGTCAAAATGAAGACGATTCACATTACCACTTTGTGCCCAGTCATCAGAGTTAGGAGCACAGTTGAATGATTAAATAATAGTGGAAACCACAGAGGAAGCTCTGCTGTTTGGATCTGTAATACAGCAGTTTTTATGATGCAATTGAAAATAAAAACCAAAAAAATACATCTCTCACTTGTTTATAGCAACTTTAAATTTCTGACTTTTGTCAGTGGTAATTGTGTTTTTCAATAAGCTCAATTCAGTTCAATACTCTTTTGTGATACTACCTTTTAACATTCACCTTAACATTACAATATTGTAGTTATACATTATCTTTATGAAAGTAATATTTTGATGGTGTGAGCCTATTGTAGCTTTTAAAGAAATGTGAAATAGTTCATTTTGTTGAAACCTAGTTTTTTATATTATTTCAGTAGGTGGCAGCATATTGCTATACAATCTGTTCGTTCTGTTTTGTTCACATCAGAAGTGGTTTTGTCACTAACTGAAAATATTCATCCGTTTTCTGAATTTGATATTCATGGCAATGAGGAATTAAAAAGTGGGCATAGTGGAGGAATTCTTTTATGTAAACCTATTCACAGAACTTTACCAGTGCACCTATATGGTGACCTATACAAACCATTCCATTCCTAATCTTTGCAGTTTTGAGTAAAACTGTGTAAACATGACAGAGTATTTTGCTGTTACTGAAACAAAAATGTCTGCTAGAAACTAGAATGAGATCGGCATCAAACATTTCCAACTGGGTATTAAGATAAGGTGATTACAGGTATGTATGCCTAGCACAAGGTCAGACAAGCTGATGTTAAATTTTATTTGAACCAGCTAATAATCCAGCTCTGCAGAGTGAAAATTTGTGCTGGATGTCAGTGAGTCTCAAACTTCGGTACAGTTGTTACAGTAAAAGATTCATGACTCTCTTTTCCTTGCCAGTTTACTTTCTGCTAGCACCTCATAGGTTGATATAGGCGTAATGTGAGGAGTTACCGTAGTTGTATTTTATTGCCACATAATTCTTTTTGTGGAGAGAAAATCTTACAGCAGCAAGATTAAGTTATCTTCAGAGAAACTTTGTGCAGCCAGAGAGGCTCTGCTTAGAATTGATTCACTAGTTAATACTCAGTGTTCACTGATTTAAAGTGCTGTCAGTTATGCTGGGACTGAGTTTAAAAAAAAAAATCTGCACATTATTAGGGAGTAGTTTATATCATTTGTCTCAACTTATTAAGAGGAGATGCCTCAGAGACTGATTATGTTATTTCACGTATTACCAATACAAAATCAAGCATAATACAGTGGTTTTAAAGAGGGATCTAGCAGTTCCTTATTAAGGGTCCAGTCATGCAAAGACTTAGCATAGCTCAGACTTGTTGATTTCATTGAAATTATTGCATTCATGAAATTATTCTTATAACGCTTGCTAAATTACTGATTTTTAGAGGGCTATTTTTTCTTTTTATATATTTAATATTAACAGTCAACAGGTCATGATAATCTTGTTTTTATTTCAGCAGGTGTTCATGATTTTATACCTGATTACCAGCCCTCCCCAATGACAGACTCAGGGCTTAGTTCAAGTTCTACCTCTTCTAGCATCAGTTTAGGAAATACAAGTGCTGCCATTTCTCATCTGCACACCACAATCCTCAATGAGGTTGACATTTCAGTAGAGCAGGATGAAAAAGTGAAAACTCTCATAGAATTTATTACCTCAAGGTAAGATTTCAATTTTCATTTTTCTCAAGACATGTATTTTCTGGTAATATGGCAAAATCCTTACTATTCAGCATCACATTGTCTGTCTAATTTTGTCTCTGTTTTATCACCAGTAAGAGATAGTTAATAATTATAATACTAATCCTGAAGTGGTTTTATGTGATACAGCCTACGAACAACTCTAACTTTCCAACAATTTCAGAGAATTTTGGTCCCCCTTTCATGTCCTGAGTGTTTAAAAGTCTTTTGCCGTGTTTTGCCCAGGTCTATTATCTTCACTTGCTACACAGTTTATAGAGTTCTGTTTTCCATCTAAAGGATTCCCATGCTAAAGGATTAAGGCTGGAATACATAAAGATGATTAGGGAGCTGTAAGATTTGTGTGGAGTTTACGGATTGCCTAATTAGTAGAGAGCTGGCTATTCAGAAAATATGAATTAGTGGCAAAGAACATCTGTAAAACAAGCAACACTTGTGCAGTTGGTATGATAGTTTATATAAAGCTTTCAAGATTGGGTAAATCTGAAATTCCACTTGTTTCTCAAAGCTTTTGATTAATTATGCCAACAAAAAAAACCCCTTTACATCAGCCTAAATTTAGAATAGTGGGGTGTATTGATGTGACAAAAATGGAAAGAAAGGAGGTTGTTTTAAGGTTGTATAACGGTGTTAGTTGTAGTGGTTCTTTGTTAGATAACTAAATATTATCTAATAGTGAACATCTCTTCCTAAACTTATGCTGTTATTTCAGTTGGATCTGATATATTGCTTTTCACCTTGTCTTAACTTGTATATTGTTGTACAATATTGGACAGTTGTCAGACTTCTTTCAAAATTTATGTCTGCAGTTGTAAATGGTTTCTTTTATGTGGTAGGTAGTAGATTCTTTTGCAGTTAACCTTAAGTGTAAAATAACATTTAAATAATATTAATGACAACGGCTATGTTTTATATTCTGTTTACTCTATGTTTTTAGGAAAAGAGGGCCACTTTGGAATCATGAAGATGTTTCGGCCAAGAACCCTAATATAAAGAGTGCTGAACAGTTAACTGTGTTTTTAAAGCATGTGGTATCTATATTTAAACAGTCTAGCTCAGGTATGTTAGAAAACAGTCTATGCGTGATAGAATGTTCAAGTCTGCAAACTAAATGAATTTTTTTGAATGCCTGTAAGTTTACAGATGGTCTATAAAATCACTCTAGGTGATCACTTACTGCTTCTAAATAATAGGTTTTTCTTGTGCATTGCACACTTCAGTTCATGTGTCTGTTACAACAGATTTAGATATGATCTTTTAGTAATGAGCTAAAATAGCTTACTAATTTATTGTGGACACTTAATATTCAATTCATAAATGTTTTATTCTCTGCAAGTCTCTCCAGTGTTAAGTATTATGGAATACAAGCTCATATGCCTGGAAGGATTTTTAAGAGTAATACTTCTTGAGAAAAATGTAGATGATGATAGTATTTTAAAGTTAGGAATTACTTTGGTAACTTACTCTTTATTAAATTCAAGTGGTTTTGTTTTTTATAAAGCATTGTGTTGCTTGAGTATTTATTTGCTTTTATAGGAGGATTTCAACTGGAACACCGTCTCAGTGAAGTTGCTTTGCAAACTGCGCTTTCGTGCTCCTCTCGACATTATGCTGGGAGGTCCTTTCAGATTTTCAGGGCTCTGAAGCAGCCTCTTACTGCATCTACACTTTCTGATGTTCTTTCCAGACTAGTAGAAACTGTTGGAGATGCAGGAGAAGAAGCTCAGGTATTTGACATTTCCCCCCCCACTTTATTAGAAAGCTAAGTTTGCCTAAATGGTGTGCTTACATTGTTATTTTAATGACAGTAAAATTTAAAAGCATTTTTGATTCAGTTGCTTTTTATTTTTAAATAAAGAGATTTCAAATATCAAAACAGTTTTAATCATGACACTTCCTGAATTTTCACCTAATGAAATGGTGAAAAGATGAGCTGTGCACATTCTTTTCTCCAGCAATAGGAACTTTCAGAGTTTGATACATATTTCCTGAAAACACCTCTCTCTCATAGTTAGAGAATCCTGAGATCAGCCATATAAAAAATAATTTAGGTTTTCCTTTATTGAGAATTTAACCTGATAAAGTGTTAACAACTATGCAACTTAGTGTCATTGTACATCTAAAGAAGTGGATGTAATCTTTTAATATTGCAAAATGAGAGTCTAAATGACTCCATCCTTAAGTCCATCCTTAAAAATAATGCAAATCAGAATGAATTTTGTGAATATTTAGAAATAAAGTTTTTTCCTGTCTTCAATCTATACCGCTAATTTGAGCTGTCTCATCAGAGTTGTGTTCTAATTGAAGCATGAAATACTACTTCAGTTACCGATACTGATTTTGTACTTTTATACTGCTACTCAGTAGATTTTCTGTGATCTTCCTTGTGCATGTTGCATAATTTATAATGACCTGTGGCTTTCCCCAGGGTTTTGTCATAGAACTGCTTCTGACCTTAGAGTCTGCTATTGATACGTTGGCTGAAACCATGAAGCATTATGATCTGCTTTCTGCCCTTTCTCAGTAAGTTCTTTTATTAGTCAAGCTACGTTACACATTTTTATACATTTCAATTATTAAAGTTCTCTATTACAAATGTAATGAAATAATTTCTTGTTGTCTTTGCAGAATAGTTGTATTCTAATAGCAAAATTGCTTGCTCTTTTATGTTTTTATCATTCTGCCTCAAGCAAAACTCATAAGAATCTAGATTTTCTGAAAAGAAATCTGTGCTACCTTTCCAACTTACGCTCTTGGGTCCAATTTGGAAAAAAAAAAAAAACAACAAACAAGGTGTTCCTTATGGCTCAATTCTGAAATGTTGTCAGTTCTTCTAAAACTTCTCAAAAATAAAGGTACTGAGTGCATTTAGAACTCTTTTTTTCAATCAGGCCCTACTGACCTTGATTAATAGTGTGATTTTCTGGGGGTCTTATTTTTTCCCCATATGTATAATGAAGGTAATGGCACCGATCTTTAAAAGATAATTTAAGATAATTTAAGGTTCACAGATTAAAACTCCTGTACTGCAATAAATACTTTTATTCCAATGTTAATAGAGAAGACATTTCTTCAGTTACAGCAAATGCTCATCTGTCTTAGGCCTCAGATTTGTTGTCCATATATGAGAGAAGTGTAATCGAACAGTCTGAGTCATTTGTGTGTCTCATTACAGTCTGAGTGGTTAGCTCAATGACTTTTTATCAAACTGAAAAAAATCCCTAAATGCACAGACTTCTTTATTTGTTTGACTTCATGGCAAAGTTTTTGAAAATGTTGCGATTTCTAGGAATATCTTCAATTTTTCAGTATCAGAACTGGAAGGTGTTGGTTTTTCTAGGTCAGATACTTTAGACAAATATAAGGTAATAAGTAAATAATGTATTAAGTCATTAATTTCTTTACCTTTATCCCATCTATAAGTAAGTTGGAATGCTAGATCTTCATTTGCAGATAATCTTTTACATGCTATAGGCTAATTTTCCTGATTTTACTGAATTGTTATGTAATTATTTTTCTATTCTGGGATTGTAACAAATAGATTTGGTAGCAGAGATAACGGGATGCTACAGTCTTGTCCTTACACTGTAAGGATATTTTAGTCATATATATAGAAATTCTGTATTTTCATGTATTATAATACTCTTCCGACAACGAAGTGGAGTATTCACTCTGTGTGTGTATATGTGATTAGTGTCAAATGTTTTTTCTTTCTTCCCATTTTCTAAACTGTATGTTATTAACGTATTTTGCATGAAATAATATGTAATATTGATTTTTATTTTAGAACCTCATACCATGATTCTGTAATGGGAAACAAGTATGCAGCTAATAGGAAAAGCACTGGACAGATAAATCTAAGCACAAGTCCCATTAATAGTGGCAGTTGTTTGGGATACTACAGCAATGCAAGGAGTAATTCTTTGAGACTGAATTTAATCAGTGAGCGGAGAGGTGACCGTCGACGGAGCAACACACTGGATATAATGGATGGAAGGATAAATCATGGTGGAAGTTTGGCAAGGACTAGAAGCCTTTCCTCCCTGAGAGAGGGAGGGATGTATGATGTGCAGCCCACTACTGACCCTGTCAACTTGATGGCCACCATATTTTGGATTGCAGCTTCATTGCTGGAGTCAGATTATGAGTATGAATACCTTTTGGCTCTCAAGCTGCTCAACAAGCTTCTTATTCACTTGCCTCTGGATAAATCAGAGAGTCGGGAAAAGATAGAAAAGGTGCAGAATAAACTGAAATGGAATAACTTTCCAGGCCTTCAGCAGCTTTTCCTAAAAGGCTTTACTTCAGCATCTACACAAGAAATGACAGTTCATCTCCTCAGTAAACTCATCACAATTTCCAGGCATGCTTTGGTGGATCCTTCTCAGTTAGCAGGTATCTTTAGTAACTGTATATGTAATGAAAATTTATTTTTTCATCAAATTAAGTGTAATCAAAATCAGTAGTGATTATGCATTTGCCTTTAAAAAACACCCTTCAGTTAAATGCTTTTTGCAGTTGTCGATATTACAGTGCTAGGTAGTGGGAATACATTACAGACTATGATTACCTGCCAAGAAATGCTGCACGAAAACTTTATGTATTGACTATTAACTTACTTTAAACTTGCAAGTTTTAAGAGCACGTGTATTATTTTTCATAATCTTGTGCTAAATAGCTCAATCAGTACTATTTCAAACATTTGCGCATTTTTGAAACAATGTGACTGTACTGCCTAAAGCTATTCAGTTTCATGATAATTTTGCTTAGTTGGTCCGGTGATGATTTTTTTTTTCATCTTATGCATATTTATACCTATACACAGACACATTTATATACCTTATACTTACATACACACTTGGGTACATGCGTGTGTATATATAATTTATATATCTGTATGAACATATGTGTATCATGCTCTAAGGGTTATTAAATACCAGAAAGCTGTTATATGCTCACATAACTCCACATTAAATTAGGTCATATTAAAATCATTAGGGCTCATATAACTGTGTTTATATGTGTATTTAGGATTTCCCCTAAACATCTTGTGCCTACTTCCTCATCTGATCCAACATTTTGATAACCCAACTCAGTTCTGTAAAGAAACAGCTGACAGGATAGCAAAGGTATGTAAAATGGTGCTTGGGGAGTATCCAGGAGTTTATTACCTGCATTGCTGTATTTTTCTGCTCCCTTATGCAATACTTTCACATTATTCTAATAATCTCATAGAAATAACTACAAAAAGTTATAAAGATGTGATCCAGTCCTGATTTATATAGTTGGTCCTCACATCAAACCCTGAGTTTCCCTTTGTCAATGAAAAAAACACATTTTGCTTATTCTATAAACTTTAGATGTAAAGAACACATTTACTTATTAATGATATCAGTTACTTGTTTTTACTTGTCTGATTTTGCAGCTTGTAATTTTAAATATAAACTTAATCAATTTTTAAGCACACTTCCTAATTTACTTATGATAAGGAAGCGATCCTTACCTTTTGGACTGGTAGGTAGAGAAGGAAAAGTACTATGTTCTTTCTGTTACTTGTACACAGTGATTAACCTTGGAATATTTCTGAACTGTAGTGTCTGTTAAAGCAGTACATGGTACACACCAACAATCTCCAGCCAGGCTGGTGGTATGCTGCCCTGACAGCCTGCATTTTAAGGAAGAATGTGGAAAGGGGAATAAGAAGGTGCTGTCTGTCACAGGAGGTGCAGCCATAGCCCTCTGGCTTCCCAAACTGTGATAAGTAAATCACTTAACTGTGTGCAGGCCACCTGAAAGGAGTACATGCCTGATGCAAATGCAAAAATTACTCTTGTCCCTTAAATACATGCACTACTAGCTAGGGGCTCTAGTTAAAGTAAGCTTGGTATAAGTAGTAGATAAACTTGGAGCCTGAATGCCACAGTACCACTATTGCAGATACTACTGCCTTCCCAAATACAAGCCCTCGAAGCTCTGATAAATAAATGCAAGGCTAGTAGACAAGGGCTGGGCTAGGCTTAAAAGAAAAAGGAGAGACAGGTCAAGGCTTATGAACGCCTGCTGAGTGCAGTTGCCCATTCAGGAACATGGAGCTAAGTTTTTGTTATGTATACCTGATGCATTCATTTATTTATTTGAAAAAGCAGCTTAAGTCTACTAGCTAATTCTCTCTACTAGTTTTTTAGTGAATTGCCGGGCTCCAAAATTCAACAGAAATTGTAGATGTTGCTTGTATGATTAGTTTGATTTCAGTTATTGGAAAATAGAGTGAAATCTGGGAAAAGTGCATAATGACTTGTGAATGCTTAGAGTAAAAATTTGTCATTTCTAATGTAATTAAATAGGCTTTTTGCTTTTCAGGTTTGTGCAGAGGAGAAATCACCAACTCTTGCCAATTTGGCTCATATGATGAGTTTATACAGTACACACAGTTATTCCAGAGACTGTTCTAACTGGATTAATGTAGTGTGTAGATACTTGCACGACTCTTTCTCAGACGCCACATTTAACCTCGTAACTTACCTTGCAGAAGTAAGTTTTTAATTAAAGTGTATCTCATGTTGACAATCTGTGATCAACATTACATTTATTCATTGCCAATTTTTGGGGATTCTGAATATTGGGGGGAAAAAAGCACATCTTCCGTAATGAGAGAATAATAATAAAATGTTCTAGAATTTAGAAAAAGGGATGACGACTGCCATTTTGGCATGCAACAATTTAAATGTGCCCTGAAATAATAATCCCTTTAATAAAATAATCTCTTTTTACGATAGTAGTGTTTTATAATAGAGATTTATATTCCATTCTACATGAATAAAATGCACACACTGTCTTGGCTTTATAAAAATATACTTAGTGCAAATTTTAAGAGACCTTTTTTAGCCAAATATGCATTTAAAGATGTCCTTATTACAACCTAAAAACTAATTTTAAAGTTCAATTTGTAAGTGTTGCACAGTATATAATCAAAGATCATTTAAATTATAGAATTCAGTATATGATTCTGCCAGCCATTCATATAGGAAAACTTACTACCTTTGAAAAAGTACCTTGTGTGAAAAGCTTGTAGAGCTTGTCCTTGAAGTATATAACTTCAAATTGACGAAGATATTTTTTTAAATATTACTTACATTTTCATGTCTGAATTTATATGTACTTATTTTGTTTGTAAGCTTGTGTATACTAGCCTTCTCTAAGGTGTAGACGTAATTGTTTTTCATGCAGCTTTGAGATTTTGAATTTGTATGAACACTTTCATTTAGTGAGAAGTATTTTATTATTAGGTGCTTTAAATCTGTGCTAACATGTCAAAATTGAGGGAAAAAACTGAATTAGGACAGAGAACATTGTTCTATTGCATTACATTTTTTTAATGCTAAAATAAAATTTTGAAAAACATTAAGTGGTACATTTAAGTTTCTTGAAGGGAAAAATAAATATGTATGGAAGTTAACTGTATTTTAATGTTTGTTTTCACTTTTTGCTACGATTAAAGACCCTAATTAAATTCTGTATTTTTTAAATTTTTTTTAGCTGTTGGAGAAAGGATTATCCAGTATGCAACAGTCCTTACTGCAGATCATTTACAGTCTTCTGAGTCATATTGACCTATCCACAGCACCAGTGAAGCAGTTTAATTTGGAAATCATAAAAGTCATTGGTAAATATGTTCAGGTCGGTACTCTGAAAAACTATAAAAGCCTTTCTACTTATTATCAAAGTGGTAGTGAAATTATACTTGAATTTTTTTTGAGAATTAATTTATTTCAGCTATAAAAAGAGTTGTTCAAAGTCAGATTCCATAGGATTTTATTTTTTGTCCTATGTACTTAATTCATTATATGCTTATGTATTTGTCCAATTTGATTTACATCTTGTGGGACAAGTTACCTGGATGAACATGCATCTGTTTACAGATGCAGGCAACTCTGCATATGTAGTTATAGCAGATGATCCTTGAACTATTAAAATACAAGGAAATGTTTACTGCTAAATACTACACAAATGTTTTATTTAAGTGTATATGTTTTCAAAAGGAAGTTTTGCAGTCAAATGCATGTTTAAATCACTTTCACTAATATATCTGTGAGGAACATTAAGGTGCACTTTAATGAATTTGAATGCATTTTTTATTAAAGAAAGTCCCCGAAAGATGAACAGTAGTGTTTTGCCCTAGGTAATTTGATCCTTTGTACTTGGAACACAATTTACTGAAAGTCTATTTCGCGACAGAAGGTCTAGCATCTTGCTGAAAGATTTTATGAAAATGCCTGGAGCATAAAACCATTTCAGAACACAACATTCTTTTTTTTTATTTTCCCCCCTCCTTTTCTGTTTTCCTGAATTCCATTATTGCCAAATGTATTTCAGTCAAATGGTTTAATCATAATTAACCAGGAAAAGTAGTGTTCCTGGATGTTTTGTTATTGATGGATATGTACTTTAGATATTGTGCTCCTGTCAGAGTGCATTAGGCAAAATGGAATGATTAGCATAACTATAGTTTTCATGGCCTGACGGCTGCTCGCTTCACCTCTAACCTTTATCTGAGCTTTCTATGCAAGCCCACACTACCATGGAATGTAATCTTAATTAGAAGATGTTAACTATCAAAATTATGGTACTGGTGAAAAAATATTCCAGAGAAGCCTATGTATTTTTGATACAAAAAAACATGTTACTATAGATGACAAAAGAAGTGATCATAAATGAACATGTCTTGTTTAAATGTGGTGCTACCACAAAGCTGATTTTTGTTAGTCCTCTGCAATCACAATGCATCTTAATAAATTTAAGTTGCTACAGGATGGTTCAAGTTTGAGACTACTTTTTTATGTTTATGATGCACAGAAATTCAGGAGATGAAATCTCATTGAGTTGAAGAATCTCATTACCTACAAAGAAGCATATACTACTTACAGCCTTGAAAGTGGTGTTTATTTTTTTAATGCAATTAAAAAAAATATTTTGACAAACAGGGCATCCTAATTAAAAAAAAAACAAGCCAGCCCAAAACAAAAACCACACATCCTGCTAATTTCAAAAACTGGAAGATTTAAGTTTCGGGTAGAATCCTAACATTTTCAGGAGTGTAAATCTTAACCCTCCCAAGGTGCTACTTTTGGTGTCAGTCTCTTCTGTGATCCACTCCACAATCTTTGTAGTTGAAACTGCTGAATTATTTACATTACCGTAATCATCTTTTTAAGGAGAGTGCACTTAACTCAGGCTCTGTCTATTACGTTCTCATACTTTTGCCCTGGCTTTTTTAAGCGCTCCATCGGTTTGATACTATGTAAAAACCTTGTAAATGTTTTTGCTTCTTTTTAAGGTCTTTGAAATGCATGAGGAAATATAAAGCACAAAATATTTTTGTCTGTTTCAAATTCAGTTTACCCATAAGTGTAAAATAATTAAAGATGCCAGGAGGTGAAAGTTGTTTTGCTTTTAAATGCTATCAATTTTTATCTTCTGGGGCATGAAGGGCAGATAACTTCAGACAATGGTAAAAAACATAGTGTAAATAACAGGGAGCGAGGGACATGGTACAGGTTCTGGTGCGGCTGGCACTGTGACCTGGAGCTAGTGAGCCTGCCTGGCTGGACCTGATGGCCCACTGTGTGATGACCTGGTGCCTTGCTGCTGCCTTCCCAGCACTTCAATGTCCAAAGCTGCCCACCTGTGCTAGCACCTTGCAGCCATGTGTAGAAGATTAGAGCTTTTGGTTTTGGGAATCTTGCAATGAATCAGTGCAAAATCCTACTGTACATTAAAAATGGCTGTCTTGTTTGAAGTGATTGTTTTGTGATTTGTATATGTTCTCTTTAGAGTCCATATTGGAAGGAAGCCCTTAATATTTTGAAACTGGTGGTGTCTCGATCAGCAAGCCTTGTTGTACCTAATGATATTCCAAAGTCTTATGGAGGTGACATAGGTTCTCCTGAAATCTCTTTCACGAAAATTTTTAATAATGTCTCCAAGGAGCTACCTGGGAAGACCTTAGATTTTCATTTTGATATATCAGAGGTAATTATTATATTTAAATCATAATGCAATAATGACTTTCTGTTGCAAACTCAGATTTGTTTTCTTGTTAGCTTTCTGCATTTATATGTTTTAAAATAAATATAATTTTTAAGAATGGCAGGTGTTGAAGTTTTACATACATGTAATTAGAGTAATACTGAAAGATTAAATTTGGATTCTTTTATGTTGTGTTTTTGCCTTTTTCCCTCTTTGAATGTCTAGAGAGTTAATTACTAGAAGTCAATAGGATTATTCTCAAGGATATTTCAGCTGTGTCAGAGAGCAGGCTTAATGCAGCTGGCTGCTGCTTGCAGCTGAACGTTCCAGGCTTTCATCAAATGAAGGGTTGTGCATTCAAGGGCTGAGAGGATTAAAACCCTGTAATGCAGTTTTGGCATGACTTTGGAAGGGGGAGAAAATGTAGAGGAGGGAGTAGGATATAGAATATAGGAACCTCAGTGTGAGATGGACACAACTGGAGAAAAACCTCCTGTAGTTAAAAACACCACCTCTACCCCCCAGTTAGGATTCATTAGAACTGAAAATAATATATTAATACAGCTGATACTCATTCTACGTCTGAAAAGGGGAGCATAGCCAGATGACTGCAGTGTAATACAGGGATGTGAAAATTGTAGAAGCTTTGGAAGTAGTCAGAAATAAGGGCTCCTGGTTGAAGCTGACCCTCGATAATCTATGATTGGAGATACAGATGTCTTGGGAACATTACTTAAATTGGTACGTGAATTCCTTACTGGAAGTATCAGTGCATGCAGATAACTGAGAGACAAGATGAATTCCCACAGAGTTCATTGGAGTAGCATTTGCTGTCAAAAGGGCTGAATTTGATCTTTGGTTTTCAGAAGTGTGCATGTGTTAGTACAGTTGCTGGTCTGTAAAAACAGTTTGTTCATGTCTGTGAATGATTCTATAGAGAAGCTTTGCATCTTTTAAACTTACAACACAGTTGTTTTTAAAGTGTGTTTAAAAAAATATAACTGGATTGTCAGCATAAAACTTGCATAACTCAAACACAAGTTGGCAGAATGGCAGTCTGCTGCGTAGAGTAGAAGTATTCAGCTTTGTATTTGCCAGCGTACTGATGCTTAGTGGATTAGGCATGGGCTTCATAGAATGCTTAAAAACAAACAGACAAATCCTCCTACATTTTACATAATACTAAATTCTGAAATCAAATTTGTAGTCTTTACTAATACAGATTTGAATTTTAAGAAAGTATTTATTGTCTTTGATAGACACCAATTATTGGGAATAAATATGGTGATCAACACAGCGCAGCTGGTAGAAATGGGAAGCCAAAAGTCATTGCTGTCACCCGGAGCACTTCTTCAACTTCATCAGGCTCCAATTCAAATGCATTAGTTCCTGTCAGCTGGAAGAGACCACAACTATCTCAGGTACATTGTGTCTCAAGCACATCATACATATATTATAGACAGTGTTTATGAATGTATAAAAAAAAATTGTTGAAATGTAATTTGATCTATATTGTGTCTTAGCAAAACATTAAATGAATATAGCATAAACTAAAAGCTAATACTGCTGAAAAGAAAAAATGGTAAGATTGTTTTCAGAGGATGTCGGCTTGCAAGATGACTAGTTAAAAATGCAGACGTTTTACATTTTCACCTGGACCTCCAGCAGATGCCTTGCTATGTGATTTTCTTTGGTATATTTTTCAGAGAAGAACTAGGGAGAAGCTAATGAACGTGCTTTCTCTGTGTGGTCCAGAATCTGGTCTTCCCAAGAATCCTTCAGTAAGTGGTGATGGTGGTTTGTTTTGGTTTTTAGATTCCAGTAGTGAGAATGCTATTGCATTTTCAGGTATTGGTGAAGTTATGAAGAGCGGTTTTTGACAAACTGGTTTTGGTTCAACAATTCACAAATCCACTTGAAGAATTAAAAAGAGATGGAATCATAAGTAATGAATTAGTATTATTCCTTAAGAAGTCCAGTGGGCACCGTTCTTTACTAGACAGGTTTCAAAACAGTATTTAAATTCAGCCAAAACTAATGTTGCTGTCTCAGTGAATTTAGGTCAGTCTTACAGGGGGAGGACTATATGTTTTAAAGCAAAGCTAAATTACTAGGATCAATTCTTAATTCTTATCTTATGTGCTTATCAAAACAAGATTTTTTTCAAGTCTTTGGATTGGAACTCAGATCTTTCCTCTCCAAATTAAATTAGTTGACTACTAAGGAGCTCCATTGATCAGATTAATCCTTAATACTTTTTCTCAACATTTTACATTCTTCACAGAAGAGACTACACTGCCACTCCAGAATAGTGTGTTGTATGTTTGAGGCTGCACGCATGAATTTTAATTGTCTTGCCTAGAAGACAGGCTTGAACTAGGTCTCCCCTGTTCTGAGTAAATCTCTATCTAGTCCATTATAAATAAGAAGCGCTTTAGAGAGAAGGGGCAGCAATGGCTGAGGACTGCAAGGATGTTGATGCTGAAAATACCATAGAATCCATTGAAAATGACTAGTGGATCACATGCCTTCAAACTAACATGGCTATCAGTAGGAACAATAGTCTTAACTATTGAGTAAAAATAGGCCGATGGTGTTACTTCTGTGTACGGCACAGAAAAGACTCCCGTTGGCATACTAAGCTTAATGGTAGTGATGACACAAGAGCTTTTAAAATAAAGTGGGTAGACTACGTTGGTTATCATCTAGAATATTGTTTTTTATTGTGACATAGAAGTTCTTAGCAGGGGAAGAATATTGATGGGAGGTGGATCTTTAATCTAGTGGAGGAGGTTAAAATAAATAAAATTAGATGCCTGAAAGCTGAAACTGAAGAGATTTTTAAAAATTCAAATGGAAATAAACAGCAAATTGTAATTTGTGAAGATGATCATCACTGGAAGCCAGCACTGGATGCCTTTTTAAAGGTATGCAGTCCTTCCACAGAAACTGGTAGGCGAAAATTATATGGCCTGTGTCATGTGGATGATTATTATGATGGATTTTTTGTTCTTAAGTTTGACTAATACTGTGGTTATGAAAATGAACTTTCAGGGATATATTTTTCTCTTTATTTGTACCTTTGCAGCTCTCAGTTACATTAAGGAGAGAATGATACCCCTAGTTTAAAGAGGTAGTTTAATAAAATCCAACTAGTCTTGAAACAAATTGCAGTCTGCACTTGCCCTAGTATTATCATTATAGGGGTAAGCTAACTGCCACTAATGCCATTAAATTGTGGGAAGCAGGACAGCTGACTTTTGGAGTTACAGAAGTTGGAAGTTTTTATTTCTATTTTTACCCATATCTGCAGGTTGTGTTTTCTTCTAACGAAGACTTGGAAGTTGGAGATCAACAAACTAGTCTTATTTCAACAACAGAAGAAGTGATTCAAGAGGAGGAAGTGGCTGTAGAAGACAATACCAGTGAACAACAATTTGGAGTTTTTAAAGACTTTGACTTTTTAGATGTTGAATTGGAAGATGCAGAGGTGAGACCTTCGGATTTCTTCTGTGTATTTCCATTTGAGAACATTTTAAACATTAGGTTATGTTGGTGCAATTCTAAGGAATTGGCAGGTCTTCTAATTAATCCCATTGGGAAGAATTTATGACATGATTGGACTTAACTTGCACGATAAAGAAACCTGTGTCACAGACTTCACAGTGTTAAGTTGTTGCAAATTGTTGGATGTTTTTTGCGGGAGGGCTGGGATTTCTTTGGAGAGGTTAAGTGACTTAATCTGAAAGTGAAGTGATAATGACAGTATAAGCCAATGACAGGATGAACACCTGGGCATGATGCAGTAGAAAACTTAATTATGGAACAATATGTTGAGAAAATGGCATAATCTTTGTTCCTGATATGTTTCTGCATTTTGAAAACATGAAGAATACCTTTCAAAGTTACAAACTTGTATGATACACTATCTCATTATATACGATTGACTTGGTCACCATAATTGCCTGCCTTTTGTTACAGTCTATACAAAATACTGAATTAGTAATGGAGACCCTTGCAGGTCATGAGTCAACAAGCTACTAAGAAGAATATCTGCCTATCTAAACCCTAAGATTATTCCTCTCCTGATTAATCTAGCCCTTTTTACAAAATCTTGCTCTTTTTTCCCCTAATACTTCAGTTTTATCTCACTTTCTTCATGCTTCCTGTGTATTGCTTCACTTCAGCCAATATCTGCATCTTCTAGGAAAAGTGCAGGCTCTATTACGGTCTGTTCCATATATGTGACCACACGCTATACAGATACAATTGTCTGTATTGAATGTAATTAGTCAAACAGTTTAGAATCATCAAGGCTCAATAGTAGTAAAATATTATTTTAACACTAGATGGGGCTTTGCAGGTAGGATGCCAAAAGTTGAAAACTTTGCCAAACCAAGTTAATCTTTAACGTAATTTTCTGCATTATTTTAATAGCAGATCATAATGAAGAAAAGACAGTTTCTTTCTCGTTACTTGCCTGTATGCAACATGTAGTGCTATACTTGCCAAAAAAAAAAGTACAGCTTGTCCAAATTTAGGGCATTACATATAAATTGTGCACTTGATATAAGAGCTGCCTAGTTCTGCACCAAAAATATAGAATGTTCTTTGTTGCTAATAATTAAATATCAACAGTATGAACTGGGGCTTTTATATTAAAATCTGAGTAATATTCAGATTAAATTTAAGTGCTTCAGCCCACAGAAGTAGTACTTTGTTGTTGTTGGGATTCTTTTGCTTTGCCATAACTTTTCACCTTTTTTGTAGCAAAACAAATCACTAAGAGAGGGAAGAGACTACAAAATGTTTAGTTTGCTTTGCATATTTAATGCTTCATGATGATCTCTTAAGTCACCGCAAGAGACACTCACTCTGTTAGAGCAGTTTTGGAACCCATACGTGCACATTTGGGACTAGATGTGGGATTTTCGGAACTGTCTGTAGACTGGCGAAGTGAACTGATCAGGTTTTCCATCTTACTTAGATGAATTGTTGAAGGTTGACAAAGTGCTTGAGAACATCAGAGATCGTTATTGTACCTGTGAATTAATACACTAGTGTTTTTAAGATATGGATTTCACTTAGTATGTTGGATGTTTGAAACCCAAGTATCCCAGCTTTAAAATGTGCAAACAGAAAGGATCCAGCTATTGGTGTTTAGTGTGCATTTCATAAAACTGACACAAAGTAGCTGGTAAAACAGTTAATGAAGACATTGTTTTTTCTACAACCTGTATATAATTAATGTTGATGGTGCTTTGTCAGTTGGATGTGGTCAGTTTAGATTCATGTGTGTTAGTTGAAGAATTTCATCTAATGTTTGTTGAAACAGTTGCTTTACATGTTACGCTAGAGAAAACGTATCATAAGCATGCTGGTTTTAGTGTTTTGTCATCAGTTTGTTTATTTTTTTAATCAATCTCCCATTAGAAAGAGAAATTATTTTAAATACTAGCTTTTTGACTAAAGCTTTTTTTCAGAGCTTGAATCAGTCTTTTACTGTTGGCAAATCTTATGTAATAAAACATTTTTCCCTGGTTCTAGAGTATCTTTAAGTGTTTGTCCTCGTTCTTTCTAATTATATGTGTTTTCCTTTTTGCTAACCAGGAGCTGCAGGTAAGTTGCAGCCTGGTGCCTTGGCTTGTTCATCTGTTGTTGTCTGTGGTGTGTTTGTACTTTCTAGTCAGATATATAAAATTGATACCGATATAGTTCTAGATTATATATTGAGTTACTTTCCAAGAGGATATTCAAAAGATTTCTACTTCATTTGCCATATATTTTAATTTATCTACAAACATCATTTAACAAGGTATCTAAAATATTAATAAAATTAAAGGGCTGATTGAAACTCTGTTCATAATGCATTCAGTACTTGTGTTTTCTGTGTTGTATTTGTGTATTAATTTTATTATGTTGAAATTTGTACAAACGTGTGCAAACTTTTTTTATTACAGGGTGAAAGCATGGACAACTTCAACTGGGGCGTTCGTAGGCGCTCTCTTGACAGTATTGACAAAGGAGACACACCGTCTCTTCAAGAATGTCAGTACTCTGGTAGCACACCCAGCTTGAACTTGACCAACCAGGAAGATACTGATGAGTCTTCAGAAGAAGAAGCAGCCCTGACTGCAAGTCAGATACTGTCTCGTTCGCAGATGGTAAGTTATTTTTCTGTGAAAGGAATCTCAGAACTTAAGCTTTCACTTGCACTTTTAATGGGTAAGTATGGCTCACACTTTCAGCCTAAGTGAACTAAAGAGGAACTAAATTAATGTGGCTAAGCTTCTTTTTCATAACAGCATCAATGAAGGGAAAGAGTTAACTTACCTGCTGGTGGTACATAACAGGTTTATAATTCTAATTAAACATTCAGGTTTTTTAGTGTCTTTATACTTACTATATTTGTTTAAATATAAGCACAAAATTGCATGTGTTACATATAAAGTGTGTGTCTTTGTGGATTCCTAGCTTCAGAAAAAAACCCAAAATACTAAATAACAACAAGAGCAGTAAGTGGTCCCATGGGAGCCTCAGTTTTGTTTAACCATTGAAATTGCTAATTTAATTATGGATTTTGAAGCATGTGTACATATAACTGAGGAAAATCAAGAATGCTGGCCACTCAGAAATCTCTCTGCATTACATAAATGAAATTTGGAAAAAATTGACTGGATGGAGAGCAGCAGGGGTAGTATGCCGCTTTTCAGACAGTTTGTATTAATGTTGCCCATAACAAAGAGCTCTGCTCTTCAGTGTTTTTGGTCTAGCATTTCACCAGTGCCAAAGACCCTTAAGAACAAGAAAGGAAATAATTTTTTGGATCCCAAGGAGAACTTCAAACTTCTCTTCAAAGTTAAATGTTACAGAAATGCATGTGATGCTTGTAATGGTTTTAGTGGAAAGCTGTTAAACTAGTAATATGTAAATAAATTCAAATAGCTAACCATACTGAAACATCTATTTCAAAACTAATGCGTTTTTTCCCTGTAACTTGTATGTTCGATAAACTATGAAGAATTTCACGTTTCTTTCTTTTCTGTCTTAGTTAAACAGCGATTCTGCCATAGACGAAACGATATCAGATCATGCTGGTTTATCACTTCAGTCTCAAGATTCCACTAGCAGTGTGGGAACAGAAGAGGTGCTTCAAATCAGAACCGAGACCCCAAGTTTGGAGGCTTCTCCTCTAGATAACTCTAGCAACCAGCTGCCTGAGGTGGGGAGAAATGTGGGCTGGTGCATGGCTGATTTGGGCTCCTTCTAGTGTTTAGTAGCAACTTTGGCTTTCTTTTCAACTGAATTTTCATCTGTTACACTGATTATTTGATTTGCTTTTAATATTTCTAACCTGTTGGAATGTTCTTACAAAATGTTCCTTCAGTATGAAAACTACTTGGGATGGACTGAGGGAACTTACCACAGGTTAAAAATATTCTTGAAGGGCTGATAATGATCATTTCATGGTGCAGAATGAAAATAGGCTAATATTCAAGATTCTTTTACTTGATACGGTTTAAATCCTTCTTGAGCAACATTTTCTTTCAAAAACTTTTTTATTTCCCCCTTTTTTTTCTTTTTTTTTTTTTTTTTATGCTTTCTTTGGGTTAATGTGATTGGTGCTATATGGGAATTAAACCTCAGGCCAGCTGTGTTAGCAGTTGGTTCCATTAAATAATGCTTTAAAAAGGACCACAGATGCTAGTGGTATACTTTTTTGGAAAGGCCTGTGTGGACTGAGACAGATTTCAAGCTAATGGCCGCCTGCAAATCTGTAAGTATTTCAGTTTCTTCGTTTTTAAAATCTTTTGAATAATTTAAAATTTAAAAAACTCATTTAAAATAAAACTCATCTGCTACAATTCTTACAGTATTTAGCAGTTGTAGCTAAAACCTCAATATGTTGGGTTTTTTTCTTGAATTTGAAGTGGCTTGGTTTAGGTGGACTTTTTATCTCTTCAGTTAAAATTATTGATGCTACTGGCAATCTTATTTTTATTTGGACAAGCATTGCTAATCCTGTCTTTAACAGAACTTACAGTTCTACTGAGTTTTCCAGAAAATTAAGCCATTCCTATGTGTATTTGAATAACCAGTTCATGGTTTACGCTTAAGAATGAGTCTTCAGCCAACTTGGTTTAAACAGTCGACTGACTGGTTCAAGTGATTGGGGTTTCTGAACAAAGGCTCTAGTCTACCTGTTTGCTACCTAGAAAATCACTCTTATTAACAGGGAAACCACCCACCTAGCTAACATTGAATGAAGATAACTGTGAGTACAGCAAAGGGAAAGTGTGGGTGACTGGTTTCCTGTGATAAAATCCTCACCTGCTTAAAGTGTAATATTGTGACTTTTATAAAGCAGATTTTTCCCACATTTTTCATATTTTTCTATTAGGATTATCTGTATGGGTTTTTTTTAAAGTGTTTGGTTATGTTGCAGTTGATAAATTGTCTCAACTTTTGTAGAGCACCTGAGCTTAGATTGTCAAACAAATTGTTCTGTTAGCACTTCATCTGCTTGTCTACGACATGCATTTTTGTTCCAATAGAGTTTTAAGTGAGGAAGAACACTTAATCTGGATGATTTTTTTTCCACATAGGCTACATGTTTTATGTAAAGATTTCAAAAGGGAGAAGCGATACTTAAGCTAGGATTTTATAGAATGAAATTCACCATGATGGAACTTTTGTCTTCTCCATTGTTTGCTTGTGGTATATTCTCAGCTGTAACTCATTTTTATGTTTTCGTAGTTCTTTCTGAGACTGCCTTTATAAACTTGGATTCATTGTTCTTCTGCAGCTCCCTTTATAAAATCACTGTACTTCTGATAATCCAGGTGAAAACATTCACATAAAAAAAGCACCGATGTCATTAAAAATATTGAAAACATTTAAACTGGGCTGTAAAATAATTTCATGACTAAGCAGCATCCAGAAAAAATTGCTATATAAAAAAAAAAAAAAAGACTGCAAATGCATATGAATGCAATCACTAAATATGATGTGTTCCAGGTTTATTTTGTGCTTGTTAGAATATGGGATTCAGTCAAATACATATGTTTTCTTCAAGCACAATTCAAAGTTATCTCTCTACAAGAGTTAGCTATCTAGTTGGATTTTGTTGCTCAAAGGGAGAGCTGGCTTTATGCCTTATAACAGAATGAGCTTGAAAATATGCACACTATCAACTCACTGTGAAAAATTTGTGAAGCCAATAAAACTAATTTTGTTCTGAATTCTTATACGCAGCATAGTGCAGTTGTTTTTTCCTATATGCTCATAAACTTTATATATCACTTTCAACACAGGCATTTCATTGCATACCAAGTGTCAGTTATCAAAATGTTTTTAATATCAATAAATATGTATCAAAATTTATCTAAGGTAAAATAAAAAAAATTGAAGCCATTATTTAAAAACACATATGTGTGCCAGTTACATGCAGTGGAGTTCCTTGTTTCTCTTGTAGGGATGCTGAAGAGTTAAGTATATAGTTTACTTAAATGTATTTGGCTGATTCCCAGTAATAGCATGTATCTTTGCAAAAAGGACAGAAAGGACATTTCACATTCCAGTTGGGAATTTACAATCTAGCTTACAATAATATTTTCAATTTTGTACAGTAAGTTTTACAAGCTTAAGTATATGAAAGTTTCTGACTAAAATGATTCTCTATTTTACTCACTTGCACTGTGGATTTATGAGGGAATGGTTTACTAGAAGTAATTTTCCTTAGGTTCTGTGGAGTGGTCAACTATATAATAATCACATTTTTAAGATACTTAAAGAACATTCACGTTGGTAGTAAAGACATGTCCAATGTTACACAGAAAACTTCAGAAATTAGGAGTCATGGCACTATGAAGACTAACTTAGCTGTAAATTAATTAACTAGTAATTAGCACTTAAATATTTTCTAAAAGTGTATCCCTTGTGTACATCTACCAGACAAGATCAGTGCAGCTCTGTATCATGTTAACATCTATAATAGAAGTGGACCAGTTCTTCAATCAAAATTATTTTGCTGTGGTATTGTAAAAGTGTCTTGCATTCCCGTGTGCCTTAGCTGCTCAGTGTGACAAAATGGCTGTTCTGTGCAATAAAACTCCAGATTTAACTTTTACAAAAGAGGCATTAGAAGTGAGGTCACTAGCTGTGTCAAATGACAGCAGTGTCATACTGAGGACTACCATAGTCAAAGTGAGATAAGGGTTAGGATCACTGTGAAAGAAAAAGATACAGTTCTGTTTAAAGCTGAATTGGCTTTTCTAACGTGTACATTTATTTATCTGTCAGAGGATCTGTTTAGACTGATGAAAGCCATGAAGTGATGTGTATGCTTAGAGGCTGTCCAAATGTTTGTTGACCAGTCTTGGATATGCCAGTAGAGGAAGAGCAGCACACTAAGAATGAAAACCTGTGATAATTTGTGCCTTTAGGAAATAGCAAGTACAAGAAAGTGTTATTTTTATTCCACAGAAAAATCCAGTAAAACGTTTCAAATGGGTTCATCGTAAATTAACTAAATCTGAATTCCTCTGTTCAATATAGCGATGTTAATGAGTATAATAATGCTAATGGAGGAAGAGGGAAGGGAGAAAGGGTCATTCTAATATTACCTACCTGAGTCTAATCATCGTCTCCTTATAATTGCCAGTGATTGAAAGCCTACATTTAGAGATTCAGGGTAAAACCCTTAAAGCTCCCCATATTAACAGTAATGGCAAAATAATAAAAATAGTGGAATGTTCCTTTTCCATTGTTCATCTGTTACACTGTTGCTCAGTTATGCTTTAGAAGCTTGTTAAAATGGAGAGCGGAAAGGAGAAGAAACATTCTGTACTGGTTCCAGACCCCAAAGGCAAGCATGAGGCAGTCATCTTGGTCCTTACCTAGAAAAGTAAAATATGAAAGTCTTGATTGTGTTTGTTGTGATCTAAATAGGTTTGAGGCTATTTGCAAATATTTTTTTGGGAGTGTTCTCTTAACAGATTTAATTGAGTGTATATGAGAAATTGTATTTGCTATAAATAATAAGTTATATTCTAGGATATTAATGTTAACCAGAAGTTACAAACATTACAAATAGACTGCCTGTCTTTGCTCAAGTAAAACTGTGAACAATCCAAAGAGCTGAATGATTCAAGTATAAATGGATATCTGTAACCATAAAAGTAATAAAAGTATGTTTGATTCACAGGAAGGCAGTTCAGCAGTAAGGGATGAACAGGTTAGCACTGCTAGTGAAGACACTGGGTCGTATCTACTACAAGAACAACAAGACTGTCTGGTCTGTCATGAATCTCTTGAGTTGGAAGAGACTCCAGAACTGGCAGAGGCAGCAGCTCCTGAGAGCTATTCTGAATCTATCTGTGAAGAGGATGTCACTCTTGCTTTGAAAGAGCTAGATGAGAGATGTGAAGAAGAAGAAGCTGACTTCTCTGGTTTGTCTAGGTAAGATTAATACTGGTTCTAAGTAACAGAAATTACATGTTATCAGTGCATGAATCAAACAAAGTAGGCTTTCTTATGGTGTGGGGTTTTCCATGAATCCCATAATACAAGTATCTAAAATGATGTTTTGCGTATCTGAAATAACGGTTGATTGGTTTTGCCTGTTACAGCAAATAAAACTCAGTACTTTGCTCAGCAGTTGTTTCTGGTACAGGGAAAACAGCAGTGCAGGAAAAGATGAGAATTCTTGAATAAAAGAAACCTAGCACACTTTATCACCGTCAATAGCACAGAAATGTGAAAAGAGATCAGAGGGCATTTTGGAGTGTTTTCTTGGCAGCCACCAGCTGCAAGCAGTATAACATGGAAAAGCCTTTGAACTGCTCTGAATTATGGCAGAACCTATTTTGGCATGAAAAAACAGGGGGAAAAAAAAAATGTTAATTTTTTTTTTTTTTTTTAAATCAAAGCTCCTGTAGGAGTCAGGCCAGTTTGTCTTTGAATTTGCCCAAGGTTTACTTTCAGTGTTAACATTTATTAGTCTCTTGTACATTTCTAAGACATTTTAAAGTAAAATAATGTTTTTCCATTTTTTAATAACTATTGAGAAGAAAAGTTATACTTAGTCCTAGCTGGTTGAGTCATATTTCAAGTGAAACCCTAAGTCTCTTGAAGGTAACAGTCTAAGAAGGAGGGGAAACAAACAAAAAACCCCAAACCAAAACAAAAAAAAAATTCCAAATTGTTCGTAGGCTTGTTCATACTTAAAATTTGTTCTGAAGTTTAGATTGACTAATACATAGACTTAGTGTATATAGGAACATAGACTTAGTGTATATTCTGTCAGAGAGAGAACATTTAAGGAGCCTTTTACAGAAAGGGGCACAACAGGACCTGTAAAAGACCAAGTCATTTGAGAAGATTCTACTGGGACGGAGACAGAGAAATTGAATCTTGTAATCCCATACGCAACCTACTGCAATATGCCTTGCAAGAATTAAAGGCTGGTACCAGTTAACAGCAGGTTATTTCCTAATGTGCAACTGAAAAATCTCTTGAAGTTTTAGTTTATTTACACTAAGCAAACAAACAAAAAACCCCATAGCTCTAGTTTGAAGAGCGACAGAGGTGATTATTTATAGGGTTGATACACTAGTTGGAAATATATGAAAATCTTTTTGAAGCTTTGCTTACAGGTATTATTCAAAAGGATTGCATCTTAGATTTTGAGCTTTGTGCTGCTAAAATGAATGTACCTAAAACCAGCACCCACACTTCTTGTTTAAGACATGTTTAAGTCTTCTTTAAGACATACTTGGTGCCACTGTGAATGAGGTGGTTATTATAGAGAAAAACAGTATGTGTTTAAAAACTTACTTTAATAACCTATCTGTATTTGGAATCCTCCCACACGTATTTTTGCTGCATAAGTACAATTATACAAGAACAACTGTCAAACGTATCATTCCTTGTAATACAGAAAATTTTAACAATTAAATTAATGATTGTAAGTAGTAGCATTGATTAATTTATAGTTTGATATTTTTATTGGACGTTTGGTGCCTAATGGAAAGTATGACTGCAGAATGCTCTTTGAACAAAGGCCCATTAAATTGATTGCCCATAAAAATGAAAGTGTTCCAATCTATCTCCATTCACTTATGATGTTACTTAAGACAGTTATAAAATAGTATTTTACTGCTAAATGAGCTCTGTTTCTCTTAAGGAAAGCTAAAATTTGTTACAGATATTGGTAGACAGTATGTTTAGATGAATAAAAATTTGAAGAATTGAATGTTAATTCAGTTATTGGGGGCAAGAAAAAAAATACCAATTTCTGAGTGGTGTGTATATATAGTGCTGTATATACCTATATATAACCTACAGATAGCCCTTTGTCTGTAGACATGTGTAGACATAACGTGTTTTAATAAACTTTGGAGGTATTTGAGAGTATAAGCAATTTTTTATATTGCATTAGCAAAAGCTTTTGATTTTTTACTCTTTTCTTGGTTCATAGTTACCTTAGTTGATTGATTATTTATTTTACAAAACGTTATTCTGAATTCCAGATTCTTAGTTTTTCTTCTTACCAAAATGAGGGAGTTTTTTTCTTAAAAAATTTACTGAGGAATTGATTTCTGTTGTTTGTTATTCATAGCCAAGATGAAGAAGAACAGGATGGTTTCCCAGAAGTACAAACTTCCCCACCTCCTTCACCATTTCTTTCTGCCATATTGGCAGCTTTCCAACCAGTTGCATATGATGATGAAGAGCAAGCCTGGCGCTGCCACGTCAATCAAATGCTGTCAGATACAGATGGATCTTGTGCTGTCTATACATTTCACGTCTTCTCAAGATTGTTTCAGGTCAGTGAATTGCCAGTGCATGGTTGTTTGTCTGAAATCCTTTACTCCTGCTTTCAAAACTATTCTTCCCCTCTGTAACTGCAGAAGTCACAAGATTATGGTAGAAGAAGCCTTAGAAAGCAAATCAAAAGCAGACAAAAAAGCTACATTGCTAAAAGAATGTTATATGGTCATACAGTATTTTTTCCATGGGATTATCTGCTGTATTCATTGTCTAGTAGTGCTCCTACTCAGGAAAAAAAAAAAACAGCTCAAAAAAAACAGTTCAGGGTTTCTTGTAAGCTCTTAGTTCAGGTTGTGTTCCTTCTTTTATTTTCTGAATGTCACCCAGGTTCTGTGCTGATTACAGAATTAATGTCTTCCTCCTGGGTTTTCTGTGGGATTCATTATTACAGGATCGCAGCATGACAAACACTAATGAATTTATCTTGTATCTGCCTTGTGAGAAAAGGTTTTTTTCTGCAGAGAAGTAATTGAAACACCAGGAGCTCCACTAAAGCTGGAAGTTTCAAATGCCTCTCTTTAACTATATTTACCTCATAAATCTGGTGTCCAACACAAAATGGCTATGGCTTAATTTTTCTGGCTCCCTCCTCCCTATATGCAGGGGATGGGGTTTTTTTACATTTTCAAAGTGGTACCACTTGGACGTACATTATTCTTTGCAACTTCTTATGGGATAGGAGAAGAACAACTAATCCATTTTCTTTACAGGCAACATGCCAAGTGGGCAAAGAGCAGAGATTCAGTACTACAAACCAAGACCTTATGACTCCAACCCTTTCTTCTATCTCCAATATTAATTTTGCCTACTGTTTGGTATATCATAATAAATTTCTCAGTGAAAGCCTCACTTTGTTTTACCACGCTAGCATGCATTTTATCCCATATGTATGGACAGGTTTAGGGTTAGTACCATGAAGTAACTTACATGTGAAGAACTCGTACTCTACCTTATTCA
Source organism: Aptenodytes forsteri (assembly GCF_000699145.1). Lineage (NCBI taxonomy): Eukaryota > Metazoa > Chordata > Aves > Sphenisciformes > Spheniscidae > Aptenodytes > Aptenodytes forsteri. The sequence goes on from NW_008795127.1 coordinate 9,113,571, forward strand.
TGGAATAACTTGTTTGTGCATCTATACCCATTTTCCATTTTTAGTTGAACTAAGTATTTTGCCACAGCACTGTGAAATTCCTGTTACTGGTTTCAGATTTTTGTCTTTTTGCTTCATCTAGACATCAGGGGTTTAGTTTCTCTGTATTATACCAAAGCTTAGCTGCAGTTGCTTTTCACACATTCATTCATGTCCTGAAAGTGGTAAAATGGGAGTTCATATTCTCTTGTGTTCATTAAAGAGGGAGCTAGAAAGAAAGGTGAAACTTTCTGTGGCTTGACAGGATAGCCCTCAGTCAGCTGGAAAGGTGGATACTCTGGGAAAAGGGGCAATAGTGTTCCAGCGCTCGAGCCTGGGCGTTCCTGAGGAGTTGTTACTGGGTACAGAGGAGGGTTAAAATGATTAAATGAGACCCTGGAGGTCTTGTTTGACTGGACCTTTCCATTTTGCCTTCTGGCTCCTACACTGTGTTTAACTTTGCAGCTGTAAATATCATCTTTGTATAGTTTTATTCTACATGTAACTTCCTAGGATTTATGAAATAATATATAGCAAAGTGCAGTGTTGTATTAGGCCAAGCCAACAGTCTACGTAACAGAAGTGAACATGATATACGTAGGACTGATTTTTTGAAGAAGGTAGAAACCCTGCAGGTGGCAGTTTTGGACACAAATTGTGCTACACAGGTCATATTCTGACTCATAAAACTCTGTGTATAATTTTCTGCAACACAAACACTTGAAAATGAATCAAACTACTGTCTGTACTGCATAAAGACAAATAATCATCCATCTATACTGATGCTAAAGGCCTAGATGTGAAAGGAGTAATTGTCTTTATAGATACAGGCTGGTTTTATTTATTTATTAATTGATTGATTGCATTTTCTGGAGCTAGTTTTACATAAATATTCAGAGCAAATTATGTATTAGTTTGTAATTTAATGACAAAAATATATGCTGTCATGATGGAAATTTGTCCTGAAATTCTGCCAGAGGAGGGGTAGTAAAACACAATGTAAAATAAATGTTTTTCTGATTTGATTTCTAGACCATTCAAAGAAAGTTTGTATCTATAACAAATGATTCAGTCAGCTTTCTTGGCGAAAGTCTACAGCGCATTGGAACAAAATTTAAAAGTTCTCTGGAAGTGATGATGTTATGTTCAGAATGTCCGACAGTCTTTGTGGATGCAGAAACGGTAAAAATCTCATAAACTGACATGTTGAAATATCTGTCTGCTTAAACATTTTTATGTAATGTACAAAATGATGTTTTAACATTTGGAAAATAGCAATGCTCGGGAAGATTTTCAAAGGTTTGAATAAAATATGCTTATTATATTTCTGCCTTTCAAAAGGTTGCTGTCTAACATCACTGATTGAAACATCTGGATAATCTTGGGATGTAAAAAAAAAAGATGTTTTTTATAATTGATCTGCTTAAACATTTTTATGTAATGTACAAAATGATGTTTTAACATTTGGAAAATAGCAATGCTCGGGAAGATTTTCAAAGGTTTGAATAAAATATGCTTATTATATTTCTGCCTTTCAAAAGGTTGCTGTCTAACATCACTGATTGAAACATCTGGATAATCTTGGGATGTAAAAAAAAAAGATGTTTTTTATAATTGAAATCAGAAAGGAATTAAAATGTTAGGTGGCCACTATATATCATAAACATTTGAAAACACAAGTGAGAAGTGCATTTTCTCCAAAAATAACCTCCAGTTGTAACAATGAGAAGTGAGGGAACTTACTGATACTAGATATCACTTAAATTCCCTTGCTATTTACCTTCCCTGCTTGTTCATATTTATTCTATATTCTTTGCACAGAGAAGAAAAAGGAAGACTACTTATTTAGCAGCAACTTTGCCTTTTTAAATTGTATTGTTTATGTATATATTCAATGATGCATGAGAAAAACATTCTAGCTACAAATATACAATGAAGGCTTTGAATTGTTTGTTGTTACACAAGTTGCAATCTTGGGTTATAATAAATATTAATGTGAGAAGTGAGCTCAATGTTCAGCAGCAGTCAAAAAAAGCTATGCTAGAATAATCAAGAAAAGAGACAGCAAAACAGAAAACATCATTGAGCTAATGTACATATCCCCGATATACCTACATCCTGAATTCTGGGGGCAGTTCTGGTCCCCTGCTCTCAGAGAAAATGCAGTTGAACTGGAAAAGGTTCCAAGAAAGATCACAAGGATTATGAGATATGTGGAATAGCTTCCATATAAGATACGAGTATGCAGGCTAGGATTTTTCAGCCCTTCAGGAGAGAAATCTGTCTATAGATGTCTTGATTATCATGGAAAAGTGACAGAAATTATTTTATTGTTGTCTTATTTGATGTTAAGGGTGATCAAATTAAGCTAGCAGTGACTTACAAAACATACAGAACCAAAGATAGGTGATCCTTCATGTGATACATAATCAAACTGTGAAACCCTGTCCTTTTTTACAGTGTCTGTTCATGTTTTCAAAAAGCAACTAAAGAGATTCATGAAAGAAATAGCCCTGCATAGATTTTTGAATACGCAGAACAACACGTTGACAGAGGCTAAGAAAGCATTCTGGGGCAAGTGGATCACCACCACATGCTTGCCCCGCTTTGCCCTTCCTTAAGCAACTGCTATTAGGCATTGTCAGATGGGGGACTGAGATAGATGGATCTTTGGCCTTGACCCAGCGTGAGACTCTTCTCCTGACCTGTTTTTTTCCCTTGGTGCTAAGGGGCAACTCTGCTCTTACGCTCTCACTTTAGAATACGGGGACTAAAAAAGCATGGTACGGATAGTGCATTTCAGGGGAACCATGTGTAATGTTTTTTGTTTAACTTATGCCACTTTAAAAGCAGTAGAAATTAACAAAAAGAAGAAATTTGTTTGGGATAAGAAGCCACAGGAAGAGTTACACAAGTGTCTAGCTAGAACAGCATGTATGTTTTAAAAAATAAATAAGTAAATGTATATCTATAAAAAATACAAATATAAAAAGGAATAATAAATATATATGCACACAAGTATACAGACTTGTGTGTATGTTTACATGCATATGTTTGCACATACACACATTCGTGTTGTTACATTGGCAAATACTGTGTAGATAAATCTTTCCTCTCCAAGTGATTTAATTGAAATGAACCTACTAGTTTATCAGATTACTTCTCACTAAGAAGGAACAGCTGATCCAAAATAACGTTCATGCACAAATCTTTGGTTTCGTGATGTCTACTCATGTGTACAAGATTGGCATTCGATTCAAATTTGGCCTTTGATTCATTCAGAAAGTTGTTTTCAGCAGAAAGATGCCCCCTTACATCAAAGCACGGGTTCACGAGCACTTTGGGAGTAGCTCATGGCCTATTGCTGATACAAGAAACCCGCTGACTTCTTTGCACTTTGATGTTATTGCACACATTGAGTGCAGAGTGGCATCGTGCCACAGAGCCGTAACTTGCTTCTTGGTTGGTGTGGACATAGAGGTTGGGAGTAGCAGTGTCTTAATATGGTGGTAGAATAATAATCTTGATGCACTTGGAAAAACATGTAAGCATCATTCCCACCCCTGCCTGAATTAATGTGGGATACTGTGACTCTCCGTGCCACAATTTTGTGATCACAGTCTTGGGCTTGCACTTTCAAGCTGACCAAGAGGTACCAGGTAACAGGGATTGGAGAAAAGTACGGAGCTCTTAATGTGTGCAAGGGGTGACCAGTGTGAGGGAGGAAGCATCATGTTAGAGCATGATTATTACAGGAGGTGACAGGAGAAGAATTAATAAGAAAAACCTAAGGGGAAATAAAACTGCAGGGAGAAATGGTGTGGAGCAAAGCTGAGGTAGCAGCCCCTGAGGGAAAAAGAGATTTTTGAAACTATGTTGAAAAAGGCAAAGTCGCTAATGGTACAAAATTCTTCAAACATCCAACAGTTCCTGCTTTGACAGTTCTTGGTTCCTACAGACTGAAGCCTTTGCTGGTGGTATAGTTTGAGAAGGGCAAGTAACCCTCACTGGACACTCCTTAGGTTGCTACAGGAGCAATCCAGCAGTACCTTTTTTCCTGCTGCAGGCTATTCTATTTACACTAGCTGTGTGTATATCAAATATTGTTCTTCTTTTTGGAAGATCTAAAAATCCCTTTGAAATCTCTCTTCCAGATGTTAACTAAGTACTGCCCTTCCTATTTTGGAATCAAAACTGTTGTTCACTGATTTAACTGATACAGCTACATGTGTTAGCTTACTAACTCAAAGGTGTCACGAATGATCTATACCAAATTAATTCTAATTCAATTGTTTTTCCAAATGTGGACTTGGAATTTCATATTACATAATTTAGATATTAGACTATATGGATTATAGTCAGATGTTACATGACTACAGAGGTGATTGCTTTTATCTTCCAGCTAATGTCTTGTGGCCTGCTAGAAACATTGAAGTTCAGTGTTCTAGAGCTCCAAGAACACCTGGATACCTATAATGTCAAAAGAGAGGCAGCAGAACAGGTGAGTCTTTTATATTTCAAAACACAAAATATTAGAACCTACTCATCAAGAAAATGTTGCAGGCCTTTATCTCTCAACACACGAGTATCTAGACCGTGGGGAAAAAAATTCCGAAATAAAATCCTGTTTCCTTTTCTTACTACTATTCTACGTGTATAATCTGAACTTGAGGTTTTTCTTATGTGCAGTTCATTTTTGTTGCACATATTTCTGAAATTGACTTTGAATATATAACATTGCACAAATGCACTAGCATTGGGAAAAGTGCATTCCTAATTTAAAAATCCTCTTTTAAAAATATTCAAATATTTTTAACATGAATATCAATAAATCATGGTAGGTTTTTTCTTTATGAGTGTTCTGGCTTATTTTATTAGACTAGAAGGGTGGGATTCACCTTCAGATTAAGACATTTACAGGTAGCTATCTATATGTGAATTAAGTGCCTGAACACCCATAGTATTCAAGGATCACGTCAATACAATAAAAGAAATCAAGAAAGCAATGCGTTTTATCCTAATATAGATACTGACTCGTTACTCAGCTGAATAGGTCTTTAGACTCCTTTTTGTTGACTGCATCTCCACTGACTGTAAGGGGGGCTTAAACAGCTGTGTCACACATAGACACATAAATTTAGGTGTCTCATCCTACAACAGGATCCAACTGAGGCTGACATTTATGTCAGTTATTTAGAATAATACAGTTTAGTTTTCAAGGAATATGTTAGTGGTTATACCCTTTTTGCAAAGAAACACAAAGTTTAAAAGTTGAAAATTTCTGTAGCAAGGGTTTGTACGTTTGTTTTTTGTGAACCTTTGTGTGAAGTTCAGGAAGATACTAACTTAAGAGGACTGAAACAGGTCAGATTTCTATTTCAAGAGCCAAAAGAAAACATGGATCTACAATCAGTTTTGCAGGTACAGGGAGAGAGAGACTATATGGGGCTTTTGTTGTAGAGAGAAAATGATTCCTAGGAAAATTAAACATGCATTTGAAGGAACTTTTTACTGATCTCAGCAGCCTGTGAGGCCATGACAATGGCCGTATAGGCAAGTTTGAATGATGCAAAACAGAACCAGAATTCAAGCCATGACGTCTTGGCAGAGCTGTATTCTGCAGCACAAGTGGTTCCATGTTTCTTGATCATGCTGAGTTTATTAGGAAACGAAGGCCTCTGCCTTGCAAAGATTGCTGACAGCTCATCTGTTCGATAGAATAGACATCCACTTTTTTGTGGAAAGGATCTCAAAAGAAACGCAGTTTCCTCAAAACCAATGCTGAAGTATGCCACACAGCACTGTTAATGTAGGTAAACTGTTTCTAGGATCCAAGCCAGCATTTCTGCTAAAGAGTTGCTACATTTTTTGTCGGGCTCTGTGGCAATAACAATTTATTTGTACACTTAACTCATGAGGTCTAATACGATGAGCTACATTTTGCCATTTAGGCTTAATCAGAAACAAATGGCTAAGATTACCTTACTTGATGTAATATTTAATGTCTGACAATCTCCAATGCATAATGCTGTCATCACTTCTATGAGAAAATAATGTATTTTATTCCTCATATTAGAGAGCAACATTGAGGCACAGAGAGATGAATGGATTTGCCCCAGGGTGAGACAGGAAGATTTGAGGCGGCAGGGTAGAGAGGAGCTTTTTTGTGTGTGTACACACACACGCACGCGTGCACGTGTAGAATGGTGACTATCCAAACATCGATGAATTCTCCTTATATAAACTCCTTATTTAGCCTACAGTTTATCATAGCAATAACAAATGGTATTGTTTGGTTCATTTGTCAAAGTATGATGAGTTAAAATTGTGTCCCTTTCGGATGGCCATGAATTCACTTACTGTATTTTTAGCTAATTTTGCACTGCCACGTATCATATCAACAGAAATCCATGCTGGATATTAAGAGCTTGTTTGTATTTTATTTTACTTGATAAAGGAATATGGATATTGGTTTGATGGCCTCTGTCATTATATCATAGTGAAAGAGTTGTTTTTGTGTAGTGCAGCTGTCAAAAGGGTGTCCAGTAACATGTTTCTGTGGTCAGCCTGTCTTCTGCCACAGGATTTGAGAGTGACTGGAGCAGGAAAAAGGTTCACAGGATGAAAGGAATTGTTCTGAAATAACTGAGAGCATTTTGCCAGGGTTTTATTTTTATTTAATCATTTATAAATAGAAAGAAGCAGTACTGAGGAGGAAGAAATGTATAGCTTTGACCAATCGTTTCTGACTCTTGATAGCATGTCATTTAGCTAATTTAGTGCATTATTTATTTATTTAGCATGTTAATTTAGAAGTAGTGACTAATTGTCTCAGATAATTTGTTTTTCTAAAACTTTTATTAAAAGCATTTCTTCAGCTGTTGGTCAATTTTTTTTTTATGTATTCTATGCATTCTATATAGTATACGTAGACTAAGAATCTTCCAAAGATGCTTCTCAGATGTGTTTTACTGGTTTTCTTACTCTGTCCTATAAACAGAGTATAGGGAATGATTGAAAGAGACTTCCTTGAGTCAAATCTGAATTTCTGTTATTGCAGGCAATTGTGCTATGTATCCTATTCAGTCTGAAAGTATTAAGGCAAACACATAATGAGCTTATTGCAGATCCTTGCTTTTTTCATAGAAACATGTAGAAAAATGATCAAACTAAGCTGGTTAGGCTATTGTGGAATAAAGTAAATATAAATTAACTTATATTTAAATAAATATAATTTGCATGTTAATCTGGTATCCTCTAGAATCAACCACTGGAAAATTCTGTACATTAACTTCTTTAATGAAAAATTGTTGTTTGAAGTTTACCCTAATAGATGATGTTTGTCACTGTCAGTGCTGTGTGTTGTACTGGCATTCACATGAATCAAATTTTAAAAGTAAGAGGCTTGGGCTGCAGTTGCTTGAAACTCTTATCTATGCACTGAGGTAAGAGAGAGAAAGGTACCTATAGTATATATAGTGTGTGTATATATATACCTATAGGGGGTGGTTTGGGATGTCTGTTTTGGGGTTAATCTGGCAAACCAACCTGTGCTATGACCAAGACCAACCACAGACTTCCCTATATTACGCTTTCAGTAACGCTCTTCACTCTGTATCTTTGTAGGAGATATATGGGGAAAACACAAATTGATGTGAAGCAAACATATAAAGAAGATAATTTTGTCACACAATCTACTGCTGTTCCCAAAGAGAAAATTTAGGTCTTTCTACCGTGCTGAACATATATTCTGTAAAAATTTTTAACAAATTAATTTTGTCACCTTTTCGGAGCTACTGTTCTATTTCCTTGCAAGGAAACTGCTTTGACTTCACGTGTGTATTAGGGACAAAGATACTGAATCAGATAAATGTAACAGAAAATATAAGGTTATATGTGTATCATAACATTCTAGGTACACCCTTTATTCAGACTGGTTTTAAGATTTAAAATGATCTTAAAAGGGCAGTGTGTGAAAATAAATACTAGCTTCCCAACTGCTGATGCTGTTTGTTCCAGTGCAAACCTACTCCACTGTTACCGATGGATGCTGTCAGATAAAAAGAAAAATGAGATTTGCTGTGTACGTTTGTATCCATGTCACTAATTGAAACTGACACTGCGGTGTTTAGAGAATTCCATTTCTCCTCTTGATAAGCACACAGGCCTAGTTAATTCACTGAGTAACCTTTATTAAATTGAGCAGATGGGAAATCACATTTTTCTTTTTCTTGCATCAGACAAAGGTTAGAAAAAGGTCACTAAGATTTCCTGTGAGACTCAAGATACCAAGAACACAGTATGCTAAATTATTCTTTCTTGGATGTATAGAGCCTGTTCTTCATTTCAGAAGATAATCTGCACTTTATCTCAACATGACGCATTCCCATTTCAGTAATACCCGAATTACTTCATGCTTGCAGTTGTTTGCACTGTACAGAAAAACATGCCGGGCGCTGCGTCAATGAGATGATCAGATCGTATTGTCCAATAAGAGCGTATTTGATTCTGCAAATGCTTTATATTAACACTTTTAAATTTGCATGGTTGGTTAAAGCTAGAAGAAGAGATTACCCACTGAAATTAATAAACTTCTTGTCTGCTATAGGAACTGGGGTTAAATACAGCCCTGTATTCATGAAAGAGAGTGGAATCTGCATGTTTGCATTGTGTCATGTGAGAATACTTCATCTCCCTGGCTTGTATGAACTGGAGGTGATGCTAAACTCCCATTAAAGAATTTTTTTTCTTTCCATCCAGTAAACCTGCACTTGCATCTCATTACACAGGAGAGCTGTTTCCTTTTGTTTCTAAAGTAGTCCCAAGAAATATAACAGGCTTACTCTTACTCTCTAATTTGAATTAGTGCTATATTTTAAATGCTGAGAAATCATGTTGGTGTAAACCTTGTGCAGCAAGTAAAGAAAAAACACGATGTCATTTAATGAATGGGATTTTTCTGCCTCCACGCTCCCACACGTCTCACTATAACAGTACCCAAATTCAATCACAGATTAGTATTTACGCTAAAGTGTACTATCCCCATCGGGGGTAATGAAGGCTACAGGAAATTTACAAAGGAAGGGACACAATGAAAACTACAAAGTGATATATCAGAGTGGAAATAATCAGTGGAAACAATATTGGTAAACAATTGATTTTGTATCACAATTTCTTACGTAATCTGAGAATGTGCAAGGCTTGATGAAGTGTCTTAGGCAGTTTTAGCAGAGTCTTCAGTTTGGTCTGTTTCAGAAGATGTTTAATCTTGTTTATATTTATTTTGCAGTGGCTAGAAGACTGCAAAAGAACATTTGGTACTGATGATGGTATTCATGGCACTAACGCAGATGCCCAGGTAGGTGTATGTCATTTGTGAGTCTCTGGATATGAGATTAAAAAACATCTTTGTATCTGTTGCACAAAAATTCCAATATTCACAGAGAGATTAAAAATGTATGAAAAGCTTTTCATTTCAGTTATCATACTATCTTTTGGAAACTCAGATTCTTATGAAGTAGCGGTCTAATAAAAAGGGCTCTTTTTAATAAAAGTTGTCCAACCCATCTTGGGTTCTAGACATAATAACACTGAGTAGATAAGCAGACTAGATACCATCTGTGTACCAGCAAGTCTGCTTTTCTGCAGCTGTTTCTAGAAGAAAAAAGATTAGCAGTCTGCTTATATGCTCAGATAAACTGTCTAGCCAAAAATCTCTGCTGAATTTAATATAATTAGTACTATATAAATACATATGACCTTTCAGGAGCCATTATTTGGGTGGGAAGGAACAGGAAGTAAAGTAGCAGTATGGCAAAAACCTCATGAAACACTTCTGTCAAAATATCATCTAACAACAATAGGTGACATAAGCTATTAATATTAGTTCAATATTTTGTATGTATTTGCATGGCAGTCATCCATATTTAATATTACTAATTGCTATAGTAAGCGATAGCTTTTCCCCAGTAGACTAGGACTTTTTTTTTTTAAATAAGAGCTGCATAATATTGACACTGTAGATAAAAAAGCAAATCCAAAACCTATCATTAGTACATACAAGGAATCTGCCATCTAGAGTCCTGTAATAAGAACAGTGAAAGATGTAACAAAGTAGAATTGCAGATAGCAGATGAACTTACCTTTTCACAATGATGTTTTGACAAAAATCCCAAATCAAAGCTGAGGAAGGAGGAATTTTATTCCTTTTATTCAATCAAACTCTATTCATTGATGCAGTTGGTCATGTTTCTGCTGCTGGAAATGTAGTGTTCAGCAACAGAAATGTCTACTGTGTGCTTGGACTATTTCTTCTTTTATACAGTTTTCATTTGCTATCATATATATATATGTATATTTTTTTAATTCAATCACAAAATGCACCTCAACTTTTAGAGTACTGAAATATGTGATAATGTACTGTTGATTTTTATATTGCATCAAAGTTGCACATTTTAAAAAAATATTTCATGTGGATAAGCATAGGTAATACAGCAAAATAATTTGCTACCATTTGCAAGGATTTTTGCTTTGCCTATGAACACAACATTTAGTGTATTTTACACTTGGTTTACATCTTCGTATACTGACTGGTATGTGTTTAGAAATACGTAACAACATTCACTATTACAATACAGTAACTGTTCCATATATTAATAATATGGACTGAAATACATAAATTATGCTTTTTTTAGAATGTTGTTTATATACACCAAGAAACTGTTCTAACATTTAACTGTTAGAACATAACTGTTCTTACCATGAAGGTAAATGTTACTGTTTCCACTGTATAGCTAGGGAAACTAAGAAATGGAAACTAAGAAATGGAAACTAAGAAAGCCACGTGCAGGCTTTCATTTAGGTTGTACGGAGAGAATGCAGGATTCCAAGTGATGCAGTTCTGTCTGTTCTTCCCTGTTTCTGCAGGGTTTGAAGATAGCCTCTGAAAAGGAGTTATGTGTCCATTCACATTGATTATTTGTGGGGACCTATTTTGGTTTTCAATCCTAGCCTGCAAGGCATGCTGGCAATTTTTTCTTTATGTGCTCCTTGCACTTGCAGGTTCAGTTAAAATCATTTTAATATATAGTATCCATTGAGAAAGCGGAGTCCTGTTATCCTGCTTCATAAATATACGCAATTTACAGAAGTTCTAAATTTATTCACAGAAGCTTATAGTGACTTGAAGGAGATTGAGAAGTTACCAAGTGTAAGATCATTGTTTCAAAAGTCCTTGTAAATGGAGTGTGGAGCTGATAAGTCTATCTAGCCAACCAGTTAATGCTAAAAATATGTACGTGTTGGTCTTGCTCAGGAAAACAGAACAGCTTCATTCAACAGATATTTTTCATTCACTAACACAAATAACATTTTCTTACTAATTTTTAGCACTGTGGTCAATACAGCTAAGGAATAGTGAGATGAATTCTGTTCTGGCTTGCACATTGCTAGCAGACTTGCAAGTAAATCTAATTATTGGATTTTGCTATTAGTACTTACACGCAAGCCTGAAAGAATGCATCTGGACTCTGGCTACACTGTTTGTACAGGACTGGCAGGTAGAAAAATCAGATTATTTCTCAAGTGAGCAAGTATGTGAAAGACACTGAAGCAGTACCAAGCCATTTTTAAAGGAAAACCTCTCTTGAATTTTTAGAATAGCTATCAAGGTGTGATTCTGGGGAGAGGGATTATTTATGGCTTACAGTAATAACAAGACTTGGCTTAAAGAACACCGGAACTTAATGACTAAAAATATTAAATAATTGACCCTGCCGTTTCTCAAAGTCTGATTCATTAAAGCGAGTCATAGAATTCTTGTCAACTTTGGCAGTTCAAGATCTTATCTCTTCGCAGTGTTCTGTGCATCAGAATTTTTTGCTTATATAATAATTGTGCTATGTATATGATAGCACAGAGTACAGAACAAAAGCATGCAATGTTTATAGTCTGTTAAGCACATCAGGTATAACTTACACACATTGTGTATAACTATGCGCTTAGTAAAGCTCAACTGCTTCTGCCTGTTGGAATCGGACATCGGTTGCATCTTCGTATGTTTACTATGACCATTGTACTTGCTTAAACGCTATCAATACGCTTAGTGCTGTACAAAGCACAGAAGTGAAGTTCCTGGCCCTAGTCTGACAAATATATTTTCTGACAATTTCTTTCCCTGTCCCTCCTGCCCAAACATTTTTCTGAAGTAGCTTGTAAGAACCAAGTACAATTAAATTACAGAAATCTCACAATGAGGTGTTGAGAATTTAGTTTAGCAAAACCAAGAATTTTCTAAACTGATTCAGAATCCAAGTTAGCATTACATCTCAAATTTTAAAAGGCATTCTTTTTGCTTAAACTATAGTGGTACAGAAAAGTAAGCAGCATTGTACAGCTGTTCAGACCTAAGTGTCCTTGGTTTTGATTTCCTTAAATTTGCATACCTTTAAGACTACATAATGCAGTGTAGTCACACAAAGACCAGACAGGGTTGTAAGTGAAGTATGTTACTCATGTTGTGGGACAACAAAGCCAATGCTATCTATTGTTAGGTATAGCAGCAAATAATTTCACTTCAAATTCAGTCTGTTAATTTTTTTACGTTCAGGGTATATTTGGAGCATGTTACTTGTATTTCTTCCTCCATTTTACCTGGGACATCTTTTATCCTAATTAAAATTATTTCCTACACTAATTCTTGATCTTTTTTTCTTTCTTTGTATTTTTGTGACCTGCTCATCTTCTTGCTTAGCAAATGGAAATTCTAGCAGTAAGTGACGGTTCTTGATTTATCAAATACTTAACCATGCCAGTCACCAAACTGGTCTCCATCTGTCTCGTCCATTTGTGACATAGTGGTGTCTTGTCATAGACTATTACAAAAATGCTGTGTGCTTCAATTTTGCATCATCTAACCCATTGACTGTTGGTCCTTTGTAGATAATAGGATCCTGTAGTTAGTAGAATGTTACAGAAGATTATTCCATTAGCACTAGCTTTTATGTCTGTACGTAAAGCAGCATTAACACTGCTGCACTTTGACTGGTGTTTTAGACGCATAAAAATGGAAGCAAGACAGTGCATAAGTTAATACTGCTGTACCATTTCCTTAAGCATGTATCATGTGGTATTTTCTAAAACAGAATCAGAGCTACCTTCTATAAAGGAAACATTATTCTTGCCTCCAAGAATGGAATTAATCTCCTCTTATTCCATCAGGCAGTTGTAAGCTAAGGGCCAGGTTATATACTGTGCTTACATATTTATATTAATGGTTATGAAAGATTCCATACTTAGAGACCACAACTGCTTCTTTTGGATATTAGATCTTGAATTTAAAACAGTAAAATATCAAAAATAAAAGTAAGTGATCTATGAAACTCTGCCTTGGAACATGACATTTCAAAATGCCTTTTGAATCACTTTACATCCCATTCCACCCCCCTTCTTGGAAATGTAACTTATTAAAAAGTAAACTTTAAACCTGTGTGAGAGAGGCTACCTGTAAATCTAGAACTGAATGATGCTTTCATCTGCTTTTCATTAGCTTTCTGCTATGTTAGCTTCTAAATCTTTTTGGCATTTTCTTCAGTAACCAAATAACTACTTTTAATTTTGCCCATTCTATACTGAAGAAGTTGTCGTTTATTGTCTCTTGTATTGGATAGTAGATGTTTTGCACTTCCTGAATATAATAATGTTGTTTACATTTGTAGGAGCTGGAGTTGTGTCGGAGGCTATACAAGTTGCATTTCCAGTTGCTGCTTCTGTTCCAAGCCTATTGCAAACTTATCAGCCAAGTAAAAACAATCAAGAAAGAAGCAGAGGTAATGAAAACCATGCCATTTAGCTACTAGTTGTTGATATCTTAAAGCCAAACCATTTAAAATACATTTTGATAACATTTTCATCAGTGGGACATCTTTTTAGAAACTGAAGGAGGGTACCAGCTGTTTTATAGCCAATCAATAAAAGATTTAAGTAGAGCTCGCAAGAATTTTCTGAGATGTTCAATTATGTGTGTTGATTTTTGTACGGCTTGAAAGCTCTTAAATAGACAGGAATGCAGGGAGTCCAGTGATGAGGATTTTAAATATTTCAGTAGCGCTCCTGGTGTATTCTAATCAAGCTACAATCAAGGCACATCAACTCCAATCAACAGAATTCTGTGATAAAGCCCCTTTCCATCACCCCAGTGTTTCCTATTGTGAACACCGTCACTTGCTACCAGCTGATTTATAGAACTGTGTCACTTCAGCCACCATTCAATTACTCTGCAGCCTTAGTCCCCATCCTGAATGCAGTTAGTAATGCGTTCTAGACATCTTCTGCCTGATTTTTAGTTGTACTAACTTTAGAAGTAGAATGTGTCCTTGAGCTGTGCACTTGTGGTGCATATGTGATGTTAATTGAGTTAATCTGAATGCGTTATGTTATTAAGAATGCCTTCTGAAAGTTCTCCCCTGGGTCTGTAATGCAATAAATAGAGGTAGCAGGAAAAAAATAGGCCTGGTCCTGCTTGATATAGTAGGGAGGAAAATGAAAAAGCGGGGTGAAAGTCTTTTGGTTTTCGAGTAGCTTAGGAAAAAATGATGCATGTTCGTAAGTTCTATTTCCAGATTTTTGTAGAGGCTGCAAATAAGTGAGTTCATTTCCATCTGGAGAATGTTGTAGAAGGTCGGCATCACACCAGTCCCACTTCTTGCCTACGTTAGTTAGATGTAGAATCGTATTCTGAGCGATGGCCTTGTCTTTTACGCATGCATTGGAGCTAAAGCCAAAGATAGTACTACATACACTGGCTTCACTACAGTTATTCTGCTGGGTTACCAGCCTTACAGATTTTTTCTTCATATTCAAGTTGTCCTTGTAATAACACAGTTGCTGCTGTACTTTTCCAAAGTGTTTAATTCTTCTTGTCAGTTTAATTGTTATTAAGTGATGTGGGGAGAAAAATGGATTTTTTTGAAACAAATTTTAAAAGAACTAACTAAGATGAAAACTTCGTCGGGGAAAGCCCAAATACCTGACATGCACACTTGGGCCATTAAATTAGCTGTATAGTTAAGCAGCTGCAGCAAATATTTGGATGTACTTTTTCTGCCTCTCATTTAGGATTGCAAAGAGGAGGAAAAATGTAAGTCTGATTTGCTGAAAGTTAATTTGGCTGAAAATACATTTAAACTAGAAGAGCTCGCTCATATTTGTTTTAGGTCATAAACATGTCTGAAGAACTCGCTCTTTTGGAGAGCTGTCTGAAAGAGGCTGAGGCTGCGTCCGACAGTGGTATCGAAGAAATTGAAATTGCAGAGTCTTCCCAAGCTAGCACAGAAACGGCTATTCACTCTCTCATTGAAACCCTGAGAAGCAAGGAGTTTGTGTCAGCTGTAGCACAGGTCAAGGCTTTCAGGTAAGTGCTTAAGGATTGCTTTCAGACCCGAGTTTGCTAATGGACCTTTTTAATTTAAAGATGGGGACAGGCACTGTTCCAGGGTTTTTTCAGCTCTTGCTAGATGTCCTTATTGAAAAGGACAAGCACTGTTGCTTCATTACAGCTTGTTCATATGCATTTTGCAATTTTAAAAAAAGCAATTCTAGTAGTACTTGTTCTCTAGAATTTACCTCTGAGAAAATGATACTTTTAACTATCAGGACTCTACGGAAGAAACATTTCTCTTGCGTTTTCCTCTGTCTTGTGTTCAAATGTCTGCTTAAAGAACATTTAAATGTTTTTAATTTTAAAATTAATGTTTAAATCCAAATTGTGTGTTTACAGATCTATTTGGCCCCACGACATCTTTGGCAGTTCTGAAGATGACCCAGTTCAAACATTGCTGCACATATATTTCCGTCATCAGACACTTGGTCAAACTGGTAGCTTCGCAGTAGTAGGCTCCAACCAAGATATGTCTGAGGCCAGCTCAAAGCTGATGGAACTTAATCTAGAAATTCGAGAGTCTCTACGCATGGTGCAATCGTATCAGCTTCTAGGGAAAATCAAACCAGGATTAAATCTTGTGAGCACTGGATTCTGAACAGCTGTCATTTAGAAAAGAACTGATGATGAAGACGCTTCAGACTATTATTGAGCACCTTTCATAAAAAGAAAGAAAACCTCCAGCAATCCTGACAACCAACAGAGTTTCATCACAGCAAGAAATTGCTTCATCAAAAGTAAAAATCTGAAAATCGAAGTGAACATCTTTCTTGACTGCTCTTTCTACACAGTAGCTGTGTGGCAGTAGTATTTTTTTATTAAATATATGTATAAAAACTACATGAAAGGAAAAGGGCTTAAATGTAATGCATATACATGCATTATTTTCTGTTTTAACAGAACTGTAAGTGGTGTTTGCAGTAACAGCCTCTAAAGGTTGAATCACTATCGCAGGTGGGATGAGGCTAAAATCAAGGCTGGTTTATTTTGGCTGAAGACCTGCAAGGCTTCCTGGCTTTCCAGCAGTAGTAGATATAATCATCAACTAATACCTAATGAGACACTTTGCAATGTCATGAAGAATGCGCGGTCAAACATGAGTAGAGTGACTTAAGGCTGCAAAAACCGTTGACTTCTCAATGTTTTATTTGCTTTTGTTGTCTGTAACAAGGAAATTATGTGTGTGAGAATGTATGGCTATGTGACAGTTGTTTTTTGAAGGTATGGATGATTGTTAAATAACGTCTCAGAGCATGCTTAAAAGAGCTGCAAGATTATTTTTGAAGAAATTTTATTTTATTAGATCTAATCCTCATAGTGTGTAAATGTTAGGACATTTAATAATATTTTAAACTGGGATTTCCCAGTGTTTCTAAAAGAAATAATATATCTGTTAACTTTATTGGAATGCTGCTCAGTTCTCTGATCAGTGCTTATGTTACAAATATTGATAACAACTAACCAAAAAGTAGCTGCCTGCAGAGACTTTAAAATGTATATTAAAGATATATGCTGCCCATCAGCAATTCTCATTAGAAGTTAACTTATTTTATTCTGTATATATTCTAGAAACTGTATAGTGCAAAACCAGTATTTTTCTTGTAAATTTGTGCAATGCACTGTTAAGACAGTAGGTGTATAAGGCTTGAGGGGAAGGGGGGGGCGTTCTCCCTACCGGTAGTCACATACATTACTTGCAGTCTGAGTAGTCTGCAGGGTTCAAGGAGTTTGAATGCACGTACATGCATCTTCATGACTCAACTTAAGCCTAAGGAGTTGGGACTATATAGAAAAAAAAAAGACTGACTACCAAAACATGCAAACAGGCAATATACGCATAGTTCAGTGTCAAAGTCTGTAGCATAAAACAAACTGGATTCTGTTGAAACCAATAGCATTTTGTAAAAAAAAACAAACAAAACAAAAAAAAAACCAGAAAAAAGAATGTAGTCCCACGATTCCTGTGATTTGAAAGGAACACCCAGTATTTTTATATACATCTCTTACCCACTGTGATTTTTTTTAATGGGCTCTAATTCCAGAGTTTAGAATGTAGAATTGAAATTCTTAGCTCTGCCTTTTCGGGGGAATTGGACCCCACTAGAAATGTAATTATGCTGAAATGCATTAATTGAAGGCACTGTGCACGCTGTTGGACTGCTGACAGTAGTTATGTTATCCTAACAAGCTCTGTAACTGGTCAAGGCACATCCATAATCACTGTATTTTTTTCCCTGTCCCTGATAAAATTGAATTATTTTGATGGTTTTGTGGTACTGTAGATGGTGTTCTTAATTATTTAATAAGTATTTACTGGGGATAAGTAGTTTTACTTAGTGGTGCATTACACTTTTATTTACATCATCTTTTACCAGCTTTTTTTGTAAAAATAAAAGACAATGTATCTGTCATTTTGTGTATTTTTACAAGCTAGAGTTTAAATACTTTAGCTAAACAGACTAAACACTGACAATAGAGGCCTCGGTGCCCTGAAATCATGTTTTTTTCCTTTTATGTCCTGTCGATGCAACAGCATTTTCCTAGGCATCTTCTGAAGCTGTTAAAAGATTTGTCATGCAACTCAAACCTGAATTTATATATATAATTCCTTATGTTACACATCTTCCACCATTTACAATGACTAGTGGAAATGGGACCTGCCCTATGGAGCAGAATCATGCTCCAGAGAGAGTCTTGGTATTTCTTTAACTTTAGGAAAGAACTATTTCCAAACTTCCACTGTGCGGCTTGTTCGGGTGTTAAGAGTTCTTCCTTTTGCCACTAGCAAGTCTCTTCACCAAGAAAGCATTACACCAATTTGAGTGCGGTTCTTTTTGCTGGTTGCTCCTGTATCTGCTTCTCCAAAAGTACTCGCTCTTAATTACTACATAAGCTGTCACCCTACGTTACCTGGTAAAGCTGTCCAAAAACAAGCGTAACATCAGACATCTTCTGTAAGAAAGATGCAAAGAATACAGCATTGAGCAAACACATGCAAAAGAATCTCTTAATGAAAAAGCTGTGCAGGGCAAGTTCAAGGCATCTGAAGAATTGACAGCATGAAGGCTGTTCCTTTCTGCTTTGCATAATCACATGGGTCATGAGTAGCTTGCTTTCTTTCTGCTGAGTCTAGGAACCAGTGCCTATGATATGCAGTGTATGCTGTCAAGGACATGACAGGGCAGTAAAGTGGAAAAGGATACAGAACCGTGCTTTGGCATCGAGCAGTAAAAGCGTTGAATTTATTTATGCAAGAGGAATGATGACATGTGGAGCTACTGCAGAACGGAGGAATAAAGGAAAGCTCATTTAGTATCGCTGCCCACTGCACTCCCACTCCTCCAAGCCTTAAAATCTTGCAGTAGCTGATGAAAGCAGGGCCAGTTCTTTGCTGCTACCTGCCACTTGGAGCCTTCAGTAACTGCTTGTTTGGACCAGTTGCTGTTGAAGCACTCCATACAGTTCAGATCAGATCAGCTAGGCCTGTTCTACAACTTATCAAACAGAAGCAGCTGCTGCTTTGACTGTAGTTAGTGGGGGTGACAACTCCCAAGAGGTTGTTTCGCTTTAGGCTATTACTGATAGTAATTGCATAAGGGTCACCGTACTCACGGCAAGTAATCCCCAAAGCAATGCTTGTGAGGACATCTGTATAAATAGGAAGCACTTTACTGCTCATATTGCTATGAATTGCCATATGACTTCATACTGACATGGCACAGAGCTTAAGTAAGTAAGTTCTCAAACTCATTACCAAGGTGCACAGACTCATCACAGTCAGTCTGTCACACTGCATCCATCGGGAACAGACTACAGCCATTAGAATGGGAAAGGCAAACAGGAAAACACAGTGAAGAACATCCTTAGAGGGAAACGTGCTCAGAAATAAAGACATCCCAGATCGCAGTTGCAGCTGCAAGCTGAGCCAGACTATGGGTAGACGGCTGCAGAGGCGGCCTCAACTGTGTTCCTCCTCAAGCTGGAGACTTGCCACTGCTCATTACTGTAACTACAGGTGAGTGCAAGGCACACGCAGCTACAATAGAAAACTGCCCAGCTGCAGTTGTACTTTTCAAGTTGAACAGGGCAAGGATGGAACTTACTGTGAAGTCTTGGAGCAAGCTGGTAAAGCAAGGGATGTTTCCTTTTACTGTGATACAGGGGAAGATGCTTCAGGTAGAAGCATGAAATAAAATGGTACCCCATTCTGGGGGTGGTAGGTCTACTTGTTCCCAGAATGCCTCATGCTGCTATAATAGTGAATGGAGCAAGAACAAATAAAATTACTTGGCAATAAATTGGTGCTGAGGCATTAAGCCTTAGTTACTGCAGCAAGTTCAAGGGGTGTGTTAAAATAAAGCAGGAATCTACAGCAAGATGAGTTAAGCCTACAGAATTAACACTCGCTGCCCCTCTAAATGGACATTTGTTGGTACAATGTTTGCCTACCCTGCCATACACTAGCTTCCATTTAGAGATGCAGGACCACCTGGCACTGAAGCTGTTACACAGCATGGCCTCAGACTGGTTCCCTCTAATAGAGTGGTCTCAAGGAAGCTGCGTACAGGTGTATGTAAGTTTGTTATAGCCAAGATAAATCAGTCTTTCCAAATAGAAGCTACCTCAAGAGTTCTGCAAGAGGCTTTGTGTGCTGTTATGCTCAATTCCAAAATTAACTGCTTTGTTAGCATTCTCAGAAATGTTTTCCTTTAAGTTTACCCAACTCCTTGGCTACAGGGTAGACTAGTGGGTTGTAGGTTTTACTAGCTTATGAATCTGCTCAGATGGTGATGCTGTAGTCCCAGAGTCAGCTTGTAACGCTTTTGCTGAAGTGTGGTGCCCCTACAGGGGCCATCACTACTGACAGCACCAATAGGCCTTGGAGAGCATCATCTGGGAGTAGCCATGCTGGTTCTGCCATTGCAACTGACCACTAGAAGTACAATTCCTAGTTGCAAACCCAGTCCCAGAGGGGTGTGGGAGTTTGATCCTTCCCCAGTGGCAGACAGCTGAACCATAACTAGATGAAACTCTCCAAGTGTAAGCCACTAAGTGCACAGCTCTTTGTGCACCACCTGCAGGTACAAGAAGCAGCCAGGCAGATGCACTATCATACTTTGAGCCTTTGAAGTATCACTTCTCGATAACCTTGTGGAAGTAACGATGGGCAACTCATTTACCAAGAGACCATAACATCAGTGACTCCCTTTCCCAGCAGTTTGTGAGAGCTATCCCTGAAGAGGCATTAACCACAAGCTTTCTTTGGCTTTAGTCTACAAGACAAGAACACCGGCCTAGCTAAGCGCAGACCAGCTGTACCAGTAGAAGTGACCTAGTTTTTACATAGCATTTCTCAATCACTTTCTAATGATGAACAGGTGCAGGAGACTTTCTACATGGAATCAAAAAGTGCACAGTTAGCAAATACTATTAGGTGTTTTGTTCATGAATTATGCTCTATGTCAATTTGATGTTAACTTCGTTTGATTAGTTCAAGGGTAGGAGCAGTAACAGACATCCTTTCCCACCTGATACTCTACAAGGTCCTAAGTCAGTTGCTGCCAAGACCATCACCGATTTACAAAACATTATTTGTAGGCTCTTCCCCTATGCAAGTTACAGAAGTTGCAACATGCACCCTCTGAGCTGGGCAAAAACCCACCTGATCATTTGAGTGTGCTTTGCAATACTTTTATTTGCATGCTTTCCTAGCTACACCTCACTAAGTACCTTCAAACAATAACAAAAAAAAATCTGCTCTACTTGCAGTTTTCTAGAAGAGCCCTAAACAAAAACGAAAAAACCCCATCCCACTCAGATGATGTATTTGAAACTAAATGTGCTATCGCAGGAGAGGCGTTTCCCTTTGCATCTCCCACAGAGGTCCTGGCGGTGGGGCCTCTTGGGATCCACGTGGCGCATCTTCACGGGGCAGGTGCACCTCGTCTGCTTGCAGCTCTGGGGGAGAAGGCTGCAGTCGGCGGGGGCGGGCCGGGGCCGGCCCGGCCCGGCCCGGCCCGGGGGTCCCTTACAGGTGATGTCCTCCACGCGGTACGGGTTGTAGGACTTCTGGCAGGTCCGGCAGAACTGCCTGAAGTAGACCTGGGGGGGAGGCC
>NW_008795127.1:9136068-9138176 GCF_000699145.1 Aptenodytes forsteri
CCCCCCCCTTGCCCTTGGGCGGCGGGTAGCGGTAGGAGTAGGGGTGGTAGGCGGCGTACAGATAGCTCTCCATCGCCTCTTCCGCCATCGCGCCGGACCCAGGGCAGCCGCCGGGGGGCGGCCTTAAATACCCCCGGGGCGGGGCGGGACCGGACCGGGGCCGGGCTTTCCCCCGCCCCCGACGAGCGCCGGCCTCAGCGGCCCCTTCCCATCCCCGCCTGGATCGGAGCCTCGGGCAGGGCATCCCCCTCCCCCGCCCCCCCAGTCCCAGCACAGCTCCCCTGGTCAACCAGGCAGCGCGGCCCTTCATTGCCCCCGCGGCATTAATCAGCTGGGAACACGGGTTTGGTTCAGCTTTGCCATGTATTTGTGGTGAGAACAACGAGCACAATGCTTTTACAGCGGGTGGGAGGCACGGAGATACACACGCGCAAGGTGGTTTGCCCGTTCGTCTGCACTGGCACAGCGCCGCGTCAGCTTCGCCTCTGCAAAACGCTGGTCTCCTTCTTCGTACCCATTCCTGCTGCACTCAGGTGGGCAGGAGCCTCCTTGCCTGAAGACGTACGGTTATTTGCGTTACAGTGATACTTTTTCCTTTGCTTTTAAATTTTTTTTCACAAGTATTTTTGAGGAAATACAACTGTCACGGTAATAAACACACATCACCTTGTACAATGGGAGCGGCTGGAGAAACAATGGAGGCTGGGCAGCTCCGCTTGCGCAGCGGCGAGCGCGGCCCCAGCTTGGTTGCAAGCACAACACACATCACACGTCCCCGGGTGTTGCCTCCTTATCTCGCCTAAAGCGCCGTCTGCGTCGGCTCCATCTGAACGGAGTTGTGCTCCTCTGTGGTCACTGTGCCATATGAAGTTTCGGCCACCTCCTCTTCCTTCAGTTTCTTGTAGGAAATATCTGTGTCTTCCTCTTCACCGAGTGTATCTTGTTTGTAGCTGTCTCTCCCATACATCTTGTATACCAGCACAAAGAGTCCTGCTTCTGCCGACTGAAAAAGCGCGTAAAGCAAGGGAAACATGTACATGCTCCCTATGAGCTCCGGGGGAAAGGTGAGTTTTAGGATGGCAGTGCAGAGCTGGACATTTTGGCACCCTGTTTCCAAAGACACTGTTCTCCTGCAGTGTGGGGGCATTTTAAAGACCGTGGCTAAGCCATATCCCAAGGCATACCCCGCTAGGGGCATCAGCACCGCAATGGTGTAGACAGACGCAGGAATATGTGCCATCAGATCTGGGCCCAGCATGGTGCCAGTTAGGATGAACAGGATCACCAGAGTCACCAAGAGGGACCACAGGGAAATCTGGCAACAGATACAGACATTGATAAACAACACGTGAGTTATTAGTTTAAGAGGATAATCATAGCACGTAGAGGCTTGATAGAGTCTAAATTGCAAACTGTGGTTGCGCTGCCCTTCCTGGGTTTGCTCCTGGCTCAGGACTTTGGTGGTGGTTGATCATATCCTGGGAAAGGAAGGGGCTGAGAGCGCCCTCCATCATTTTGCTTTGGGGCAACTTGCTGGGAAACTAGAGAGCCAGGGCTTGTGCCTCGGTCTTCCTTTCGTAATTAAGCTCATTTGTTTGTACGTTTTAAGGAGGTGTTTCCGTGCCTGCAGGTTGGTTTTGCTAGCCCTGGGTGTAGCGGGAGCGAGCAGGATGCTGGGGAATGCCTCTGCTCCAGGGCCCGGGCTGCCTCCAGGGGTGCAGCGCCACGCTGCCCTCCTTCCCGTGTGCTGCGGGGGCAACCTGCCCTTTCCCTCTCTTTCCGTCTCTGTCCCACCGTTTTATTTCAAGACTGTAAGTCCTTATATTCCACCTAAGTAGTGGAATATGCCTGTGTGAAGCTACCATTGGTTCTGAGGGACCAGAAAGGTTACTGCCGTCGGACCCCTGCCCCGGTGCCGTCCCCAGGCATCCCCCGCAGCGCGGCCGCCCCCCCCCCCCTCCCCGGGGCCGTGCCTACCTTAACCAGGAGGTCGGCGGCGCGGGGGTGCCGGTATCGGATGAGCACCCCCAGGCCGATGGGCAGCAGGGTGCTGCCCAGCGTCAGGCTCACCGCCCCCAGGGGCAGCAGCTGCACCAGGGCCGTGTTGA
>NW_008795127.1:9139419-9146493 GCF_000699145.1 Aptenodytes forsteri
CGGAGGGAAGCGCAGGCGGCGGCGGAGGCTCATGGCCGGACCGCCCTCCCCGGCGCGACCCCCGGCAGCACACTTCTGGAGCCGGCACAGCCGCCTGCATCCTCCCGAGGGCCGGGCAGGGCCGGGCTTTGCCAGCAGAGGAACTGTGGTATCGGGGGATTTACTTTGGCATCGGCACCAAAAAGGCAGTCGGCGTCGCAATGTCACCCGATGTGGGTGGGCAGCATCAGTCTCCCTCTGCTGAAGGATATCCAAGCTCGTTCCCCCTCCAGGCAAATTGCCGGCTGCTGTGAAGGCTGCAGGAATGGGTGAGGAAGGATGAAAAGCTCTTTTAGGAGTTCAGGGAGGCACCACTTTCTGCTGGTGGGGTCCCAGAAGCTTGTAAGGAGAGGCAGTACCTTTATAGGGCAGTCCATGCAGGTGGAGGAAGCAGACAAGCTCACAGACACACAACTATTCAAACCAGCGTAAGAAATGTTGTCCATCACCCAAAAATCACATCCAAGAGTGATTATAGTGTCAGTCATAAAACTGCTTAAAACATTTACATTTCCCCTATTTCATACTTTTCATTTAATAATTGTGTGTCGCCCTGTTCCTTCAGAAGTGAAATGCTGTGTGGGATGCCAGGCTGGGCTCACAAGGGCAGGAGCTCCCGAGAGAGGAGGGCAGCCTCCAAGAGCAGGATGGACGTTGGTGACTCTGTGCATTTGGCACCACTACTGGCCATGTCTCGGAAGCGTAACCATCTTTTCTTCTTTAACCCAGAGGATTTAGAGGGTTTGCAGCCACTGCTTCGCAGCACTGCTCCTGGCTGGGAGTAGCTGCCTCAGCACGTAGCAACCCCAGGGGCTGCCCCTTGGCTTCCACCGTGAGCATGCTGCTCTGCTCCATGTGGAGCATCTCAGGTCACAGCTCAAGGAGGACACACTGAATTTAAGAAGAGAGCCTACGGGAGCTGCCCTGACCGACTGCTTGCCTTAAGCTCCATCAGACAGCAAGTTTCTCAAAAACTTATTTGGGTAAAATTTTAGGCTGTCCCAGGATTCGAGTAGAAATTATTGGTGACTCAAGAGAAAAACAGACTATTTGCTTATTAAACCTTTAATTCTTACTTGGGGCACAGGTGACACGAGAAGTACAAGTAGTACCTAGCGACAAAATCCCAGGTATGGCAACTTTGCCAAAATGACACCAAGTTTAATATTGTTCCGCCTGTGTTTGTTTCCTTGTCATGAGCTTGAGGACAGCACAGGGAAGATGAGTCATCAGAGCTGATCAACCAAATAGGATCCAGATTGCTTTAGTTCATTCATATTTTTGGGCTCTGTGTGCTGCTAGGCTAGGGGACTGTGGGGTCTGTGGCTTTCTGAGCCAACAGCGTCCTCTGGACTTAATTTTCAGGTCTGCGTATGCAGAAAAGTGCTTGCAGTGTATTCATTGTGCTTCTTAAAGTCTTAGCATTGCTGTATCGTATCCCATCCTTCATGTAGCCAATATTTGGCTTCCCAACATGCAGGTCATTTGCTTCTCGTACCCTCCCTGGTTTGCAAGTAATGCCCATGCGGTTTCCCTGCAGAAGGGATCACCGTGGGCAAGCCCAGGTTGGGTCAGTTGTGCAGAGCGCAAGGCGGCTGCTTATCGAGCAGGTGTGAAGGGCGGAGGCCAGGCCTCCTGTTTTATCTCTGAGTGTCACTCCCCAAACTCCCCGCTGGAACAGGGCTGGTCATGGGAAGATATTTTTGTGTCATAACGTATAACATATCATATAGGCAGTCACAGGAGGAGTTCAGTAAACCTAGATACAGTGAAGCAGATGCGTCCTGTTTCAGAGCCCACCCAGTCATCGTAAACTTCAGTTTCAAGGGACACTGAAATACAGCGTTTCTAACGGGTAAGTGTTGTGAATGCATTGTAACAAATCAAGACCTCTTGAGACTTTTCTTAAAATTTATCAGCTGAAATTCAAACTTAACTCTTGGTTTAAACACGAGCAGTACCACTGACTTCAGGGAAAGCCAAGTCTGAACCCAGCTGATGTGCTTCGCTAATTGTCCATCCAGTGGGTACCGTCACTGCACGCGGCACCCGGCATATTTTCACGTCCAGCGTGTGGAGTGAAAAAATGTGTCTGCCGCTGAGCATGGTTCTTGTCTCTTTAACTTGCTGCAGGCTTTCCCGATATGTCATCGTTAAAGTACAGTCTGGAGTCTGGAGCAATGCTAAGTAGTTCTGCAGCATCTGACTGCGAGGCAGCCGGCTCACACGTAGTGCACACCATGATGTATCTAAATCAATGGCTAATTCGTTCTCTGTTTTCTTTTGCGGAGTGCGGGAGAACGCATACTGCCTGCCCTGCCATTACTGGAAGCAACAGATTGACTATTCAAGTATAAAAAGACTTGGCAAATAAAACCGATCGTATATCATTCTCAAATTATTCCTTGTTAGTCCTTCTGTTGAAAAATGGGTGAGAGGGTAAGAGATAGCGAGAGCAAGAAGAAGGAGGGAAAGGACTCATTGAAATATGAGCTTATTGTAATTTGTAACTTACAAATAATATTGCCTTACATTATTCTTAGGAGGGGTTTGATTTCCATAGGAAAGCACCTGTGCTATAAACTGGTCTGGAGTAGCAGAAGTCCTTCAAACAGTAGGAATTTTGTTTGCTCTTTCATAACAAATTTTTGTGCCTTCCCTTTATTTAACTGGAAACAAAGGTGAAAAATAGAGGATAGGCTTGTAAGGAATTTTGATAGTGCTGTAAGAAATGAGCAAAGCGACCTTGCTGTTCATGCACCTGGTGACTGCTCCAGCACGTTGTGTGGAGATGTTGTTTGAATCACTTGCTTCTCCTGCCAGAGGCTAAAAGCATCTGGCATAGTCCAGCATTATTACAAAATTGCAATCATTGCATATATGGTCCCTTCAGCGTCCCCCAAGGGAAGTCGCTGTGGGTGTCATGCGCTGTGCTGAATTTGGGGAAACAAGAGGAGGTTCGGTGTGCGCAGCTGTTACGCCTGTTGCTCCACAGGCTTAGGAGCCTCAGGCAAGAAGGGTTGGTTTGCAAATATCAAGCAGGTTATGGATGAGGCAGGCACAGGTAAATCATAGTCTTGGACTTGGAAGCCTAAATCCTGACTGCGTTGCACTGCAGGTGCATGCATGCTGTGTTTATGAGCACTACATAAAAGCAGGATGATGGGGCGGGGTGAGAAAGCAAAGGGCGGGCACCCCCTCTTTTCCCGCTCTTCCCATTTCAGCTCGGTATCCATTTCAGCTCCCTGCTCCTCCCACCCTGCCTCGTTATGTGCTGTGCCCGGGTCTGCGGGAAGCAGCAGAGCTCTGCTGCTGCGGGTTGGCGTCATCCGCCCATAAGTCATGCTTCGCCTCTCTGCGTGTCCGTGCAGGCTGATTTGTGGAGCTGTGCCAGGCGTTTGCAGAGGAAGAGAG
This sequence comes from Aptenodytes forsteri, assembly GCF_000699145.1. NCBI lineage: Eukaryota > Metazoa > Chordata > Aves > Sphenisciformes > Spheniscidae > Aptenodytes > Aptenodytes forsteri. Next base: position 9,142,873 of record NW_008795127.1, read on the forward strand.
GCCTCCAGAGGATAGTCCTGGAGGATGGAAAGCTTTCGGTCAGCACCTTCAAGCGGTGGTGCTACTAAAGAGGCTGGGACAAAATACTGCTGTGAAAGTGATGTTCAGGTGAGACCTAGCAGGAGTAGTTTCTGATTTTCATGGGACATAGAATCCCTTTGTTTCTACTTTACTTGCTATGCACCTAGGTTATGGATAGAAATAAAAATGAAAATTAAGACTTAATAGGACAGTAATCATTTTCCATGGGAAAAAAAAAGTCTTTGCTGTCATCTTGGATTAAAATAATCCTTAAGGTGTATTGTGTGATCCCTATACGCAGTTTAGGGTAAACTTGTGGTAAAATCCATGAAATATATATGCCCATTCTTATTTATAACTTAGATCGAGGGCGGTTATTTTTGTGGCTTAGGAGAGTTAGGAATTGGAACATAATTGTGCAGAGATACTGGTGATTTTGCTTGGTTTTCCACGGTTGTCTCTGTGCTAGGAAGGACACATCAGCTGGTCCTTTGCTGAACCAGGTCCCTCTCTGATACCTGGCTCCTGCTCCCTCTCTCAAGAGCAGCAGCACAGAGGGGACTTTGTACCTTTTGCCACCCCCGGCCTGTAGCCCACCTTCACTGAGCCAGCGACTATAAGATCTTAGCAGTCATGGCTTTTATTTTTTTAAATTTTATATTGTTTGGGAGCTGGTTCACTAGACAGGCAAGAAAATACAGTTTTTAAATAAGATGAAGCGTTGAGATCTGTGCCATTATGTTGTTCCTAAGAAACCTTCCCAGCCAGACACAGGCAGAAAGTGCCTTGGTGAGAATGTGCTGATCGATTGACATTGCTCCTGCCCTAAACTGCTTGTGTTTCACACAGACTGCAGTTGGACCATGTAGGTGGAGAACACGCAAGAGCTGTGGGTTTCCCATTAGTTCATTGCTCCTGCAGCTGTCTGTAGCGCAGAAGGGCTAGGACAGACCTGCCTTCCCTGCCTCCCAGGCTTCTCTGCTACTCTTCAACATGACACCTGGCCCCATCGCAGCCCTGTCACGCCTCGTCCCAAGCTTGCTTTTCTTAAACTCTCCTCTGTCCTGTCCTTAGCGTAGCGCCGCAGCTCGATCCTGCTCGATAGATCTCCACAATAATCAGCATCTTTTATCCCATGGCCAGCGTCCTCGACCAGACCCAGAGTTTGAATTTCAGGGTGGGGAAAATTAGGTACGTGTCTCTTCCTCCCCTCCTTGGCAGGAGTCCCTGTTGTCTTCTCTACAGGCGGGATCCCACCAAATCATCCTTCCCTTCCCCTTGGCCCAGGTGGCAAAGGCGGATATCCTCCTCCTCCCTCATCTGCTGCACCGCATCTGCCTCTCCTCTTCCCTGCTGCCTTTGTGATTTCTCCGTTCATGGGAGTCCTGTCTCCTTCTCCTTCCGATTCCTCTTCCAAATGATGCCTGTTTCAGTCGAGCTCTACTCTGCATTTATGCCTCCCTTGGGAGAAGTGCTCTGCAACTCTGAGATCTTTATTAAATTGAAGTGGTGTGCAAGGGAAACGGCACAAGCCTCATTACTCGGGTGCGTTATCTCCTTTGTGTCCCTGCTATCTGTTCAGTCTCTCTGAGCAGCTGCGGACGGATCCTTTCACTGAAGCTCTGGGTTAGCAGTCAAGGGCAGAAATTATTATAATAAAACCCTCCCGTTATACTTGGTGTTCCCCCATGTTTATTTTTAAGATGTCTGAAGACCATTAATCAACAAATAAGTGCATCACGGCTCGGGTCGCAATGTTCCAATAATTCATAATTAAAACAAAGTGTTTAAGGCTGTGTGATACGCCTTTCAAGATCAAGATGCAGAGATCTTTTGCCAACCATCCCATTAGGAAAAGGCTTCTGGTCCGTGAAAGGAGGAGAAATCAGGGGGTCATTGAAGAATAATCTTGTAAATTGGTTGCTGACGGTCATTTGTTGAGGCAGTTGTACCCCTACAACTGTAAAACTAGTAGCATTTTTTTCTTTAAGCAATTAAATGCCTTTATGTGAGATACCTTCACCCAAATTCAAATAGGAAATAATTCTGCCTCAGACACTGTTCCGTTTTGTTGCCATTTGATCTTTTTCTGGAGTTGGAGTGTTATCAGAATTAAGATGAAAAGTCGTAATAAAATAAATGACCTGATGACTAATGCATGCCTCGGTCCAGAAGAGCCAAAATCAGCATCCTGTCCAGCCAGGCAGGGACAGGAGGTAAGATGAGGCTGCCTCAAGGCATTGCATTCAGTTTTAAAAGTCAGATGGTATTCTGGAACGGAGGCACAGGTCTCGCTTCGCACGGGCTCTCGCAGGCAGTTGGTCTTAGTTGTACTTTAGAGACAGGCACGTCTTGGATGTTGCAGCCCTGATTTACCTCCCTGCAAGTGCCACAAACAGCCGTTCAGCATCTGCAGGAGTGGGGGGAAAGTGTGGGGGGACCCTGATGGCTGTGAGGGGACAGCAGTGTCATCGAGGCCAGGGAGCACACTGAAAATGGGATGTGCACAATCTGCTAAACGGTGGGGCTTTAGGGTGCATGTGCAGTTGCAGGCCTAGATCCAGCTGGCTTTATAGGTTTCTGTTGCCCACTGAGGCTCCCAGCCCCCTCTTAATTTCCTATGCAGGAACCTGGTCAGGGTTAGGGACATAAATCAAGGGAGGTAATATGGAGGCAGAGCACACAAATGTGGTTGTATGCCTATAAAATCTATATTTTGGGTTTTGCCAAAAAATGCCAGATCAGAGTAAATGGCACTGAGACTGTGTTGTCCCACAGAATAGTTTAAATGTCAAAAAAATGCAGAAATAAATTTAATAATACCTACAACAGCATTTGCTTTATAGAGTATTCATTTAATTGGAACAAAGACACCCCAAAGACAAATTACATCCCTCTCCTGCCCAAGCTTTCTCCATATTAAAAGGGATGTTAATGGTGAGCCCCATGGGAAAGATAAGAGCATCGATACTCTATCTCAGGTTACGCAGAAGAAATCTTTGCACTCAGTTGTCATTTGTATTGCTGCACCTAAGGTGCCTAGATGTGGACTAAGACTGTTTTGTGTTAGAAACTGTACAAACGTAGAATAAAAATGTGTCTTGTCCTGCTGCCAAATTTTTGCAGAATAATAAAAATGAATATCGGTAACACTGATCAACAAATAAGCAAGCCCTCTGAAAGAGGTGCACTATTACCTAAATTAAATCTCAAGCTGTCTACAAGGAAATCTCAAATGGGAAGAGATAAATCTCAAACATAACAGGAATCTCTTAATACTTGTCTTAGACTATGTTGTATATTAATCCCATGAAAATAGCCTTGACACACTGTGTTATGGCACTTTTAAAACCATCATAAAGTAGGACATTTTTTAATCATAGAATCATAGAATCATTAAGGTTGGAAGAGACCTCTAAGATCATTGAGTCCAACCGTCAACCCAGCACCACCATGCCCACTAAACCATGTCCTTAAGTGCCGCATCTACACGTCTTTTAAATACCTCCAGGGATGGGGACTCCACCACTTCCCTGGGCAGCCTGTTCCAATGTTTAACCACTCTTTCAGTAAAGACATTTTTCCTCACGTCCAATCTAA